>NC_136262.1:241252716-241285216 GCF_964187855.1 Myxine glutinosa | reverse complement strand
ACAATCCCAAACTAGTTTATGTCTTAAAGATGCTGCATAACAAGTTTCATCTAATTTAATCAATATTTGTGACTTTTAGAGCGTAGACGTCAAATTGTTTACAGACGACAGACAGACAGACAGACAGACGACGGACACTGGGTGTCGACAAAAACTCAGCTGGACATAGTCCAGTTGAGTTTAAAAAAAGACTTTTACATGTTATTTTGGCTTTTAAAATTTTTATTCCAACTTGGCTTTTACTTGCTCAAGTCAGTGGGAAAAGTACATGTCATAGTATAACAGTAAAATGGTTTACACACTGTACTAATGTAGGCTTTTTTCCACTAACTTCTCTTAGAATTATGTTCATTGGTTCTATTATGAGGATAAAAGGGCATTCGTATAAATACTATCCATTAACGATATAATAATGTTTTTTTTCAATCCGAGTTATTATTTGCAGGTTTCCTTTTTTTGGAATGTCAAATCGAGGCTCACGAAAGCGTTAGGTAACAGAGTGTTGTAAAAAGGCAACAAAATGACAGTGGTACAACAGGCTGGACACTGTGACCAGCAAGGAAATCAATTAACAAGAAAAGAGTCTTTCCGTCTTCTACCGACTCCTCTCTGGCCTTGCCCCCCCAGCTCTCTCTGGGCTCTGTCCCGCAAATATTCCTACAGGTCGCACAAGATCTGCCTGCAACCCTCTTATGGTCAAACTGCCAAAATCAAGACTCTCTGCTCACCTTCACTCCTTCATTCCTCTTTTCTCCCGCCTCTGGAACAAACTCCCTCACTCTCTTCAATCCCACTCCACCCTCCAGGTCTTTAAAACAGCTGTTCACCACCATCTCTTATCTTCCCCCATCCAAAACCTTGATCTTTTCTACCCCTGCTAATTTCACCCCAATTCCACTTTTTTGAAATACCAACTTCTCTCCTGGAAGTCCTTGGTGTCCTTGGTGTCCTTGTGTTTTATACTTCTCCCTCCCCCCCCCACCCCCCTTCCCACGCCTCCTCCCCCCAAGCCCTCTCCCTTCCACACATCTCCCTGCTCTCAAATGTTGTGTTTGTGTGCTTCCCCTTCTCTCCCCATCTTGTTTTCCGCTCCCTCTTTTTATATATTTTGTTTGTCCGGTTGATTTGTTTGTGAAGTAAATGTTAGCTCTTTCACGAGCCTCGATTCAGTATACCAAAAAAAAAAAAAAAAAAAAAAAAAAAGGAGGAGGGAGGGGTGGGGGGATAACAGAATCATTTGCATTTGCTGGGTGGGGCTACGATGGCTGAGAGAGCAGAGGGAGCAAGACCGGAAAAGTCATTGACCTGTTTGCAATGCAAGAGCACGGGCCTTGCACGCCAGTTTTATCATAGGAAATGCCAATAATGTTGAGGGCTTTAGATTCCACAAAATCCGAGACGGGAATGCAATTCTGGGGCACCAGCCCATCGGAGCAAGTAGTCCATTGGGCCACGAGCAAAGGCCTTGTTCTGAATTTTCAAGGAATGACTTGGGAACGATGGAGGATACCATGCTCTCCTATCTGGTCTGCCCAAGTAAGGTCATGGCCGATATTGAGCCGGAGAAATCACAGACTGAACCTCCTCCAGTGCCTGAAAAATGGAAGTATATAGGTGGGCCAGTTTGACAATCCTTTCTCAGCAATACAGTTTGAGACTAAGATTCGCCAGGATTAAGAGAGGGGGTTTCCAAGTATCGGAGAGGTTGTTAAATAACATCAACAGTACAGATGAGGAACAAGACTGTGCCCAAGATTACCCTGTGGCACTCTACCCTCTCCCGGGAGAGGAGAGAGAGGAGAAGGTTTCATTGATAGCAAGTGTTAACTGTGCAAGTGGAGGAAGTCAGAATTCCAGGTGTGAAGGTGGCCTTGTATGCCACAGATCGCGAGCTTGTCAAGCACAGTAGAATGTTAGACTGTGTGAATGCCACAGATTTGTCCAAGTGTGACAGATTCAGTTTGCTCCCTTGGTAACAAACATGAAGTAGTAACAGTGGTAACAAACATTCTGCTCGCCTGGCTTTAACTGTAACAATTATCAAGTTATTTAAAATCGACACGATTGTAAATCCCACAATTAACGCACTTTTTGCAATGCTCCCGGTGATACACCGCCCCTTCTAACATCACAGCTTTATGCCATTTCTGCACCAATGAGTACAAATGAGGCTTTTTAAGAGGATTTTCTCTTTATTAACGGCAAAGACGAGTTTTGTGTGCTACAAAAACGCTTTGGTATAGTTAGTATGCTCTATGTGATATGGTTTATCTTGAAAACTCAAATTCATGTCATCCGAATATGAGTTAGAAGTTCTTTGCTGCACAAATACTCATAAAAGCTTTTGTGGTTTTTATTACGAACTGAGACAACACAATGAGATGCAAGCCAAAGTGGTCCCTGCAAACTCACAAATATGCAGTTGGCTCTCGTATTCTGTTGCTTTATTGACGCAATCCATCTATTTATGCACTCTGTATCCACAAGAAGCGAAGTTCGACTTTATCCCTACCTGTTGGGTGTTGCTTCAATCGGCACAATAACTTTCCGGCATGGTGTTGCATTCAACATCTTTATATGGACCCGGTAGTGCTCCCATGTGACCCACCGACTATTGATGCAGGTAACCCAGGTTCAAATCCGATATTCCATGTGTTTTTGCCCGTTATTGATTTGGATTGTTGTAATCCAAATAAAAGTACAATGAATGAATGAATGAATGATCGTTTTAAGGCCATTTTCCCCGCTAGAGCGGGGGTTAGCCTTGCGGGCCCCGTGACAATCATGGTTCCCTGTTTGAGGCAATGTTTTTATGGCCGGATGCCCTTCCTGACGCCAACCCTTGGTCACGCTCTTACGATGCGCAGGGATACGGTGTACCTATTCTAAACCGGGGTACACAATGTGATCATTCATCCCAGCAAGCTGGTACTCAATTTGCCGACCTCGGAAGGATGACAGGCTGAGTCAACCCCCCTGGCGTTAATTCAGCGATCGATCGGGATTCGAACCCAGGATCCTCGGATCCCAAGCCGGCACCCTAGCCGCTAAGCCAACACCAGGCTAAAATAAATAAAAGTACAATGACGTCGACTAATGTTTTTATCCTGCATCTGATTTGTCGATGAGCTCCCAAGCTCCTCGCCGGGGCTCGTATGACTTGCATTAAAAAAAGAAAAAAAGAAAAGGAAGGGTCCAGCAAAATGTCGACCAAAATTTGGCCATATGATGTATGTAGTGAAGCCTGCAGCAAGACCTCCAAAATATTTTAATTAATTATTCCTTTGATAAAACTACTACTGTTAAATAGTCCAGGAGGCTTCGTAATGCCAAACACAAAAGGAGCACACAAACTTTTCTTCAGCATCATTTTGTGATGTCTCTTCACTGGAACAACAGAGCCAAAAGATGGTTCAGAGTTAGTTTCATAGCTAATCGGTTTTACCATCGACTGGACCATTCAGAGGCAACACCTGCAGTTAAGAAAACATATGAAGCCAATTCTGAGTGCTTCATGCTGCATCTTACCATTGAGGTTTTTCAGGCTCACCAAAAGTGTGTCATTTCTAGCATCTTTCATTGTACGAGACATTAATAAGGCCTTCAATGAGTTTGGCTCTTTTGCATTCAGGCACATCATTTTAAAAGCACATTTTAAAGGGACCGAAGGATAAAAAGCAGAGCATAAATAAATCATACTTACAAAGTCCAACCTCTAAAGGGGGGAAAAAGGCTTCATGCAGAGTGCACAAGTGAAAAATACTAATGACTATAACGTGACTGCTTCAACTTAAATGGGTCTTTATGCTTTCACTTCATTTTATAGTTGTAAATAGAGGCCTGTGCTAGCAGGATGGCCTGGAGGTACGCACACTGGCCTCGGAGCTGTCTATCTTGCATTTGAATCTCAGCCCAGCGATGAAGAAAAATGTCATCCTGGTGTCTCAGCCAGGGTGAGGCATCAATGTGTGTGCGCCAACCCTCAGATGAACCTATCTGCCGGCATTATGTTGTGGACATTAAAGATCCCAAGGTCGGTCTCCTTTATCAAGAGTAGGAGAGCTATCCACAGCATATTCAATTGACTAACAGCTACCTGCGGAACATACACACACGGTAAAATGCTGTCCGTCTGTCCATCCATCCGCCTGTCTGTCGGTCCGTCTCCTCCATAACCCCAAAACCATGAAATCTAGCAACTCCAAGATCTGCATGCATACACCTGAACCTCCAACAGATTGCAAGGATGAAAAGTGTGTTTGGGTGTGTTACAACACCCTTTTTGAAAACGATTAACGAGGTGCTCATAAGAAAATACCCGATGTGGTGGCTTACCAATATGGCGGCCCGCCATCTTGGTCAGCCCACTGCACCTCGCTGGGTTCTTAAGCCGCCATTTTGTTTCGACCAACTCGAGCGTGCTTTGCCTTGGAAACACGATCGATAATTATCATTACATAATTAAAGCATATCATCAAAATCTGGTTTTGGATATGAGGATTGGATGCTGTAGAATAAATAATCTCCAAATCTGGAGTGAAATCTGACAAAATTTACCATATCTTGCGATTTTTATAACCAAGTGTATATATGCATTTACTTAAGCAAGGCTGTGAATCTCATTCTGGGGTTAGTTTTTTAAAATTTAACTTAATAATCACTTTTAACTTAATTCATACTTCCATGGGAACTGCTCGGAGATGAAAACGTTTTTAGCAAAGAACACTTTTTTCGAAGTTGGGACTGCTGTTCGGGTCAATTCTGCAGTTGGAATTTTGAGGATTGGTTCATATTAAGAGTTTGTGGAGCTTATCCCATTGTGGTTTTTAACAACAACAACAACAACAACAACAACATGCATTTTAAGGCCATTTTCCCTGCTAGAGCGGGGGTTAGCCTTGCGGTCCCCATGACAATCTTCTCCATTTTGCCCTATTTTCTGCATCTCTCCTTGTTAACCCCCTTGCCCGCATTTCTTCTTCCACCATCTTTAGCCAAGTCTTTCTCGGTCTTCCCCGTCCTCTACTTCCTTCTACATTAACTTCCATCACTCTTCTCAACCAGTCACTTTCATCCTTCCTCAACACATGACCAAACCATCTCAACCTGGTCCTCTTCACAGCATCAATCACAGGCAATATTCCCATCATCTTTCGCAATTCATCATTTGTCTTCCACTCTCTCAACGATACTCCACACATCCATCGAACCATTCGCATTTCCACCCTTTCCAGCCTTCGTTGCTGCTCTACGTTCATTACCCATGTCTCGCTCCCATAAATCATAACACTTCTCACACATGCAGCATACACCTTTCCCTTCAGCGACACTCTCCTCCTCATCAGCACGCCACTCAGTTCCCGAAACTTCTTCCATGCACATCTCACTCGAGCAACCGTTGCCGAGTCTGATCCACCTTCTCCATTCAGCATGTCTCCGAGGTAGCAAAATGTTTTCACACCTTCCAGCTTCATGCCGTCTCCAAGATCCAACTCAACATTTCCTCCATCTGCAGCTCCCTCTGTGCACACCTTACATTTGAATGTAGCTGCCACACTGGTAAATGACCCTCTCAGACCACTACATTTTTGATGAACCCACTCAGTGCACATTGTACATTGAATGGAGTTCACTCCGACACCCTTCCTGCACACAGCACACGGCCACTTCCCAGTTCTTTCCACCTCACCACATGCTTTACCACTTGCCATCACCTTCGTCTTTCCGATATTCACCTTCACACCTTTTGTCTCCATACATTCCTTCCACTTGTTCATCTTTTCCTTCAGTCCATCCATACTTTCCGCAATGTATGGGAGTTTTTGTAGAGAGGTTTTGAGGATTGGTTCATATTAAGAGTTTGTGGAGCTTATCACATTGTGGTTTTTAACAACAACATGTATTTTAAGGCCATTTTCCCTGCTAGAGCGGGGGTTAGCCTTGCGGTTCCCATGACAATCTTCTCCATTTTGCCCTATTTTCTGCATCTCTCCTTGTTAACCCCCTTGCCCGCATTTCTTCATCCAGCATCTTTAGCCAAGTCTTTCTCGGTCTTCCCCGTCCTCTACTTCCTTCTACATTAATTTCCATCACTCTTCTCAACCAGTCACTTTCATCCTTCCTCAACACATGACCAAACCATCTCAACCTGTTCCTCTTCACAGCATCAATAAATAATCTCCAAATCTGGAGTGAAATCTGACAAAATTTACCATATCTTGCGATTTTTATAACCAAGTGTATATATGCATTTACTTAAGCAAGGCTGTGAATCTCATTCTGGGGTTAGTTTTTAAAAATTTAACTTAATAATCACTTTTAACTTAATTCATACTTCCATGGGAACTGCTCGGAGATGAAAACGTTTTTAGCAAAGAACACTTTTTTCGAAGTTGGGACTGCTGTTCGGGTCAATTCTGCAGTTGGAATTTTGAGGATTGGTTCATATTAAGAGTTTGTGGAGCTTATCCCATTGTGGTTTTTAACCATGTCCGGAAATTAAATAAAGGTGTCAGCACCACCCGGTGAAGTCTGGAGAGTTGTATGGGGGTGGAGGTAGGAGTGGGAGGGGGTTTGGAGGGAGAGTTGTATGAGGGTGGACTGGGGGACACAGACGGACACACACACACACACACACACACACACACACACACACACACACACACACACACACACACACAAAAAGACTTAGGGAAGTTACGAGGGGCGGCAATTTGACATCTCGCCCCGAGCGTCATTTTTCCTCGATACATCACTACTGTTTACTTGCGATCTGTTTTTTTAATTCCCTCAAGATGATGGACCCAGATTGCATATATCATATTCCCGTCAGGAAGCGACTCATTATTACCCGGCAACGCCGGGTACTTTTGCTAGTATTTATAGAAAAATAACCCAACAAATCCATAACATTACTTTTCAGCGAATACATAGGTGCATTACTAAAATTAACGCTGGGTTGTTGGAAGTAAATAAAATGTTTCTGGAATATAAAAGCAATGCAAAAGTACTTACTTTTTCCACATGTGAAATTTGCATTTATGTTTATTTAAATTATACAATGGACTACAAAATGTAAATGTTTCATGATATTTGTTATACTAGGGCATGCCCGTACTATATATATATCTAAAATTATATCCCCCCCCCTCTATTTACATGAAATGGTTTGGTCCATTCGCAAAGCCAAAGCGAACGGCTTGCGAGTACGGTGACAATCCCCCCCCTCTATTTACATGAAATGGTTTGGTCCAAAGCGAACGGCTTGCGAGTACGGTGACAATCCCCCCCCTCTATTTACATGAAATGGTTTGGTCCAAAGCGAACGGCTTGCGAGTACGGTGACAATCCCCCCCTCTATTTACATGAAATGGTTTGGTCCAAAGCGAACGGCTTGCGGAGTTTGGTAAAGAAATCGCCATAGCTCGGTAACTACTTGTCCGATTAATATGAAACCTTGAAAAGGCACATCCTCGGGTCCCCAGCAATATACCTGGCAAGTTTCAAGTATATCGGACCCGTGGTTGTCGAGAAACAGCGGTCACAGACAAACACACAGACATACACACATACACACACACACACACACACACACACACAGAGATTACTGGAATTATAGATAGACTAGGGCATGCCCGTACTATATCTATATCTAAAATTATATCCCCCCCCTCTATTTACATGAAATGGTTTGGTCCAAAGCGAACGGCTTGCGAGTACGGTGACAATCCCCCCCCTCTATTTACATGAAATGGTTTGGTCCAAAGCGAACGGCTTGCGGAGTTTGGTAAAGAAATCGCCATAGCATGCACAAACGCGCAGGAAAGCGAAAGAATCGCAAATTAGTTTTAATTAGTTTTAAAACATCGTTTAACGCCAACATAGCGGCAACATAGTTTGCCAACGTGAAATAAATGAATACGCTCTCAAATGTGCCGTCCGAGGCAGAGTCTGTTCGCCACGTTCGGCACACGTGATAGCTCGCTGCTCTCTGATTGGTTGAATCGTTTTTTGGACATAGCTCGGTAACTACTTGTCCGATTAATATGAAACCTTGAAAAGGCACATCCTCGGGTCCCCAGCAATATACCTGGCAAGTTTAAAGTATATCGGACCCGTGGTTGTCGAGAAACAGCGGTCACAGACAAACATACAAACATACAAACATACACACAGAGATTACTGGAATTATAGATAGATTATATCATCTTTATCTGTCAATATTGTTGAAATGAAGATCAAATAGCTGTATGTTGAAATATGTTGAAAAAGTCAAAACTTTACATGGGGTGTACTTACTTTTTCACGTGACTGTATGTATATTTTGGTCCAGTTTCTCAATGGTAAAGAATCACTTAAATTCTTCTATCTAGATACAGATCTTCACCAAAATTGAATCACTTATTCCTTGTCACTCACCCAACCTGTCCACCAAGTTATGTCCGAATCCACAGTGTATATGTGCGTGTGCGTGTGTGTGTGTGTATATATATATACATATACTGTGTATATAATGTATAATAAAAAACCACCCACCCACCCCAACAAACCTAAAAATAGATGAAACCAAAATTTTGTTTTCCAACAATTCTTGAGTGTATTATTTCCACAGCTTAACACAAGATAGTATTACTACGACCTTCATCTTATGTATTTTTCATACGAGAAGTGTCTTCAGTTTAGTTTTAGACAAAATACAGTTAACGTAGAGTCACAGCTATACCAGGGTAACAGTTGCACACAATGCAGTAAATGAGGACATGTGACTATGGCATCTTATCTTGGACTCCTTGTTCTAGCTATTAAACAGCCACACTATGGTTACCAAGTAACATAATGGAGGTATATTATAAACCCATTTGAATATAATAATAAAAAAAATAACCACATTTAGAGGCCATTTTTCCCCGCAAAGCGGGGGTTGGCCTTTTTCGGGAACCGTGGTTGTTGTTGTTTTTCGGTTCCCTTTTTGAAGCAATGTTTTACGGCCGGATGCCCTTCCTGACGCCAACCCTTTTTGCCGCCTTTAACGACAAACAGGGAATTACCAGTGAACTGGTACTCAATTAGCCGACCTCGGAAGGATGACAGGCTGAGTCAACCCCCCTGGCGTTAATTCAGCGATTGACCGGGATTCGAACCCAGGATCCTAGGATCCTAAGCCGGCACCCTAGCCACTAGCCCAACACCAGGGAATATGAAGGTGCCCATTATGTGCAGAGCTTATTATACAACTGTTGGTTACAATTGGTGATGCAACAGCCACCGTCACATGATGTGGAGGTTAATCAGTATGAATAAATGTCTGAGGATAAAAGGAGCATTCATTAACATTTCATAAAGTACATCCAAGACTGCAACAAGACGCAAAAAACCCCAAAAAAACAAAAAACAAAGAACAAAATTTAAATCAAATAATCTGCTGGAGCAGAATATTCAAGATTCAATACTTTCTTACCACATCAATTGACAGTTGTTTGGAAATTGAGGTAGTGTGCTCTTAAAGACAAAAAAAACCATACATTAATGGGGCATGGTAAATATTCAGTGGTCATAGTATACATTTCAAGGTGTGTATAAAAGCATTTTAAATGGCCTGTAGCTAAAGTGCCAAGTGCATTATAAGCTCATGAGTAGTAATAGGAGTGGAACTGTGCATTCAGAATGCGGATGGCAGTAGCATAGGTGCCGTTCCTGAACCTAGAGGTTCTGACCTTGAGGTCAGAAAGGATGAATGAAAGGGCCAACCAGGCAGAAGCAGAAGGCAAGTGGAGGCAAGAAGTGTAGGCAGAAGCAAGTGCCAACCTATTTGGTGTTCATGTATGAGCACCTGCCTCAGGATGACATACTCAAGTTCACATCTGAAAACTTTTGATTTAGCTGCTGCCTCGTTTAAGTTTTTGACAATGAAAAAAAAGAAAAAAGAAAAAAGAAAACTTCCATGTCCTTGCACAATATCTTCCATGAGCAGTTTTAAAATAGCAAGAAATGA
This sequence comes from Myxine glutinosa, assembly GCF_964187855.1. Lineage (NCBI taxonomy): Eukaryota > Metazoa > Chordata > Myxini > Myxiniformes > Myxinidae > Myxine > Myxine glutinosa. The sequence continues at coordinate 241,275,225 of NC_136262.1, read as the reverse complement.
CCTTGCCACCTATGAATTTCCAAGACATTTGAGGATGACAATTTTCAGAAAGGCCAAAAAAAAATCAGACCAATCAGGTCAATTTCGTTTTAAAAACTAGAGAGTTCATAGAACAACTTACCCCACGTAGTATTGAGAAAAAGGACACGGGAAGGGTCTTTTAAACCCTTGCTTTGCGTTTGAGCACAATCGATATGTCTTTCGAGCCACGATTTTGTCTGAATCCCGATATTCCCCAACGCAGGAGTGGAAAATATTTGATCGATTGAGATGTTGTAAAATGGCGTAATATTTAATATCTGGAGGTTTTGAAATAACATCACACAAAATTTCATCCACATCCGTCCACAACCTTTTGAGATATCTTGTTCACAAACAGAAAGACAAACAGACGGGTGAAAGCATAACCTCCCCCCACCTTAGGTGGCAGAGGTAATTAAATGAATACCCACCATAAATATATCAAAACAGAAGAAAAACTAGAACCGCACTCGGTAGAGCCTCTACCGGGCTGAATAGTTTAAGTTTAGTATCTCACTGACAGACCAGATCTGGATTCGGACCTGAACCAAAATCTAATCGGCTTGTTCTTGTCACCTAACCAACTCATCCACCAGGTTTAGTCATAACTTGTCCATAACCTTTTTTAATAACATGTTATATATCGCTTTTCGCCTGATCTCTCAATGGTGAAGAATCACTTAAAAATTAAATAATTCTCGTATCTGAATCCATTTTCGGATCTTCACCAAAATCGAATTGATTTGTCCTTGTCAAACACACACCCAACCGGTCCACCAAGTTTCGTCCAAATCCGTCAATAACTTTTTGAGATATCGTGCTATATATCGTTTTTGGCATGCTATATATCGTTATCCCAATGGTGAAGAGGCACTTTTAAAATTCTACTATCCGGATCCGGATCTCCACCAAGATCTAATCATTTCGTCCTTGTCACATATGCTACCTCGACGCCAAATTTCGTTTGAATCCGTCCACAACTTTTTGAGATATCATGTCACAGACAAACAGGGGTGAAAACATAACCTCCATCCACCTTCGGTGACGGAGGTAATAGATGAGTACAATAATGTACTCACTCATTCCTGTACTCGCCAACATAAAAGATTGTGTGTGGAGGCTTGGAGATGTGTGGGTGGGGAGCTAAAGTAATGGAGTGGCATGACCTCTTACCATGACTGCTTGATGGAGTCAATTCAGGTCATTTTCCACTTGCATTGTTGGGTTTGGGGAAAAAATTTACGAAAATTACTCACAAAGTTACTTGATAGTTGATACCCAAAGTAAAGTAAGTACACTGTGCAGATTTTAAATTTTTTTAACGTTTAACGGCACCCCACCAATTTAATGGATGTTAATGTTAATTTGCAATGAGTTCTGTATTGTATTCATAACCTTCACTTTACAATGGAATAATCCCCTTCTTCCGTTTTCACCATCGTGCAGCACTTACGCTACTCCTTCTGCGTATCAGCGAAAATACATGGCATATAGTGAAAAGTGTTCCTTACTTTATTCATTGCGAATCAGCAAAAATGTGTTAACCGGGAATGTGTGTATCATGAAGTGTGTGCATTATACATATATAATGATGTGCTGCAACAACTGGCAGACAAAATAAAATACCACTCTTTTCATATATGACATCAAACACGCTCGTCCCACAAAATTATGACGTCATGTGCGCGCACACTCTTGGATCGCTGGTAAAAACAAACAAACGAATTATTCAGGAGCAGTTCGTGTACCTGCACTGCCTGGTCCACTCGTTATACAAGGTGGTGCCACATTTCATTGTCAATTCTCAAATGCCTAAGGGATTGGCACAAAAACTTGTGATTGGCACAAAAAACACTTGCAAAGACAAGACAGTGCCACCGCATCAGTCAAGCGGGACAGACAAAGTGGACCAATTGCTTAACTCTGCTCCCGCTTTGCACAATGTGTGTACTAACAATTTGGGAGTTCAGTATCTACAATGCAGGTGCAGCCTTATCAACAACATTCTCAAACCAGCCTGCAAAGCAAAGTTCACAAAGAAGAAATTTCTATAAAGAAAAAAAAAAGGTATTCTGAAAAAAATTCCATACAGAAGGGCCCCAACAACCAACCCCTCATGGAAAAGAGATTTCTTCTTACTGTTATCGTATATGGGTGGGAAGTTGGCGATTGAGTTATGGGTGTAGTGCAGGTGTGGTAGGTGAAACGACCTCTTCCGGCGTCTGTACCCAGCCCGCTCTGTAGTCCAGTGTTAATATCCAAGGCATTCCAAGCTGACCCAGTAGGATAAAAAGGCCATCCAAGACAGCCGCAGAGCATTTATACATTCAGTATACAGACAAGGTTGTTTATAAGAATTACGTCACATGTAAATTACTCACTTTCCTCACACACACAGTCTATCTTTGTAATCTCGAAAGGTTATCCTGATCTCACGATGGTTTACAGAGTTGGCGAGAAAATGTTCTCTATTGTGCATAACGTTTTCAGCAGAAAATGGAGGGCAAAGGTAAACTGCATAGTTTTAAAGACTGTCATTTGCACATTTGACTGCAAGACAGGAATTTCAACCCTTTTGGGGCATCATAACAACAAAAACACGACCCATGGCAGAGTGATGAAATTTGGGAATGCGATGATGACATTTCCTTTCGCAATCCTGGCTAAGAAATCGACCCGACCCTGGTGGGTAGGCCGGGCGGAAAGCCTGGATATCCATGTATGTACAGTATAGATGCTCCATCCAGGGAGGCCTCTTTGGACGTCAATGTGGAATATAAACTTGCCCTTATGGCAAAAAGCCCCGCGCATCGTAAGACCAAGGGTTGGTGTCAGGAAGGGCATCCGGCCATAAAAACATTGCCTCAAACAGGGAACCATGATTGTCATGGGGCCCGCAAGGTTAACCCCCGCTCTAGCGGGGAAAATGGCCTTGAAACGATCATTCATTCATTCATATTCCTTATGGCAAAGAGCTTTGAAATGGAACAAAACTCATATTTCAAAAACAGAAAATCACAAGATAAAATAAATCAAAATGTGCACTTCACATCAATCAATTTTGAAGAAGAAAAATGCACCACAAAACGACAAATTCCCCAGTAATTTAAGTAAGCCAAATTTCCCAGGAAGCCAAATCTCAACCAGGAATGGCAGAAATAATTCAGCAAACTATTAAAAAAAGAAAGTGTAGTTTCAGTTTCCCTATTAAATCTAAGAAAAGCATGAGGCCACTCTTTCCATTTATTTAAACCAAAAACAAGATGAAATTGAAGGTAGATGCGTTTTGTTGTTTTGAAAGGTGGCCAGAAGCTGGTAGGTACACAAGCATCAAATGAAGAGAGATAAATCTGCCCTAACACGGGAAATCTGTTCCATAAATGAGAGAATAGACAGGTGAAAGAATGGAAGAGCACATTAAGTTTGTAAGGCCAAGAAACACTTTGAACGTTTCAAGAAAAAAAACAAAAGAACACGATGGTGAACACTACTGTGGGCGTGGCGGCAGGCTCCAATAAAAACGTTCCTGAGAGAGGTCCTGGAGATTATAGTACAGTTATGAAAGAACATCTTTCATTTGAAATTTATATGTTGCGAACACAACGCATTCGATGTGATCACTGATCACTTAATGCATAAACTTCCTCCAACAAACGATGAAATTCTTCACTACTCTGCAACACGATCTTGTTGATATAGCTGCACAATTCCATGACGATTGTTTTCGGGGAGCTTGCGCCCTTTGTGTAGACTTCGCTCTTTAAAGGTATGCAAAAGGAATAATGGATATGGCTTTCAATCGGGGCTTTGAGTGGATCACGTCATTCCACCATGGGGCCCGTCTGGAAACTTGAGAGAAATAATCAAACGTTTCACGGGGAAAAGTCAAGGAGGACTTTTGCAGTTTGGGGAGTTGCACCATCTTGCATCAATCATTGTACATTTGTGTATAAGCGCTTATTGCACAAACGTGGGATTTTTTTCCCCTCAATGAACCATAATTTACATCAATGAATAATAACATCCAATACCATATCAATGTCTTGTCTGTTTTTCTTTTCTCTCTGTACTGTTAATTAAATCGTGAATCAATTTCGGTGTTTTCTTATCCATACTCACTTAGCTGTGTTGTATCGTTTGTTTATTATTATTATTTTTTCTTTTTTGTATACAAGATCGAGGCTCGTGTAAGAAAATCACAAAAAAAACAATCGGACAAACAAAACGTACAATAAAGGGAGCGGGAGACAAGATGGGGGGAGAGAGAGGGAAGCACACATGGACAACAGCAGAGAACAGGGATATCGGAAGATCTGTGGGAAGGAGAGGGCTTGGGGAGAGGAGGCATGGGAAGGCAGGGTTGGGGGGGGGGGGGGGGAGAGGCATAAAACACATGGACACTGCTAGAACTTCCAGGAAAGAAGTCGGTATTTCAAAAAAAGTCGATCTGGGGTGACTTAATGGGGATGGAGGAGATCAAACAGATTTTACAAACAGAGGCAGCGCCAAGTGCTCGTGAATCCTGGGCCATGCCTCATCACCTCCTTCCTTCCTCTCTTTTGTTTCCTTCTCAAAAAACCCGCTGCTAAATATCTAAGCCTTCCCTATTACTCCTCCCTTTACTCATTCTTCATTTATCTTCCCACTTTAAAAAACAAAACATCTTATGTACAAATGTACATACAATGCTTCTTTTGACTCAAAACTTTTTTTCAATGACATTTTAAAATATTTCATCATCTCCCTTTACTGTCCTTCGCAAATGCCTCTCTCTCATGCTCCTTATTTTTCACCGCTCTTGTGTTTCCTTCCTGGTTCACCCACAAATCCCACACCCCATGTGTTGTCGCATTCATACTGCGCCATTTTTCTTCATCCTCGAAACCAATCTTCCCTCCACTCTCGTCACGATGCTTGTCTTCATTTGGCTGAACTTAGAAACTTAGCATGTTGTAGATAAATAAAGCTTGCAGTGAATGTAGGCTCAACGAGGTCAAGACTTCACTTATCTGTATCCACCACATTTCTTCCATTCCGTCAGCTCAGTGCTGTATATAAAGAAAGTCTGGTCAACTCAACAATGGCGTCATAATAGGTGGCTTTTTGTTACCCAACCCCAGCCACAATTATAGCTATAAAGACGTGAATTACAAACTGAATTTTGACCCAGCTAGACATGGATGTGTGTGACATCCGGGGCTGGGGGTGTGGGAGTGGTGAGAGTGGGTGGGGCGGGCGGGCGGTAGGGTCAGATATGTTCAAGGGCGGGCGGTTAGAGGGAGAAGCTTGGTAGCATGGGGGATGGGTCAAAAAAGGGCCAGGAACTGAGCAACAGGCCCTTAAATTATTAATTTTCAGACATTGTGAAAAAGGAATTGACTACTTCCTGGAATAACAAGTGGACCTGGAGACCTGAGTCAATTGTGAATTGAATATTAAATTAATATAAGCCTGCACACTTACTTATATTATTTCACAGTAGCCAAATACCAAGCCTGGTGTTGGCTTAGCGGTTAGGGTGCAGGCTTGGGATCCTAGGATCCTGAGTTTGAATACCCAGTCGATGGCTGAATTAACGCCAGGGGGGTTGACTCACCCAGTCATCCTTCCGAGGTCGGCAAATTGAGTCCCAGCTTGCTGGGATGAATGATCCTGGTGTGTACCCAGATTTAGAATCGGTACACCGTATCCCTGCACATCATAAGAGGCAACTAAGGGTTGGCACCAAGAAGGGCATCCGGCCATAAAAACATTGCCTCAAACAGGGCACCATGATTGTCATGGGGCCCACAAGGCTAACCCCCACTCCAGTGGGGGAAAAATGGCCTTAAAAACGATCATTCATTCATATATGAATTCATACATCATATTCATACATCACTCCCGTCCTTTACAAGCTTCACTGGCTCCCCATCTCCCAGAGAATCCAGTACAAAATCCTCCTCTTGACCTACAAAGCCCTCCATAACCTGGCCCCATCCTACCTGGCTGACCTCCTCTCCAGACATACTCCCACCCGCAACCTCTGCTCTGCTGGTACCAACCTCCTGACCCCCCCCCCCCCCCCCATCCGGACCAAATTTAGATCCTGGGGGGACAGGGCCTTCTCCATCACTGCTCCCACCCTCTGGAACTCGCTACCTCACACCATCAGAGACTCCTCCTCACTCACCACATTCAAAACATCACTCAAGACCCACCTGTTCAACACTGCATTCAACATTTAACCCACAGCATCTAACCCCTGACTATCTCCTCTCCTTCTCCCTCCTTTGTGCTTTGAATATTTCCCTATTGATTCTTCTTTTTTTGCAATTGTTTTTATGTTTTGCTATGCATTATGTTTTGCACTCTGTCAAAGCGTCTTTGGGCTTCCTGAAAAGCGCTATATAAAATAAATGCATTATTATTATTATTATTATTATTATTATATATGCACAGTAGCCAAATACCAACAATAAGTCAATTTTTTTTTAATTCCAAATAATAAGCAAAAAATAAAAAGACTGAAAATTAGCTGAATATCACTTCCAAAATGGCCGTTAACAAATGTATGGTACAAACAAGAATCACGTGTTCACGAGTAATATACTCAAGGCCACTTTCAAATGCTAACAGGATGGTTGCAAGCCAAGAGATGCATCGCCTTCCTGGTTTTGCCTTCAATGAAAGTGCAAGTTATAGTGTGTTGTTAGGGCTGTATAGTTGGGTTGGGCTGTAGTTGGGCATGGTTAAAAAAACCAATAATAGCCCTGAGTGGGCTGACGGTCATCATTTGAGGTTTAGATTTAGGGGAACCCCCATGAGGTCCCCCTGATCCAAAATAGAAAAATCTAAGATGGAGCGGTCCTGTGGACCATCGAGTCGAAGGGCTGTGTTGGGTTTCAGAGAAATCCGTTGATAAAGTAGAAAAAGCAATCAGAGATTGCAGACCCTCGCCAGGACATGTTTTCAGTGTTTTTAGGGCTTTTGTGTTAAAACAAATATGGCAGACGAACCACGTGACTGATGACGTCATCATTTATTTTGTCTACACCAATTTATCCCCAGATAACGCTCAAGAAAATTCATCTTAATCGGATTAAGTTTTGTACTTGTCGAATTATGAAGTCATAATGGAGGCACCTATGACATCATAATTAACATATTTTATTCCCCATGGAGAGTTCTTTACAATGAGCCATGTTTAATTTTTTTCTATTCAGTGATTTTGGAGATATAGAGGTGCAAATTTTTCAGTTTTTCCGAGATGGCGCCTGTACCATGTGACCTATGACATCATAATTATCATTTCAAAAATTATACAAGTGGAGGTGCACCTATGGTGAAAGTTTCATGTCAATCGGACCAACGGTTGCAGAGAAAATCATATTTATTCTGTGCAGACAAACAAACAAACAGACAGACAAACAAACGGACCTAAATGCAATACCCTCTCCTCTGGCGAGGGTAATAATGGACGAGCAGCGATCCGAAGTTTGGGGGATAACCCCCTGTGGGAGAGCCCCCCTGATCCAAAATCGAAAAATCGAAGCCCGGGCGATTTTGCGGGATAGCGTCATGTATTCATGTGTCAAGTTTTAGAACAATCAGCTGGGTGATAAGAGATGAGCAAAAATAGCAAAATGTTAACGGACGGACAGATATCTGGGCATCACGACCCATTTTATAAGTTCATCTCTTTGAGTTTTGAGGTAGAGATGACCTAAAAACGGGATGATTACTTTTGGAATAGAAGAAATAATTATTCGTTTTCAAATCAATCATACCAGTCGTTTAAAACTTGAAGATCAAACCTTGCACTTAATTAAACCCCTGTCCTTCAAATCACCAACATTTATATTATTAGGTAAATTATTTATCCAAATAACCATTTTCAGTACTGCAGAGATAATAATTTAAAAACAACTATTGTTTTTAACCCCATGAGGCATTCTCGAGTTCCAAATTACTATGAAGTGACAAAACGCAATGTACTCGAAAAAAATAAGATATTTTAAAAATAATAATTTGTATAATTTCAGCTAAGCCTGGTGTTGGATTAACGGTTAGGGTGCTGGCTTGGGATTCTTGGGTCCTGAGTTCAAATCCCGGTCGGTCGTTGAATTTCAAAACCAGGTGGGGTCGACTCAGCCTGTGATCCTTCCGAGGTCTGCGAAATGAGTACCAGCTTACTGGGATGAATGTGCCATTCGACTGTCCTGCATAGGAGTGATGCCCTGACCAGGACTGTGCCCAATAGTCAAGAAACTGCTTCAGCAGCCATATGTATCTGATGATGATGGAGTGGACATGATCATAATTTCAGCTGAAAATGATTATGAAAAAGACCCAGTAATTCTAAAGAATACATATATCTCCTGTCCTGACAGTAATTTTTGCTCTTCCAATTGGAAATAAAAAGCATACTGGTCAGTCAAACAATAAGGTATGGTGCAGGGGCCAATATTGTCACATGTACACTTTTCCCACATGCAAATGCATCCCTGATTGTAGTCTTAACTCAATTCATTCGCCAAGAGAGCTTTTGTCATTGAACATAGTCGTGGCTAAAAATATTGGCACCTAGCACTTTTTTCAAATAATGCACCATTTCTTCCAGAAAATTGTTGAAATTAAAAAATATTTTGGTATCCCCATATGTACTTCTTTGGTTTGCAGTGGAACAAAAAAAAAAAACTGAAAAAATACTAAATCTTAAATTATGCCACACAGAAATCCTAAAATGGCCAGGACAATATTATTTGCACCTTTTAGAGGTTGTTAGAAATAATTAGATTTCAAGCAGGTGATTCTCCTTTACTTTGGAATTGAACTCACCCATGGTGAGTTGCAAGTGCCTGCAATATAAAAATCACTCATTCAACCAGTTAGAATAGAGAAAAGAGTCATTCTGCTGTTTTGTGTCACTGTGTGTACTGCAATGAGCATGGAGAAAAGAAAGAAAACCAGAGAATTGTCTGAGGAGGTCAGACACAAGATTGTAGCCAAGCATGGACAATCTCAAGGATACAAGTCCAACTCCAGAGACCTTGATGTTCCTGTGTCCAACGTACGCAATGCTATTAAGGCCCAATGCACTGTAGCCAACCTCCCTGGACGTGGCCGCAAGAGAAAACTTGATCGAAGATTGCAGTGAAGGATTGTTCGAATGGTGGAGAAAACACCTCAATCAACTGCCAAACAGATTCAAGCTGATATTCAGACACAAGGTACGACAGTTTCAACTTGCACCATCCGTCGCCAACTCAATGAAAGGTGGTTCCATGGTAGGAGACCCAGGAGGACCCCACTGCTGGGAGTGAGAGAGACATAAAAAAGCACGACTGGAGTTAACCAAAACACACCTGAACAAGCCAAAATCCTTTTGGGAGAATGTTTTGTGGATAGATGAGACCAAATTAGAGCTTTTTGGTAAAGCACATTAGCTCTATGTTTACAGAAAACAAAATGAAGCCTTCAAAGAAAAGAACACCTTCCCTACAGTGAAACATGGAGGAGGTTTAGTGATGTTTTGGGGTTGCTGTGCTGCCTCTGCCACTGGGTGCCTTGAATGTGTGCATACAACAACACCAACAACACCAACAACAGGCAGTTTAAGGCCATTTTCCCTGCTAGAGTGGGGGTTAGCCGAAGGGTGCCTTGAATGTGTGCATGGCATCATGAAATCAGAAGATTACCAAGGCATTTTGGAGCGCAATGTTCAGCCGAGTGTCAGAAAGCTGGCTCTCCATCAAAGGTCATGGGTCTTGCAGCAGGACAAACTCCCAGTATAGAGGTGTAGGAAGCTCATTCATGGCTATAAGAAGCGCTTGACTGGTTATTTTGACCAAAGGCTGTACTACCAAATATTAAGTCTCGGGTGTCAATAGTTTTGTCAATGCCATTTCTTTTTATTTTCTGATTTAAAAGGACATATTAAGTTCAGAATCAAAAACAAAGGTTCTGTAATATTAAAAGTGAAAGAAAGAATTGTGGAGACCAAATACTTTTATCAATTTCAACTTATTTTTAGAAAAAATTGTGAGTTATTTGAAAAAGGTGCAAGGGTGCCAATATTTTTGGCCACGGCTGTAGCTGTGCTTAGAAGTGGTAGAATAATAGGACTGTTCTAAGCTTGTTGAAGAGCTGCATGACAGTGTAAAAGCAACAACATGCATGACAAGACGGATGGGAACGGATGGACACGAGATAGAGAAAGATCATCAAAGTAAGTAGATAGGCCTGCAGAACAATGGAAATGTTTGAGAATATAAATAACTTACTCATTGCCCATATGTAAGTATGGGAGACAAGAAGAGATGGCAATGAGTTGTCACTTAAGGGAATCAAGGAAGACTATGGAATGATGGACTGAGTGAGGGGAAAGAAAAAAAATAAATAAGGGAAAAGACAAGTGGGGTGAGCCTAAAGGTTGAAGTTGGAAAAAGTAACAAAGAATGGATTAGTGGATGAAAAAGTGTGTTTTGGTGGAGCTAGGGAGAAGTATAACGGGGCAGCCAGGAGGCAAGACCAGAGGAAAATCGATGCAGAACCAAGGGTTTGCAAACCTATTTAGAAAGAGATGGGTGAGAGGGAGGAATAGGAAGGCGAGGGGGGAAATTGGGGGCGGGGGGGAGAAAGGGGAAGAAGGGGAGAAAGTGAGAGAGGTGTAGATAGGTGGAGATGGGTGGAGAAGGGGAGTGGGGTTGGGAGGGGGGTGGGAAGAAGTGGTGAGGGCATGGGGAAAAATGATGAGGGGAGAGATGGAGAGGTGGAAAGGTGTGGAGAGGGTAAGGTGGAGAGAGAGGGGAAAAATAGAGATAGGGATAACGTTGAAGACAGACAGAGATAGAGGGAGGGGAGAGCCACATACAGAGACAGACAGAGAGAGGGGATAGCAACATACAGAGAGATAGAGAGCGAGGGGAGAGCCACATACAGAGACAGACAGAGAGAGGGGATAGCCACATACAGAGAGAGAGAGAGAGAGAGAGAGAGAGAGGGAGAGAGGGGAGAGCCACATACAGAGACAGACAGCGAGAGGGGATAGCCACATACAGAGAGAGAGAGAGAGCGAGGGGAGAGCCACATACAGAGACAGAGAGAGAGAGAGAGAGAGAGGAGAGCCATATAAGAGACAGAGAGAGGGGAGAGCCGCATACAGAGAAAGGGGAGAGCGAGGGAAGAGCCACATACAGAGAGAGGGGAGAGCCGCATACAGAGAGAGGGGAGAGCCGCATACAGAGAGAAGGGAGAGCCGCATACAGAGAGGGGGGAGAGTGAGGGGAGAGCCACATACAGAGAGAGGGGAGAGCGAGGGGAGAGCCACATACAGAGAGGGGAGAGAGCGAGGGGAGAGCCACATACAGAGAGAGGGGAGAGCGAGGGGAGAGCCACATACAGAGAGAGGAGAGAGCAAGGGGAGCACCACATACAGAGAGGGGAGAGAGCGAGGGGAGAGCCACATACAGAGAGAGGGGAGAGCGAGGGGTGAGCCACATACAGAGAGAGGAGAGAACGAGGGGAGAGCCACATACAGAGAGAGAGAGAGCACGAGGGGAGAGCCACATACAGAAAGAGGGGAGAGCGAGGGGAGAGCCACATGCAGAGAGAAAGAGAGAGAGCGCGCGAGGGGAGAGCCACATACAGCGTGAGGGGAGAGCCACATACAGCGAGAGGGGAGAGGCACATACAGAGAGAGGGGAGAGCCACATACAGAGAGAGAGAGTGCGAGGGGAGAGCCACATACAGAGACAGACAGAGAGAGGGGAGAGACAGAGAGAGGGGAGAGTCAGAGAGAGAGAGAGAGAGAGAGATAGCTAGATAGATAAAGACATAAAAACTAGAGTTCATAGAACACCTTACTCCAAGCAGCCTTGAAAGAAAAGGACATGGGCGGGGTCTGCAAGCGGTTAATTTGATTTGTCGAGATGACGCAATATTTTGTCCAAGTACTGCTAAATGGAAGGGTTTTTAAAATGCCAATAAGGCGATTTGTGTTCTAGTGTTCAAGTATGCAATTCAATTGAAATTAAATAAAGATTTTAAAGGTTGCAGAAAAAAAACCTTTTTGGGAAGGTATTGCCGTTGATGCAGTCTTTTACACTGCCTTATTGAACATATTATACTAACTAGTTCTTCATGCCTTTTGTTTGTATCGCTTATGACGTCAATAAAAACAGAAGGTTAACTGTTTGGAATGGTTTTCAATGTTGTTTGACTGCCAGACAGGCAAACAGACATAAGAACAAAATCTCACTCCTCGCTGCGTATGTGCGATCGGGACGAATTCAAAGCCAAAGTACTGCCAATCTACAGGTTCATTCCAAATCATGTTTAGATTTATGTTGAAAATATAACATTCAATTGAAATAAAGTTAGGCCTTCATCATAAACTGACGTTTTGAGACAGACAGGGTGAACCAAATGCATAACCATGCTTCCACTTCGTGCACGCGGGGCGATAAATGGAGAAATGAATATGAATGAATGAATGAATGAATATGAATATGGAGGCAGAGAGAAAAATAAATATCGACTTAGACTTGTGCGTGAGCCTTCTGCTAAGATACTTTGATGAGTTTGAAGACCTTGGACTTCACCACCTCCAAGAAAGAGACATGGGGTGGAGATTATGGCACAGCAACACCAGCGAACATCGAATATACACACTCCCAGCGATGGAGAATGTCACAAGCTGATATGAAGTAGAGAACAGACATGACATAAATTTGGTTCTGAGAATTTCAAGGTAATGGCCCGTTGGGAGATATGATCCTCCCAAGAAGTCAAATGAAAGAGTAACTTGGAGCCCCAAAAGAAAAGTTTTTTTTTTTTTGAGCAAGAATGTGGAACTTGTCAGCAGTGAATGTCTTCCTCCAAATGACTGAAAAATTTACGTTTTTTTTTTTTTCATTTAATCATCCCTGACATACGATTACTCCTCGTAATCAGAGCAAAAGGCACAAAGGGCATGTTGATTTGTAATGTCACTTTGCACCATTGTTATTTCCCCACTCACATTCCTTCTCGTACAAAGCAACATACATGTTGTGTTTTCTTCTAAGATTGAGGCTCATGGAAGAGCGAGGTGATGAAAGACATGAACTGACAGTGGGGCAGTGGCTGGACACAATAAGCAAGGGCAGGAATGAACAAACAGGGAAAGAGAGAGAGAGAAAAAGAAAAAGAAAAGAAAGAGAAAGAGAAAGAGAAAAGAATAGAAAAAGAGAAAGAAAGAAAGAAAGAGAAGACAGAGCAAAATGAAAGTAAGAGTTGGGCTAGACAGGGTCAATCGGGGTGAGTAAGAAGAGGGGAGGGGAAGGGAAGGGAAAGACCATAGATAAGGTTGGGAGTATACCACTTGCTTAAAGCCATGGAAGGAGGAATGAGATAGAACAGCCTCAAGAGGGTCGCTCCACAGATGGGGGAAGTGAGGAATAAAGGGGTCGAGGTGTGCAGTCAGCCAAGACCCTTGAGGTTTAGCAAGGAGGCCACTGGAAAAATGTACACACCCCGGACCCTCCAAGGATCGTCTGAGGGATGAGAATGCCGAGGCAGCCACAGAAGAGGAGACAAGGCATAAACAGAGGGGCCACCATCCCACCCGAGAAGTGAGAGCAACAAACTCCTTGGCGTCATCGCGGGAGATGCCACTGATGTTGAGAGCATCAACTCCTCAATGAAGCGAGATCTCAGACATCCCCAAGCATCGGCTCCACTTCACTTCCCATGACGCTCAGCAGACCTTTGTCAACTTTCAGTTCATAAAATATATCAGCCCAAATTATACAGATTCTTGTGATGACTAATTATTTTACATGACTTGACCGTTTTTGACAAGTGGTCTGGAAACATTGGACATAATGCAACACTATAGTGCATCATGTGATGGAATGGTTTAACAAAGGACTAGAGGATGTTTTCCTGCTAAAAATAGCACAACGCATTCCTAAAGACTAATGTTTTTGGTTGTTTATTTGTTTTATCCACTTGCACTAAAAGCATCGAAACACAAATAATTTTATATACGAGGACATGCAGAAAAACGGTGAACAATTTCAAATTAGACAGAGATGCAATGCGAATCCCGATAATCGACAAAGTAGCATTTCAATGGGAATTGCTAACTATTTGTACACAGCATGCCATACTTGACACAAATTCCTTCGATCGTGGGTCTTGTGTTATTCTGCCGTGTATTATGGACTTCCACATGTGTGTAAGTTGGATATGTTAAAACAAGCATAAGCTGCTACCACCAGTTTGGCAAAGAGTACTATACTGACATCTGTTTGAATGCTTTGGTGTGTGTGTGTGTGCCCGCACATGGGTGTGCATGTGTGTGTGTGTGTGTGTGTGTGTATGTATGTGTGTGTGTGTGTGTGTGTGTGTGTGTGTGTGTGTGTGTGTGTGTGTGTGTGTCCCCACATGAGCGTGCATGCGTGTGTGTGTGTGTGTGCCCGCACATGAGCGTGCATGTGTGTGTGTGTGTGTGTGTGTTTGTATGTGTCCCCACATGAGCGTGCATGCGTGTGTGTGTGCGATCACCAATACCCAAAATGCAACTATACTCAAAATGCAAATTTAACCCATCCACATCCCCCTTGTACTTGAAATAAACTTGACAAAAGCAACAACTAAACTCGAATGCCATTCGGTGGAGCGCATACCGCCGCCAGGCTGATTAGTTCACATTTTGTATCCCACTGAAAGGCCGGATCTGGCTTCAGACCTGAACCAAAATTTAATAAACTTGTTCTCATCACCTGGTCAACTCATCGACCAAGTTTTGTCATAACTCGTCCACAACGTTTTGAGACATCATACTACATATCGTTTTTGTCCCCGTCTCTCAATGGTATAGAATCACTTTGAAAAATAAAAAATTCTCATATCCAGATCCAGATCCAGATGTTCACCAAAATTGAATAAATGCTTCCTTGTCACACACTCAACCTGTCCACCAAATTTCATCCAAATCCATCCACAACTTTGAGATATCCTGCACACAAACAGGCAAACAAACAAACAAACAAACAGACAGACAGGGGTTCTGTCTGTAACACAACCTCCGTTCACCCTCGGTGGGTGGAGGTAAAAAAAAAAAAAAATTTGCGTTCTCCATATTCTCAAAATAAAAGTTTGTTGAAAATTTGATGACAAAAGCTCAAGTGGTAAATAAAGAAACACGGAAGCAATTACAAAACCTGATCATGTCACGCTGCGCAGCAGACAGGCTAGTAAGGACTATTTGTACTTTGTCCTGAGATATTTTGACTCAATTTATTAATGAGTCTTCTCTATAGGTCTCAGAATAAAAGTTGATGACAAAATCTCAAATGGTAAAAAAGAGAATGGCCTGGACACACACAGAAGCAATTGCAAAATCCCGTTTCCAGGTACGCGGCGGACAGGCCAGTGATGTACGTGAGACAAAATAACAAATACGTCATTGCACAAGGCAAAACTGGTGATGGCAACTGAGTAATGCCTGCTGAATATGACAAAGGTACATACTAATGCACAACAGAACATGAAACATCGGAGCGAAGGATGTTGAGAACGTGAGATTAACAATGTCAAACACTTTGACCATCTGACTTTAACATCACGTGACCAACATGCTTAAATATTTGGCCAAAAGGAGCCAAGGTGAGAAATGCTGATGTAAAAACAAAAAGCTTTCTCTGCACAACTTAAAGCATGCGGAGGAGCTTAAACACCGATAAAAGTGGCATATAAAGTGGAAATGGAGCGAACGAACGTAGTTTTTAAAACAGTGGAAAGGACCACAAACGATAAGGATACGACACGAGATTATTGGGCAGACATTGAGTGCCTTGAAAGAAGAGCAAGATGATATGGAGTGCTCCAGTCAAGACGAGAGCAATTTATGATGCGGAAAACAGCTTAGATTGGAAACGGAGGCCAAGGGAGTAAGCCGATGAGTGGAGATGAACCAGCAAAACATGAGAAAAACAGAAAGGTGCGTGTGTGTGTTCATGTGCGTGTACCTGAGGCAATCTGCACTGGTTGTGTTGTTACACTGCGCAAAGCTGATTTTTATTTATTTATCGTTATTAAACTCCGAACAGCCAAAGATGCCAGTTATCTTTTCGTTGATCTCAATGTTTTTCCAACATTTTATATAAATATTATTAAAGGATGCTGTTAATCGTTTTCTGCTGAATCAACTCTCATACATATTATGACATACTCTCTCATATGACTACATGCCGTTTCAGTATCGTATAGCACGGGAATGTTTCGCTTAACCCCAAGGATCGCTTGTGGTTCAGCTGATGACCAACAGCTATAGAGTTAACAATGAAACCATATGCACACTATTTTCTTTCACCCACTCACGTTTCCTGTAGTCTACTACTATTACTACTGGTTTAGCCTCAATTATTCGCACCTTCTTGTGGGGTCAGCGGGGAACCTTTTTTGGCGAAGCGGCGAGTCATACCCAGCTAGAGAACACAAAAGAGCGCACATCTTTCCAGGCTAGGCTGCCAACACTGATTAAAAAAGCAAATTATGAGATAAACAAAAAGTGGTGTATTATGTATTTTTATGTACGGTAGTATCACATTGTGTGTGGAGTACGTCGTCTGTCAAGTCTCACTCTGCAGCAATGTCTTATTTGTGTGTGCGGTATAGTACTCCCACATCTGTGACACTCAGTGTACAAGGCTATCTTAGCCAACTTCGACTAGCTTCTATCTTCCCATCCCAACTCGCTTCCTGATCTGTGGCGACTTTCCAGCTGGATTGGAATAAGTTATCACATAAAATGTCCATTGTATTGCAACGTAAGCCTTTTGTGACACCTCTGGCCTCACCCAATCTGTTTGACCCCAACCCCATATTTCCCCAAACTAGTAACTCTGGGAGTGAAATATGGTTTCAGTGGCTGACCCTTCGGCCCCACCCTTAGGTATCAGTGGTTTACACCACTTGCACTGTACCACATGTAGAGAACCTGAACACCCCTAACACGTATGGAGGATTTGGTGAAGATTGCCCCAGCCATTTTCGATTCTACAATTATCATACGAACACACGCACACACAGTCACACACCTTATTTTATATAGTACAATGGCTGCCACTCTATGCTTATGTCCAACTTTACCTTCAACCTTCCCTATTCCTCTGCTGAATTAGCCACCTCAGATCATGTACTCTAGAGTGTGCCTCCTGGAGGCATTCAGGGATTTTGTCTGACAATTTCATTCAACAGAATGGTGTGACCTGCAGTCCAGCAGCTCTGACAATGATCGGTTCATTATCTCATCTCTCGACATAGTCAGTACCTGGGACTCATTTCTCAAATACCTACTCAAACACCAAATTCAGCATGAAAACCACCTGCCGTCTGAACTTACTCGTGTTTCACAATCCATAAAAACTTGGTAACAGTTGGATAAGTCTATCTCTGGAAGATGTTTCTCATTTGTTCCTTTGCCCAAGAAGGATGGGCCATGATAGACACTGAGTCAAAGCAGTCAACCTTAGCATGAGCAGTCTTTGAGGAAAAGGCCAATATTTGTAATCTACCTCTTCCTTTATCCATCCTGCACCTACACATGGGAAAAAAATCCTACAGGAAGTGAACTTTCCTCTTACCAAGGTGGAGAAGTTCCTCGCCTCTCTTGATGCTTCCATTACGACTGTTCCCGATGGTTTGAATTTGAACAGAAGACCGTCATGGGTGGCTAGCTAGCAGTGTGTTGTAAAGGGCAGGTACTATAGCTTTGTTAATAGCTTATTCATCACTGGGGTGTTTGATAAATGCAAGTGAACTTCCCTCCTTCTAGACTGAAGAGATCTCTAGCCTTTCTCAGCTCACGCATGACTACTGTCACAAAGACGTCAATGCTCAACTACTCAAAAACTGGTCATCTGCCTTTTCTACTCCTGCTTCTTTGCTCTTTTCCAGGTCATTTTCCCAGGGCCATCTGTCTGCACAATGGAAAATCGCAAACGCTACACCAATTCACAAGAATAGCTCCAAAACTAACCTTCTCAATGATAGACCAGTCAGCCTTGTCCCCATCATAAGCAAAGCGGCTGTAAATCGAATAGGTGCGAACGGAAGGACAACGTCATAAAAACGTGAAGTGTGACCGAGTTAGTGAAGCCCGTTTCGTTTTGCTCAGGTGCATTTTAATGCTCTTATTTAACCATGTGAGTATATATATAAAGGAAAATAAGGAATCCCTTCCAAAATCTTTGGTTGCTCCTCATAATATGGATACATTTCTGTTTCAGATCAGAAAATAAACATACAGACTCCAGAAAAGAACAAGCGAAAACTTGGAGAAGAGCCTGATACGATGGAACGAGCTCGTCGGAAAGCCAGCAATGTGTTTTCACACCAACTCAAATGATAAAGATGAAATGATCCTGATGGCTTCGTCGATCATCGTTTGCTCAACTTCCATATTTGTAAGATAATGCAGAATACCGTATTCATCCTTCAAGCTTAAACTCTGAGCTGTTGAAACGGCACAAATTTCCAGGATCTTGATGTGCTTTGGGGATCACGCAAGACCGAAGCAAAATAAACGGTTCGTTTTCGATAAAGTAACCTGACACTGGAGGCAAAAGAGTGAGCTAACCTTTTGGAAACGTTTACAGTATTTTTTATTTATTTATTTATTTATAAGCACTTTTAATGAAACTGTAATGATGTGCATTCATGTTCGTAAGATTTTAAAATTTTCCCTTATGAATCACGAACCACCGGGCGCCCCTTTTTCCCATCGAAACATTACCCCGACATTCACAGACTCGACATTCGCGACATTTTTCATGAACTTTGCCTCCGTGAATTTTGAGGTCTGACTAATAAATCGGCAGAAGCTCCAATCTGTGCAGAATCGTCCCATACTTCTCTGTCAGGCAGGCTGCAGCGGCACCACTCTCTGCCGATCTGGATAAAATAAGGAAGTGATCAACCTGGAACATGCGCTTTTGTGCAAGAAAGACCCACAGTCTCCTGTTGTCCTTCCAAAAGGACTGGCAGACAAATCCAATATACGTCTGTGATTAGCTTCTGCAATGGGTAAGCATGCTGGAGCTCCTGAGCCTATCCTATCAGTCTTGGGTAGAATTACAAGCTGGCCTCCAAAGCTGACCACCACCTTGAAATTCTCCATAGGGCCAAGTCCTTCCTCAACTTATTACTGCAGACCAAGCCTTCATCCGGCATGTGATGGAACAAGACTCCCCACTGTAGACTGGTAGGGGCTGCTGCTTCCTATTTTGCCCTTCTTGAGGCCCTGATATCCATCAGAAAGCAGTTTTGGAATAGCAAAAACAGTGCCTACATAAAGTCTACACTCCCTTTCAAAATTTTCACCTTTTGTTGCCTTATAGCCTGGAATTAAATTGCATTAAATCATACTTTTTCCACCTTTTTTTTTTTTTACACATCGTAACCCACAACTTCCAAGTGAAAAACAAATTCAACAAATTTCAGAAAATTAATTAAAAATACAAAGCTGGAATATCTTGTTTGGATATAAGTGTTATTCCCAAACACTCTCTCTGTTTTCTTTTTTCATGAATATTTAGAATTAAACCTCAATGTTAATTTTCTTTGCTTCACAAATATTTGTTTACAATGATCGAACATGTCACAATCACAACATTTTAAATGGATATCACATGTGCAAAATAACTTTTTCATTGATTTATCTTCTTTACTGTAAAGGGGAGAGAGGATTGGGAGAAGGGATGGGGGTATTTGGGGAGGGGGTTGAGGTGTATTGGCAGTGTGTGCTTTGGAGATAAAACCTGACAGAGAAACGACTTTGATCACATGACAACACAGAAATAGGGAGGCACATTTATCAGCAGGATGATGTTAGAAAAAGGAGAATGAAGTACAGTGACTAATAGGCAGGTCATTAATTCTTTTTTTGCTTATGAGTGAAATGAATGAATGAATGAATGAATGATCGTTTTAAGGCCATTTTTCCCCGCTAGAGCGGGGGTTAGCCTTGCGGGCCCCATGACAATCATGGTTCCCTGTTTGAGGCAATGTTTTTATGGCCGGATGCCCTTCCTGACGCCAACCCTTGGTCGCCTCTTACGATGCACAGGGATACGGTGCACCTATTCTAAACTGGGGTACACACCGGAATCATTCATCCCAGCAAGCTGGTACTCAATTTGCCGACCTCGGAAGGATGACAGGCTGAGGCAACCCCCCTGGCGTTAATTCAGCAATCGACCGGGATTCAAACCCAGGATCCTAGGATCCCAAGCCGGCACCCTAACCGCTAAGCCAACACCAGGCTTATGAGTAACAAAGCAAATAGTTTTACAATGCCTCTAAGCACAGCATTTATGGAATCCTTGGGGTGGGAAAGGCAAAACACAACAAAAAGGTTTCATGCGAGATAATTTTTCCACCGAAAACGAGGAATCAATTTCACACCTCTTTACCAGGCTGGACTTCACCATTTTTTCATCACTGGTCTGTTGGAATCAGCCAAGACCAAGAGACAACACAGGTCAAAACCATGATAGGCCTGGCATCTGAAAATCATGCAACATTCAACAGATTGCATTCTCCATAATGATTGCTGAGATGTTACGCTCCAGATAGGCAACATCCAAAGTCAATCAGGATGACTTCATGTAACAAAGGAAACTAGAACGGCACTCAGTATAGCGCATACCGCCACCAGGCTGAACAGTTTATGTTTCGTATCCCAGTGATATGCCGGATCTGGATTCGGACCTGAACCAAAATCTAATCGGCTTGTTCTTGTCACTTATCCAACCCATCCACCAAGTTTAGTCATAACTCGCCCATAACTTTTTTTAATATCATGTCATATATCGTGTTGAACCCTGGTGTTGGGCTAGCGGCTAGGGTGCCAGCTTAGGATCCCAGGATCCTGGGTTCGAATCCCGGTCGATCGCTGAATTAACGCCAGGGGGGTTGACTCAGCCTGTCATCCTTCCGAGGTCGGCTAATTGAGTACCAGTTCACTGGTAATTCCCTGCTTGTCGTAAAAGGCGACAAAAAGGGTTGGCGGCAGGAAGGGCATCCGGCCGTAAAACATTGCTTCAAAAAGGGGACCAAAAAACAACAACAACCACGGTCCCCGAAAAAGGCCAACCCACGCTTTGCGGGGAAAAATGGCCTCTAAATGTGGTTATTATTTATTTTTTATATATCACTTTTCGCCCGATCTCTCAATGGAGAAGAATTAAACTTAAAATTAAATAATTCTCTTATCCGAATCAATATTTAGATCTTCACCAAAATCGAATCAATTCATCCTCGTCACACACCAAAACTCTCCACTAAGTTTCGTCCAAATCCGTAATGCGGTGGCGGAGGTAATTAAGGAAGAGGCTAAAAAAAAATCGAGATCAGAGAGCTTATTGATCCAGGCCTTGAAGTGCTGAAAGTTGTACGTAGTTTGGAAAGCAGAAAGGTTTAGTGATTTCGTGAATAGTAAGCAAATGTCACGCCAATGTAGGCCTAGATTTATTTTTTAATCGGAAGTATGATGTTGGAAAAAACGATAAGCCTTCTGGACTGTGGGCATCTGCCAAGGGTTAACACCTGTAGTCAGGCATTGTAAAAAAAAGTGTATGTATGTATGTCTATGTAATGTTGTGAAAGAGGCATTCTAAAAAAGTGTGTGTGTGTATGTGTGTGTGCGTGTGTGTGGTAATGTATATACCTGGTGTTGACCTAATGGTGAGGGCAGCGGGCTTGGGATCCTAAGATCCCGAGTTCATATCCCGTTCAGCTGTTGAATTAATACCAGGTGGGGTTGACTCAGCCCATCATCCTTCCGAGATTGGCGAAATGAGTACCAGGGTACTGGGTCATCTCTCAAGGAGGTTGGTGGCAGGATTTGAACTCCGGCCGCCGTAAAAAAAAGTCTCATTCCATAGTACACACAGTGGTGGGTGTTGGGATGGTGCTGAGGAGTCGTCCAAGGACGACGCGACGTGCTGATCCAGCGTACGCTCGTGTGTGTGTGTGTGTGTGTGTGTGTGTGTGTGTGTGTGTGTGTGTGTGTGTGTGTGTGTGTGTATGTGTGTGTGTGTGTGTGTATATACTGTATATATATATATATATACACACAGTCACGTGAAAAAGTAAGTACACCCCATGTAAAGTTTTGACTTTTTCAACATATTTCAACATACAGCTATTTGATCTTCATTTCAACAATATTTATAGATAAAGGTGATATAATACAACAAATATCATGAAACATTTATATTTTGTAGTCCATTGTATAATTTAAATAAACATAAATGCAAATTTCGCATGTGGAAAAAGTAAGTACACCCCTACATTTATCACTACTTCAAATACCTAAAATTAGAATCAGGTTCACCAGTTCAGGTGCAAATGATTAGAACATCGTTAGAGAGGATCTTGGAGGAACCTGTCTTATTTAAACCTCAGACATTTAGTTTGGTTTGCTCTTTGTTGTTGAAGTGTGTGGCGTCACCA
>NC_136262.1:241082716-241247716 GCF_964187855.1 Myxine glutinosa | reverse complement strand
CTCCTCTGAAGGGCGCCGTTGTACAGTTTCGGCGGGCAATCCCCATTGTCAACTGCACGTGCTTCGGATATCGACTGAAGAGCGAGATTCGGGTTTCGACCGGATTTCATTCTATCGACCGCTGGAGTGAATTACATTCGCCTTGGGAAAAGTTATAGAGACATTGAGGAGTGTCCTTTCACTCGCGGGCCGCGCAGTGAGTTACCTGACTTTATATAAGAGATATATATATATATAGAGTGCACTCTTAATGGCCATCTGTTATACCGTTATTCCTGTGTGTGATTTCTAATACAATTTTGTTCATTTTTAATCATTGGTGTGGTTTCACTATTGATTTTCAACACAGGGTAATATATCTTTCTGCCAGGGCTCCTCTCGGGGTTCGGAGGTTACCAAGACCAGGAGATTGTAGAGGACTCCGTAACAGTACGTAGGTACATAATAAATGGAAGTTTTATGATTATAGGCAAGCATCGACCACCTGCTATTTTTTTTTTTTATGGATGCGGTTACGGTTTTTTAACGTAAATTATTCATTGAGGTTTCTATTACACAGTTTACAGTTACAGAAATTACAATGTTCAAATGTGAGATATCATTTGCATTTTTGATTTTTTTTTTAGCGGACTCGTTTAAAGTTTTTTACGTAAATTTTAATTTACGGACGCTTTTTCTTTTTGTCATTTATGGACATTTTTCTCATGTATATTTCACAGTTTACAGCTATATAAATTGCAATTTTCAAATGCTAGAAATAGAATGAGGTTCTTTTTTTTAACGGATGTTTTTACGGGTTTTTTAAACGTAAATATTCACTTACAGATGCTTTCGGATGGTTCTGTGATTTTTCCTGGAGTATCGGTTTCAATGTCTGTCGGCATGCCAAATTTCAGCGTTCTACGACATCCGGAAGGTACCAAACATTAATATCAGTCAGTCAGTCACAGTCAATGGTTAAAAAGAGCTTTATATATTAGATATATAGTGCAGGCCCATATGTCATAACAATATTGTTTGTGTTTTTTGTTTGTTAAAATTGATTTAGCAATGGATTCCGCTTCAGAATATTATAGAGATGTAAAAAAAATAGGGTTCCATTTTTTCTTTTACGTCTAATAGGTAGTAATTCGAAGAAATCCAAGATGGCCGCCATAAAATTTGGAAAATACACTTTTGTGCATATCTTTGTATCTAGATATCATATAAACATGAATAATATGTCCTTTTATATGTTTTCAGACCCAAGGAAGCCATTTCTGCCATTGTTTTTACAGAAAAATGCAAGGAAAATAAAATAGTGGACATATACCAGCCAAAGTGGGGTCGGCCGGCATGAAATCGGTTAATTAAGTTTCCACCATCTAGTTAAGGTCTGGTTTTGACTGTGTTGACGAAATGTGAATCTGAATAGTAGTATCTATCTTTGCAGGACCGACGACAGTTCAAGAGTGTCTAGAAAATTACACCTACCTTCAAGATGAGTGACTCACCACCCAGGAAGATTGAGAAGTCAGTAGATTTCGGACTTTGTTTTGTATGCCAAATGGCCATAGGGCAAACAGACTATACAACCTTTGTAACGAAACCAAAACTCTCCTCTGTCGAGAAACTGATGGCAGGTGCTGAGGAACAGTACACGTATGGTGAAACAAAGTTTGCATCATTGAATAGACGTTTGCAATATTCCTCTGCTGAAGAATTGCTCGCAAAAGGTCTCCGCTACCATAAAGCTTGTTACAAAGATGTTACCAATAAGATGCACATTGATCGAGCAAAGGCTAGGTTTGAGAAAGGAACAACATCAGGCAGTGCCGCAGAAATCCGACTGAAAAAGAGAGGACGACCAAGTTCTAGTGATCTAGGGGAAAGCACGTCAACATCCAGAAGGTGTTCCCGAGAACAGACATTTGACGCGCTCAGATGTGTCATATGCCAGGAAGACAGAGGAAGTGAACTACACAATGTGACAACAAAGAACATGGGACTCCAGATCAGAAACATTGGCCAAGAAACAAGTAATGACAATCTGAAAGTGAGACTGAACAGTGTCATAAGTTCGCCTGACCCATTGCAAGCAATGGCTGAGGACATGAAATATCATTTACCATGTGTAGTTAAGGCCAAACGTGCTATAGTTAAGACGGAAAAACAAACAGAAACAACCAATGTTAACTTTGGTCAGGTGTTATCAGACCTTGAACTCATTGAAATTGTTGAAACTGCGTTGAATGATACTACTGAAAATGCTGTGCTGAATATGAATGAAATTCATGTAACCTATGTCAATTTACTTAAGGAGCACGACTTTCCGGTCTCAGACAACCATAGTTATAAGCCATACCTGAAACAATTGATCCTAGACAACATTGCCGATGTTCATTTCAGCCGGCCCTCAAACAAAACAAAGCCAGAGCAGATTCTTTCCACAAAGCTCAAAGACCACATGATATCAAGCACAATTACAGCAGACAGCATCAAAGACGATTTTAAAGTACTTTTGCGAGCTGCGAAAATATTGAGGAAAGACATCGCATCTTCCCCAGCATGGAAATTTAATGGAACCTTTGCTGATTACAAGCCACCCCCGATGCTCAACATCTTCTGCAAGCATGCAGTCATGGGAACAAGGAAAGTAGGAAATAGCAACAGGGAGGACTCCATTGGTGTGAGTGCATCATTGTTGGCGCAGCACTTTGTCGGTGCTTATAAATCTGACCGACAGGTATCGTACGAACCAAGAAGCGAGGATGGATCATTCAAACAACGATTTGAAACTCCATTGAGTGTGGGCTTAGCTCTCGACATACACAAAAACACACGATCCAAGGCGCTTGTAGAGAAACTTGCACATCTGGACCTCGCCATCTCCTACAAAAAGGTCATGGAGATTGAGACCAGCATTGCCAACTCCGTACTGAAGCAAATGGAGTCCACCGGAGGCATCTGTCTACCACCATGGTTGGTTCAGGACACGTTCGTCTGGTTTGCCATGGACAACATCGATTTTCTAGAGTCAACTCCTTGCGGGATGAATACCCTTCATGGTACAGCAATTGCGATCTACCAGCCTGTATCACCGGAGAAATCACCCATGATACCACCAATTGAACTTGACCGGTCATCAAAAGCTCAAACGATACATGATGCAGTTGGCTGCAAAACGTTGACCTGCAAGAAGCCAGCACCCGAGAAGAGAAAGAGCGACTGCAAGCTGCTCACATCAAAACCCGAGACAGACAAGAACAAGAAAACCGATATGACCTGGATGATTGGATGCCTGAACTTCGAGGAAGAAGGAGAAGTTGACGTCAAACTCACAGCTCCGGGGACGTGGGGAGCCTTCAATTCCTTGCTATCTTCGTCCAGTGAGAAGACCAATGTTGCTCTCGTTCCTCCGTTGATAAGGTCGCCTCCTACAGACTATGATACACTGTACACGGGTCTGATGAGAGCTCACAACATCACAACTCGTGTTATGGGGAGTGAGGCAATCACAGTCATGACTCTCGATTTGCAGCTATACGACCTGGCGATGAAGCTGTGGGTGGAACGCGAGGACATCAGGAAGCAATTCCTCTTCCGACCTGGTGAGCTACATGTTGTGTTTTGGGCCTTAGCTGCATTAGGAAAATACGTGGAAGGGAGTGGAATTGATCAGGCATGGGTCGAGGCTGGACTTTTCTCGCCAACCACAGTGAGCCAAATACTAAATGGGAGGCACTTGTATCGAGCTCTGGAGGCACACATGGTAACACTGATCGCTTTGTACAACCTGTACTTCCAGAGATTCCTGGCAATGGAACCTGAAGAAAGGGCCTATCTGAACGAGTCATCTGTTCGTCTGGGAGAGGCATATCAGAGAGACATCAGCGGGAGCATGGAGCCAGAGAAGAATCTATGCGACATTCTCAAAAAAACATTGGCCATGATGGAGTCCAGAGATATGACCAAAAAACTGGAACAATTTGAGGTCAGCACAAACAAGATACAGCGCTTCATCCTGAACTACATGAAACAGTTTGAGACTATCCTTCTGTTCATTAGAAGTACAAGACAACGTGATCTGCTGCTGCATATGGAGAGCATCGAGTCTCTCACGAAGTACTTCTTCGCTCACGATCATCTAAACTATGCTCGGTTGCTCCCTCTCTACATTTCAACAATGCAGGAGACTGAAAAGCAGCACCCAGAACTGTGGAGGGAATTCATGAAAGGGAACTTCTGTGTGACAAAAGGATTGGCAGGCTTCACATCAATAGCCCCAGACCATGGCATTGAGCAAGAAAACCGTACACTGAAGGTGATTGGAGGAATCGTAGGGATAACTCAAAATGAGAAGGCGCTTGACAAGTTCTTCCTCATTGCACCTGAGCTGTCAAAGTCACTGCACGAGTTTGCGGAGGGATATGGTCTTGGTGAAAACCAGAGCAGAAAACAACACCACGAAATCACGGGGGGAAAGCTTTCCCGGGTGATGAGCCATGCCTCCAAGCTTTCTAGGGTGTTCCGTGAACATGGCGATCCATTTATGGAAGAGGAAGTAGACGAGGTCTACAACCTGCTCACCAAAGAAGTCATGAATGAAAAAGTGTCCAGCGACATCTTAGAGCGCGACGAGATCGGACAACAGATGTTCCAGCAATTTGCCACAGATCGTTTAGCTGAGGGAAAACTTTCTGTGTGGGACAAAATGACGAAAAGAAAACTTCGAACATTCAAGAGTTCGAATGCCACAACAGAAGTGAGATCGGGCGACAAGCTGATCAAAGTCAAAGAAGAGCGAGGATTGTTGCAGAGGTTCATCGTTATCTCACGGAGCCGACCAGAGCTCGACCTGAAAGAATGTATTGGCACCTATGAATTTGGCATCGTTCCACGTTCTTTATTTGCATCTGATGGATCCCTCTTGTTGGCATACGACAAGGCAAAAATCCTTCGTCAACTTGAGCATCTGGCTGAGCCTGAAGAGCAGGATGTACATGATCCACCAGGAGAACCTATTTCGACAGAAATCAATGAGCATCAAGACGCGGGAATTGCCGCTTTGAATGATGCAGCAGCACACGCTGGGGAAGAAACTAATGACCCATCAACTGACTATGAAATGTCAAGCCAAAATTTGCAGGAACCCTCTCAGATCAGCCAAAACCCAGACACAACCACAAGATCAGGAGTGATCAATGAAAACGAGACTACTTCTCGCCATAGAGTGATAATCATTGATGGCATGGCTCTTGTTAACGGGATCTCCAAAACAGAACAAATGATTACATGCAGTGACTTTGCTCAATCGTTCATTGAACGCCTCGAAAATATTGCCGTGCATTATGATGACGTGAGGTTGGTATTCGACCGATACATCGATAACTCACTGAAAGACAAAATGCGCCTAAAGAGGACAAAGGGGAAATCAACATACTATCACGTCAGGGATAGTACATTGATCCAGAAGATTTCACTCAAAGATTTCCTTTCCAATGTGAAGACCAAGGCAGAGCTTACAGAGTACTTGGCTGTGAAGTGTCTATCTTACAGCAAGGCTCATCCAAACAAGTTGAAGAAGTTCATGGTGACATCAGGAACTAAGACCACGGGCAACACTGAAGTTCCAGACAGTCTACTCACGCACAGCCAAGAAGAGGCCGATACACTCTTAATTCTGCATGCTCTCACAGTCGACAAAGATGCAGAAGTTATCATTGATTCGCCAGATACCGATATCTTCCTCCTACTGATTCAGAGATTTCACGATCTACCACCTGCTACGAGGTTTCTCACTGGGAAGGGAAAGTTGAGGAGGAGCATTGCAGTCCAACCTATTCATGGCATGCTAGGAGAGAAACGTGCGTCTGCAATACTTGGATTCCACGCATTCACGGGAAGTGACATGTCTGGAAGGTTCGCTGGCAGGAGCAAGGACTGGTGCTTTAAGGTCTTCATGACATGTGACAACAAGATATGGGAGGCTCTGGAGTCTTTGGGACAAACTGATCCGTCACCAGAAGTGTGTTCCCAGCTGGAACGCTTCGTCTGTCTGCTGTACAAGTCTAAAGTTCACACGAAAGTAAACGAGCTTCGCTGGTTCTTATTCTCCAACCGTGCTGCTGAGGGAGAGAGTCTTCCACCTACCACTGGTTCGCTAAAGTTACACGTTCAGCGAGCACATTATATCGCAATGATATGGAGAAAGGCAGCAGAAAGCCATCCGTCCCTTCCATCACCTGTCGAGTATGGTTGGCAGTTACTTTCGGATGATGGGGTTTATGCCCCAAGTCGATGCCTGAATCCTCCAGCCCCAGAAGCAATAATGAATCTCGTGAACTGTGGGTGCAAGAAAGGGTGTATGGGAAGATGTAGCTGTCGCAATAACAATATTCCTTGTACTGAAGTTTGTGGGTGTGTGGGTTACAGTTGTAACAACAAAGCAAACATCAATGAACCGCGTGTGATAGATATGGATGAGGATGAATGAGGCATTCGTTTATGTGATCGTTTATGTTCATTCATCGTTTATGTTTAGGTGTGTGTGTATGTGTGTGCGTGTGTGTGTGTGTGTGTGTGTGTGCGTGTGCGTGTGTGTGTATTCAAAATAAATGTTATCAGTGAAGATTGTTTATTGAATCGATTCTAATTGGGAAATTATACGATCCGATTTCACGACGGCCGTCTCCATTTTGGCTGGTATATTGCCCACTATTTTAATTTCCTTGCATTTTTCTGTAAAAACAATGGCAGATATGGCTTCCTTGGGTCTGAAAACATATAAAAGGACATATTATTCATGTTTATATGATATCTAGATACAAAGATATGCACAAAAGTGTATTTTCCAAATTTTATGGCGGCCATCTTGGATTTCTTCGAATTACTACCTATTAGACGTAAAAGAAAAAATGGAACCCTATTTTTTTTACATCTCTATAATATTCTGAAGCAGAATCCATTGCTAAATCAATTTTAACAAACAAAAAACACGAAATTACTAATCGCCCTAGACTAATATTACAATGCCTCCCAATACAGCATTTTCTTTAATAGGGTGGAAAAGGCAAAACATGTATGCCACCTTCACGTGAGCTCCTCCATCAGTACAAACATTGTTGGGAAGCTAACGTCATCAAGGATTGAGAGTTGACACCTTCAATCAGAGGTAACTCTGACCATGTCTAACCTTATTCAACAAAGAAACGGTGTCCACCACCCTTGGGGCACTGTCACTTCCCTGGGAGTTCACAATCGCAACAAAGAATGTGCGAGGTCTGACTACAACATCAAAGAGGGAGACAGTAGGGGCTGATTGTGAGCACTATTACATCAGCATGGTGTGTATTCAAGAGAGTGGGTAAACAAAGGAGTGGTTTGAACATCATCTAGCAAGTACCTCTCCTAATATCTTGCTTCTCTCAGAGACCTAATTGGCATATGATGTTCTTCTTAACTCCTTTAACATTTAAAACTACAACCATCACTCATGATTCCACTTCAAAGGAGGAGTCTGTGTCTAGTCCAACATCAACACACCTGCTGTATGCCTTGTGGACCTCGAATCTCCAATCTTTGATGTCATCTGGCTTAAGATTTGTCTCCAGGCCATCACTACAGAAACTGTTTCACTTACTGCTCTCCCAACTCCACAAACCTTACAGCTTTCTTTGACTATCTTAATTCCTGTCATGAGGCCATGACATCTGAACACTCTCAAGCAGAATTCCTCTATTTAGGAGACTTCAATGTACACCACAGGGAGTGGATGAAATCTTCGCACACCGATGTTGGTGGAGTCGAATCTCTTACATTTTCCATTCTCAATGATTCTTATTCGGATTTGGACATTCTTAAATTCGGATTTGGATATTCTTAAATTCAGAATTGGACAAGCTTTTCCAGTGGGGAAAAATGTAATCAAGTTAAGTTTAGTGCTTCTCAAACATAATTTCTTCCTGTCTGTCTCTGTGTCTGTCTCTGCGTCTGCGTCTGTCTCTGTGTCTGCATCTGCCTGTCTGTCTCTGTGTCTGTCTGTCTCTGTGTCTGTCTGTCTGTCTCTGTGTCTGTCTGTCTGTCTCTGTGTCTGTCTGTCTGTCTCTGTGTCTGTCTGTCTCTGTGTCTGTCTGTCTGTCTCTGTGTCTGTCTGTCTGTCTCTGTGTCTGTCTGTCTGTCTCTGTGTCTGTCTGTCTGTCTCTGTGTCTGTCTGTCTGTCTCTGTGTCTGTCTGTCTGTCTCTGTGTCTGTCTGTCTGTCTCTGTGTCTGTCTGTCTGTCTCTGTGTCTGTCTGTCTGTCTCTGTGTCTGTCTGTCTGTCTCTGTGTCTGTCTGTCTGTCTCTGTGTCTGTCTGTCTGTCTCTGTGTCTGTCTGTCTGTCTCTGTGTCTGTCTGTCTCTGTGTCTGTCTGTCTGTCTCTGTGTCTGTCTGTCTGTCTCTGTGTCTGTCTGTCTGTCTCTGTGTCTGTCTGTCTGTCTCTGTGTCTGTCTGTCTGTCTCTGTGTCTGTCTGTCTGTCTCTGTGTCTGTCTGTCTGTCTCTGTGTCTGTCTGTCTGTCTCTGTGTCTGTCTGTCTGTCTCTGTGTCTGTCTGTCTGTCTCTGTGTCTGTCTGTCTGTCTCTGTGTCTGTCTGTCTCTGTGTCTGTCTGTCTGTCTGTCTCTGTCTGTCTGTCTGTCTGTCTCTGTCTGTCTGTCTGTTTGTCTCTGTCTGTCTCTGTCTGTCTGTCTCTGTCTGTCTGTCTCTGTCTGTCTGTCTGTCTCTGTCTGTCTGTCTGTCTCTGTCTGTCTGTCTCTGTCTGTCTGTCTCTGTCTGTCTGTCTCTGTCTGTCTGTCTCTGTCTGTCTGTCTCTGTCTGTCTGTCTCTGTCTGTCTGTCTCTGTCTGTCTCTGTCTGTCTGTCTGTCTGTCTGTCTCTGTCTGTGTCTCTGTCTGTCTGTCTCTGTCTGTGTCTCTGTCTGTGTCTCTGTCTGTCTGGCTCTCGCCCTCTGCTCTCGCCCTCTGCTCTCGCCCTCTGCTCTCGCCCTCTGCTCTCGCCCTCTGCTCTCGCCCTCTGTTCTCACCTCTCGCTCTCTCTCTCTCTCTCTCTTTCTTTCTTTCTCTAAAACTCCTCTCAACTCTCCAATCTCCTCTGAAAGCTCTGCAATTTTACACCATGTGATTCAATAAACCTACTAGGTATTACCCTAATATTAAATTTATCCTGGAATCCACACATTACACAAATAGCTAAGTCTACCTCGAAGAAACTAGGAGTCCTGTTCAGATGTCAAAGATTCTTCTCCTCTCAACAGTTGCTTCAACTATATGAAGGATTAATTCATCCTTGTATGGAGTACTGCTCTCACATCTGGGGAGGTTCTAGCTCCACATACTTACTGGACAGAATTTAATCCAAATTAATCCGACTTAACTCTCCCAAACTGACCTCAAAACTCGACCTGCTCGAACTACGCCGCAAAGTTGGCTCTCTTTCTCTTTTCTACAGATATTGCTTCAGTTTCTGCTCTCAAAACTTGCTGCTTGTGCACCTCCACCATTAGCGAGACAACGGAATACTTGACAAGCCACTACATCGCATGATAATTTTGTGGTCATTGACAACTCAAGGGTGGGCTGTTATGATGTTTGTTTCTTCCCTTCCACTGCCAAACTCTGGAACTCTTTACTTTCTCATGTCTTTCCAAACACTTATGATCTTCCCCTTTTCAGAAAGCAAATTTTTTACTTCCTCAAAAACTCTTACTATCCTCTCTTTCTTCACTTTTCTATCAATGCAACTCTTTTATTTAAGGCCTGGCCTCGATGAGGACTATATCGTTCATGACTGGAGCCTTCAACATTAAAAAAAAAAAAGGCTACAAGTGGGCAAACTTACCAGCACCAAAGACACACTAGCGGCATTCATTTGTACCCATGGCCTATTTGTCATCAACACAGCCTTTAAACACCCGTACCGTCACCAAACAACATGGACAGGACATCACTGATTACAAGGCTCCAGCAGGTTCCAAGGCCACAAGTGCAGTCCCCAATCAGAGTTTGTGATGTGTAAAGTGGAAGCAAAGCCATTGCTTCGGAATTCATGATTCTACGGTGGAGCAGATCTAAACACTGACCATAATCCAGTCGTCACTCATCTTCAGATGAACCGGATGTGTCTGCTGCACAAGCGCCATACCAAGCAAGAAGGTAGAGTCATCTATGACCTTCCAGGATTCACCATATTGCAACCCAAGCATCATATAAGAAGGGAGAGCATCAGAGAGGATGTGGCTGAGATCAACCTCACCGACAGTGCCTTCAGAAAGTATTCACACCCCTTGACGTTTTTCACATTTTGTTGTGTTACAGCCTGAATTTAAAATGGATTTAATTGAGTTTTTTTTTGTCACTGATCCACACATAATACCCCAAAATGTCAAAGTGGAATTTTTAAAAAAAGAAGATTTTTTTACAAAATAATTAAAAATGAAATATAGAAATAACTAATTAACATTAAGTATTGAACCCCTGAGCCAACACTTCGTAGAAGCACCTTTGGCAGCAATGATAACTTTGAGTCTTCTTATGTATGTCTGTCTGTCTGTCTGTCTCAGCTTTGTACATCTGGATTTGGGGAGTTTCTCCCATTCTTCCTTGCAGATTTGCTCAAGCTCTGTCAAGTTGAATGGGGGAGGGAAGGAGTGTGTCAGTGAACAGCAATCTTCAAGACTTTCCACAGATACTCAATGGGATTCAAGTCTGGGCTTTGGCTGGTCTGGCCACTCAAGGACTTTCACATTCTTGTTCTGAAGCCATTCCAGTGTTGCTTGGGCTGTATGATTGGGGTCATTGTCCTGTTGGAACGCAAATCTTCGCCGCAGACTAAAGTCTTTATTTAGCACTCTTCGCAAGTTCTCCTCAAGGATTCACCTGTATTTGGCTCCATTCATTGTTCCCTCTATCCTTATGTCTCCCAGTTCCTGCCACTGAAAAGCATTCCCATAGCATGATTGTCACCACCAAGCTTCATGGTCGGGATGGTGTTGGATGGGTGAGGGAGGAGCTGCGCTCGGTTTCCACCAGATGTAGTGCTTTGCAATCAGGCTAGATTTCAATTTTCACTTCATCAGACAACAGAATATTTTGCCTCATGCTCTCAGTCTTTCACGCGCCTTTTCGAAAACTCCAGGTGTGCTGTCATGTGCCTTTTTCTCAGGAGTGGCTTCTGCCTGGCCACTCTCCATTGTCTCCAATAAAGCTTAGATTTGTGAAATGCTGCAAAGACTGTTGACCTCCTGGCAGGTTCTGCCATCTCAGCCAAGGAACTCTGTAGTTCTGTCACAGAGTGGTCATTGTGTTCTTCAGTCACCTCCCTGACCAAGGTCCTTCTTCCCAGTTACTCAGTTTGGTTGGAGGCCAGCTCTAGGAAGAGTCTGGGTAGTTCCATATTCTTTCCATTTCCTTATGATAGAGCTCACTGTGCTCTTGGGAACTTTAAACACTCTAGAAAATGTTTTATACCCTTCCCCAGATCTATGCCTCCTCACAAGTCTATCTCTGGGTTCTATCTTATAGTTCCTTGGACTTCATTGTCGAGTTTCTGATCTGACATGCACTGACAAATGTAGGACCTTATATAGAAAGGTGTGTTTCTTTCTAAATCATGTCTAATCAATTGAATTGGATATAGGTGGACTCCAATGAAGTTGTAAAGACATGTAAAGGGTGATAAAGGAAATTGGATGCACCTGAGCTCAATTTGGAGTGTCGTAACAAAGGGGTTGAATACTTATTGACATTTGACATTTTAGCTTTTCATTAATAACTATTTTGTAAAAAAAAATTCCACTGACATTATGGGGTATTATGTTTAGAACAATGACAAAAAATCTAAATTTAATCAATTTTGATTTTAGGCTATAACACAACAAAATGTGAAAAAAGTCAAGGGGTGTGAATACTTTCTGAAGGCACTGTAAAATCCAAATGACGCTCTATCCAAGGCAATCAAGTGTGTGGAAACATCAGCCGTCAGTGACATAGCAGTAGTAAAGAAAAATAAGTGAGCTAAACATCACACTGATGGCTCTCTCGTGGTGAAGCTGTCTGAACAGCAGAAATCACTACAACTATGTATCTACCAAAGTAGCCGGAGTGAAGTTCACACTGAACTATAAGAGGAATGCAACAACCTGCGCCACATCAGTGAATGCCTGAAAGAACTCACCATCCTAAGAGTAGACTCTGGTAGATTATAGCACTGCCACATGTGACTGTCAAAAGATATTGAGGGCAGTCAGAGTTCTGAGGGTTGCCAGCCCCCCTCCATCACTCGCTGTGCACAACTATGAAGGACATTTAATTTGAACTGACAAGGAAACAGCTGATGTGATCAGAGAATGGTTCACGAAACAATTCATAGACCTAGATGACGAGCCTTTACATACAGCAACCAAAGCAGCAGAAGTTGAGGGCACTGACAGCTCTGAAGAATGGGGTTTCATCTGGAACTGATGGCATCAGTAATGAACTCCAGAAGTATGCAGGCGACACCATTTCCACACCAATCACACGCATACTCAACTCTGCCATTGAGCAAAACCATCCTATCGACGCAATGCATCAGGGTACCCTCTTCATACTGCCTATACCTCAGAAGCCACCTGGTCTGTCAACAAATCTGCTGTCCAAAGTTCCAAAGTACTCTTAACAGCATTTCGAAGATACTCTAATGTGACTTTGTGCCATATCCGAGCAATGATTGATAATTTCACCAGAGCCTGCCAGAGTGGCTTTAAATGAGGGTGGAGCTGTGCTAACATTGTTTGGCATCAACGCATGCTGGTGTCTGTGGTCATGTCCAAATATTGGGACTTCCATAAAATGGCCATAGACAGGTCACGGGCCTTCATCACCATGAAGCAATTAAAGATCCTTGATGTGCGCCGCATCTAGCTGGCTGTGACGACGACGAGCTGCATTTAGTGAGACTGCCACTGGCAGACGTCAAACTGAGAGTGAGCATCAAGACAGTGTGATCTGCCAAATTTGAAACCATGATTGGTTCCGCACAGAGAGATGGTCTCTCACTGAGGTACACTTCACCTGCTACCTCATTGCAGCCCTGAATCTGTGCGAGAACATTCCACAAGACCAAACCCCACAACATCAACACTGTGAATCCATTGGAGATGGAATAGGTAGACAATGTGCACTTCATAGATGAGGAAAAGGAGTCTATCCATGGACTAGTGCAAATAGCCGCAGAGCAACTCAAGGCGGCAAACCTCTTCAAGAGCAAAGCCAAGAAATAGCTTATCCATGTGCATTTGTGCACCTGTCAAACAAACACAAGAGGTTAGTGAGAATGGTGTTCCATTTTGGGGTCAAGAGAAATGAAGGAAGAGCAAAATTCTGGACTCTTTGCTCTGCAGCTCCTCTGATATTTCAGCACGCTGTGTCAAAGGAAACATTGCCTTCCAATCATTCTGGAAGCTGTGGATTCATGGATCGAGGATCACCTTGACAACAAAACTACGCTTGTATAATGCAACCTGTGTGTCACTGATGCTGTACAACTGCAACAACTGGGAAGCTCAAAAGGTTGTTATGGACAAGCTTGATGTCGGCCACAGCAAACACATGCGAGCCATCACCCGACATCGCTGGTTGGACGGTTTGATCTTCAACGACACAGTGTACAACATGTGCAATACAGTCCTGCTGTCTGTGAAAGTGGCTGACCAACGATGGTCCGTGTTTGGCCATGTGCTACAGATGACCAAAAAAAAAAATACCCCCACCTGCACAAGCATTCATGGAATTTTCTCTGTCAGATACTAACAAATACCAACCCGTCAAGGACGTCTACACAAACATGTTCAGAGTGATGTGGACTGACCTAAAAAAAAGCATGACTCGGAACACATATCTAAGAAGGACCGGAGGGTGCTCAGGATGCTGTCCGAGGACAAAACACAGAGGCGCACGATAAAGGAGGGCTGATTGCAACTATACGAGGATGTTTCTTCTACTTTGGTTTATTATTATGCCTGACCGCATACTCACCTCTTGGTTTGGTGAGACAGTAAAGCAGTGGTAATGTTTGCGAGGTGGGGGAGGATGAGGAGGGGGAGAGTGAGCAGGGGTGGGGGTGCGAAGAGAGGTGGGGGTGCGAAGAGAGGTGAGTGAGCGATGAAGGGTGGGGGACCAAGGAGGGAGGGAGAACAAGAAAGGGGGGGAGAGCAAAAGTCCGATCCTCCATCCTCCCATCCCTTCCCCTGCCTCCTCCAGCCACTCCACCCCAACCCTCCGGACTCCCACTCCACCTCCACCTCTTCCCCTCCCTCATCCTCCCACCCAACCTCCTTTCTCTACCCTTCCCCTCTCTATCACAAAAGTACCCGGCATTGCCAGACAACACTAGGTCCCTCCTCCCACCCTTTCCCCTGCCTCTTCCTCTTCCTCTTCCCAACCAGACGCCCACCTCCTCCCTGCAGACTCACACCCCACCCATTCCCCTCCCTCCTGCTGCAACGGTTCCCGGCACTGCCTGGGATTTAATGTACATCTCTTGGATTACCACAATTAAGCACATATTTGGAGACATTATATTTATCAAGCTGCAAAACACTGAACAGAAATATCAACAAAATTGAACATATCATTGGAACGCTTTTGGGTACACAATACTGAATGTTTTTCCATCAATGGCCAGAACATGTAAATTGTTTGGTGTTACAACTCCAGAGCAGCCCACATATATAATTGACCACGTGAAAAAGATATTCGAAATCTGTTTTGTCAGCCAATCGGAACGCATTCTTCACAACGACACAGGTATACGGATCAAAATTGCGTGTTTTAAAAATTTTTGTCGGGCGGATATTTTGAGAAGTTAGCTAAGTTGGTAACCTTTTTCCTACAAACTCTTCTTAAACCCTTGAGAGTTATGTCGTCAGAAAAGCAATAAAAGTACAGTACCTTTTGTAGCAATGTATAGATTGTGTTTGTACTATTTTTGGTTTTTGAATAATTAGCGATTACCACATTGAAGAGGTCACATGACTCCTCCTTCATCTATTTTATAGATCATTATACTCATTATAGATCATAGGATCGTTGTCAGTTATATTTCACATCTGATACCATATTAGACGATTGGAGCTCACCATCTCACCATATGCATAGGTATGGAAAAATTTGGCCATTTTATTTAAAAAACAAACAAAAAAAAACATTGTAGAAATGGAACTACGTCGGAGATGGCGACAGGTGGTGGCTCGTGTGTTGACAGGCTAGGAATTGGAAGAAAATGACTGTTGAAAACCCAATAAGGTGTATCGTGGTAACAAATGTGATCCTATTAAGTTTTGTCACGATTCTCAGAGGAGCAAGCAAATCCCACCTGTCGCTTCATTGAATATGAAGAAGGTGGGAGCATGGCCTTCCTTAAATAAATACGCTTATACGCTTCTGATAAGAATTGGTGATTTCTTACATTTTTTAGATTTCACTCCAGATTTTGACAGTTATTTCGTCCACCAGCTCCGATTTAGGTAATATACTTTCGTTTGTGAGAGGTCATCGTGGAAAATCGCCAAGGCATTTTTGAATAGGCAGAAACAAAATGGCAGCTGAGGACCCCAGCGAGGTGAAGCAGACTGACCAAGGATAAGCCTTTTTTATTTTGTTCATATCAGCACCTCCTAAATTATCTTCAAAAGGGGTGTTTAAATTTACCCAAACACTCAGTTTTCATGAATGCACTTCTTTGGGAGGTCCCTTCGTATGCATGCAAAGTTTTGGGCTGCTAGGTTTCTATGGTTTTGGAGGTATAGACACACACGTGTGTGCGTGTGCGTGTGTGTTATAGACACACACGTGTGTGCGTGTGCGTGTGTGTTGAGACCCATTAGGTCTCCGTTCCATCTCCTGAGGCCCACCCATATGTGCGGATGGCAGGCAAAAACAATTTCCATGCATATACACACACATATATGTGTACATACTCATACATATATAAACATACACACGCATATAAGTGTGCGCAGACACACACAATTGTGATTTATACACAGTACATATGTCACATAATATTATACATACTGTGTATTATATGCACACATTACACACACACATTACACACACACATTACACACACACATTACACACACACATTACACACACACACACACACACACACACACACACACACACACACACAACACACACATTACACACACACACACACACACACACACACACACACACACACACACACACACACACACACACACACACACACACACACACACACACACACACACCTGAAGAACAAAGCAAAGCTACAAGCGATGATTGGCCCAGATAAGCAAAGTGAATCATGATTATGTTGCAGACTGTACCTCATCGCTCTAATAATTGTACAGTAAGTAACACGTGCTAATACTTAAATAGTAATACCCAGGGTGCCAATCGGCTCAAAGAGAGGAGCAGGTCGCACGGCTCAGCAAAAATCAAAATAACCATGGAAGTTTTTTTTTTTTCTTCATTTTTACAGGTGTATTCACAAATAGATGTGCTATTATAATCTGCAATGATGACGTTTTCAGTATAAAAGTGGGTCACAGCATTTGGACACGAGAACGCAGTTGAAGAGCCTGTTACTTTCACTTGTGAAAACAACACGTATAGCCCTAAAATAGTAACAGCAAAGTGAAGAGATTAAGGAGGTGCAAATGCCGGACCTGCCCACCCCTTTGGCTCAGCACTGAGCCAACCCCCGACTACGCCAGCCCTTCATTCAGTGGGCACAAATCCTCCGGGCTGCCGCACAAACGTTGGCTCCCTGCCGGACACGGAGCCACCGCACCCTGACCGAGCAACGCGACTGAGGGGACACCATCGGGACGGTCTGTGAGGGACGGTCTGTTAGTGGGTCTGTCAGGGGGTGTCTGTCAGGGAGGATCTGTGAGGGACGGTCTGTGAGGGACGGTCTGTCAGGGACGGTCTGTCAGGGTCGGTCTGTCAGGGTCGGTCTGTCAGGGAGGGTCTGTGAGGGACGGTCTGTCAGGGACGGTCTGTCAGGGTCGGTCTGTCAGGGTCGGTCTGTCAGGGTCGGTCTGTCAGGGTCGGTCTGTCAGGGAAGGTCTGTGAGGGAAGGTCTGTGAGGGACGGTCTGTGAGGGACGGTCTGTCAGGATCGGTCTGTGACGGACGGTCTTTCAGGGACGGTCTGTGAGGAAAGGTCTGTGAGGGACGGTCTGTCAGGATCGGTCTGTGAGGGACAGTTTGTCAGGATCGGTCTGTGAGGAACGGTCTGTTAGGATCGGTCTGTGAGGGACGGTTTGTCAGGGACGGTCTGTCATGGCAGGTCTGTCAGGGACGGTCTGTCAGGGACGGTCTGTCAGGGACGGTCTGTCAGGGACGGTCTGTCAGGGACGGTCTGTCAGGGAAGGTCTGTGAGGAAAGGTCTGTGAGGAAAGGTCTGTGAGGGACGGTCTGTGAGGGGCGGTCTGTAAGGGATGGTCTGTCAGGATCGGTCTGTCAGGGACGGTCTGTGAGGGACAGTCTGTCAGGATCGGTCTGTGAGGGACGGTCTATCAGGATCGGTCTGTGAGGGACGGTCTGTCAGGGACGGTGGGTCAGGGACGGTCTGTGAGGGACGGTCTGTCAGGGACGGTCTGTCAGGATCGGTCTGTCAGGGACGGTCTGTGAGGGACGGTCTGTGAGGGATGGTCTGTGGGGGACGGTCTGTCAGGGAGGATCAGTGAGGGGCGGCCTGTCAGTGTCAGGAAAGGTCTGTGAAGGAAGGTCTGTGAGGGACGGTCTGTCAGGAGGGGTCTGTCAGGGAGGGTCTGTCAGGGTGGGTCTGTCAGGGAGGGTCTGTCAGGGAGGGTCTGTCAGGGAGGGTCTGTCAGGGAGGGTCTGTCAGGGAGGGTCTGTCAGGGAGGGTCTGTCAGGGAGGGTCTGTCAGGGAGGGTCTGTCAGGGAGGATCTGTTAGGGACGATCTGTCAGGGAAGGTCTGTGAAGGAAGTTCTGTGAGGAAAGGTCTGTGAGGGACGGTCTGTCAGGATCGGTGTGTGAGGGACGGTTTGTCAGGGACGGTCTGTCAGGATCGGTCTGTCAGGATCGGTGTGTGAGGAAAGGTCTGTGAGGAAAGGTCTGTGAGGAAAGGTCTGTGAGGGACGGTCTGTCAGGATCGGTGTGTGAGGGACGGTCTGTCAGGGACGGTCTGTCAGGATCGGTCTGCGAGGGACGGTCTGCGCGGGACGGTCTGTCAGGGACGGTCTGGCACCGGCAGAGCAGAACAAACTCGGTCTTGGATGCAATCAAAACGCAAGGCCCATAAATACAAACGACGATAAAACAAGACAAAAAAAAAAACCCATCAACGATAACGTATCTCAATGTCAGATCTATATGGCCCGTGTCATAGGTATTGCACGTATGACGTCACTCGCAATTCCCGATTATAGGTCGGTGGTGCAGTTCCCGCCCAGATTTCCACAGCCCGTTCCAAGCGGAATACGAGGCGGCAGCTCCCATGCGGCACACAAAGGGCCAAAGAGAATTTACATTTCAGAGTCTGTGGACGAGGCATCTGCAAGTACGGGCAGAAATAGCACGACAGAAACACCGGGCGCGGGCAGTGACCTAAATCTAAATGCACGACGGAGGGGAAAGCGTTCCGCCATTGCTGGCGAGCCAACGCCCTTCGTTTGGAGGAAAACGAACTCCTCGGAACCCTCGGTACTCCCCGGGATCGTACAATGGCTCCGTTGGATCTGGGAAACTGGAAAGAGCTCAAAAGCACAGGGAAGGGTCGACGGATTGGACGGAAAGCAACGGACGCGTCCACCAATAAGCTTGCCGTCTGTGGCGATGGGAAAGGAAGGGGGAGTGGTTGGATGAGATGGAGGCAGGTTTGCCAAATCAATAAAATGCAACAACCGATTCGCAGCCATTAAGAAAAAGCGTAAAAATCTGAATGGGGGTGGAGGAGACGTCCCAGGTGGAGGAGACGTCCCAGGTGGTTGTGCAAGCGCTGTGATCAAAACGGTCCATGTTGGGTGAAGACACCATCGTATAGTCTTGTCCGAGTCACACTCATCAATACGTCTGCTTCAGCACAAGGTCTTTAAGTTTAACATAGAAACGGTCGCTCCATGACCACGTGGGGAAAAAGACGAGGACGTTTCAGGAAAGGAATTCAAATCAGACTTCCCCACGTGACCTCCCACTGCAAGCACCGATCACATGGACGTGGATAGGGGACACGGGCGGTTCAGGAGACAGAGGCGGACGAGCGATATCGACACCACCACCCCCCCCCCCCCCCCCAAACAGCCTCCCCTGTGACCCCACCCCCTTTCCCCCAGCCACCCCGGTGGAAGGCGACGCGCATGCGGGGGACGGAGCACACTTTACCAACGGTGCCACGAGCACGACACTTTGGTGCGGTGACAGCGCCGACGATTCACAAGCAGAGACAAACGGCGCCAGGATAAACATTCGTAATCATGGCAGTAATAATCCGCCAGACATTCCGAACGGGTGATGAAACGGCTAAGGTGCCCGCGGTGCCACCGGCGAACAGCCCTCGTGCTCGCGGACATGGACGGGGAGCGCGGCGACCTCGGGACGGAAGCTCGGTCGACGGGACATTGTTCGAGGAAGCGAACGAACAGATCGACGGACACGGCCCGCGGGGCCTAGGCCGCGATGCCCGCAGGGCACACGCGCGGGCGAGGCACGGAACGTGCACGGCGAGGTTACCTGCCGTGAACGCCGTGCGGATGGGGATGTGCGTGCTGCCCATGTCCGAAGGCTTGAACGCCCTGTCGCTCTTCCCGGCTCGTCTCTCTCGCTCCCTCGATTCCCTTCCCACGTAACGGTCCTCTCGTCGCGGTCGGCCTGCTCTTCTCCTCGAGCAAATCGGCAATCCCGGCGCGTCCGCCTTTCGGCCCTGCTGGCCCGAGTCGCGGCGGCTGTGAGCAGGCCGGGGATGGAGGGGAGGGATGCGGGATGAGGGACGGAGGCTGAAGGAGAGCACGGGAGGGGGAGGAGCTACAGTGCACGGGAGGGGGAGGAGCTACAGCAGGGCAGGCGAGGCGCGCGCGCGCACACACGCCACGCCAAACAAAGGGAAGGACACACGACGGAGCGGCTATAGGTGGCAGGATTTACAAGTTTACGCGTCAAAATAATACAACGGACGTCAAATTTATTGTCAAGCACCTTAATAACGTGCGGTGAAACAAAAACCCGCGTAATGGTGAACGGTGCGCACAACGCAATGGCGAACGTTAAGATTTGCCGACACGAAGAAATGCACGTGCCGTGGGGAAAGTGGAGGGAGGAGAGGATGGGGGTAGGAGGGGGGAGACAGCGAAAAAGTCTAAACAAACAGGGAACGGCACAGGGTACGAGGAACAAATCGATTACATTTACAGCACGCGGCACAATTGCGCGGGAAAACTCTCAAACATTCTTCCTGCCCCCCTCCCTGCGCCCTCCTCCCCCAACACAATCGCAATAATATAATACCTACACAGTATATATTTTATACATCGGACAAAGGTTACATTTTCTTAACGCCATCGCATCATCGTTGGAGGTCAAACGTAAGGTAAAGTCGTGACACGTGGGGAGGAGGAGATCATGAACACCA
Organism: Myxine glutinosa; assembly: GCF_964187855.1. Taxonomy (NCBI): domain Eukaryota; kingdom Metazoa; phylum Chordata; class Myxini; order Myxiniformes; family Myxinidae; genus Myxine; species Myxine glutinosa. The sequence continues at coordinate 241,227,083 of NC_136262.1, read as the reverse complement.
GAGCTGCAAAGTGTGGAGTTCCTGTAAAACATGTGCGGAACCCTAATTGTGTGCAGGGCATTAAGCTCCTGACCGAGTATCTCGGGGATGCGAGAGGACGTTTTTCCTGGAAGGAAAGAACGAACAAGGTCAAAATGCGGACAGGAAGTGATCGGACACTCGAGGAAATGGGTGTACAGGTTGCTAAGGAAGGAGCCGGGGAGGTAGAGCTCCTGGCAGGTCGCAGAAGCAACGACTAACGGGCTGAAGGAGGAAGTGTCACCGGCGAGGGAGGAAGGAAAGGGAGGGGAGGAGAGGGGAAGGGAGGGGAGGGGAAGGGAGTCGGAGCCGCAACACGGAGGATGGGCATGACGTCACTAGTGCGTGCCGGTGCGGAGGGCGGGGCAAGAACGGCGAGCCTGGGGGTGGAAATGCACCCTCACCATGGTAACAGGTCAGCCGACCCTGCCTGCTGCTCGGTAATATCTCTCGCCATTCCATCAACACATTTAAACGAAAATAATTGGTTTTTCCGAAAAGGGTGGCATGTTTGAAAGTCTCGCGAGACCTGGCTTAATTAATTGAGGAGCAGGGCGAATGAAAGCAAACCTGCGATGACATTTTCGTTTCCACTAATCACAGCTCATCATGGACATGCCTTTTGTTACATCACGTTCATTCAAGTAAGCGGACGGACTAGGAAAGGTGACAGCGTGCTCTCCCAGCCTTGGCACGCATTGGCAGAAGATAAACAAAGCTCAGCGTCGCACAAGTCACAGTTTCCCACGTGTTCAGCCCAATCGTTCTCGACACAAAACTGCGGCTGCACATGGCGGCACGTGCGCCGGGGCGAGGGAAACAAAGGTAGCACACACGTGCCTGGCAGCAGAGCAACGCTGCTTCATGTCCCATCCATCTGCGCGCTCACTGCGACGGCTTAAGCCAAAGAGCGATCCGCCGGGCTCTGCCACAAAAGCAACATCTGGAAAACCTGGGTGACATCTGCAACGGAGTATGTGGTTGTGGAGCATAAAATGGAAGCGGGTGCTTGAAAAATTTACTTCAATTTCAATGGGTGTTTCCCAAATCAAAATGACTCCTTTGAGATTAGGGTCTTGTCCAAACAGTGACAGAGTGAGAGAGAGAGAGAGAGAGAGAGAGAGAGAGTGAGAGTGAGAGTGAGAGTGAGAGTGAGAGTGAGAGTGAGGGAGAGAGAGAGAGAGAGAGAGAGAGAGAGAGAGCAGAGAGAGACAGAGCAGAGAGAGAGAGAGAGAGCGAGACAGAGCAGAGAGAGAGAGCGAGACAGAGCAGAGAGAGAGAGCGAGACAGAGCAGAGAGAGAGAGAGCGAGACAGAGCAGAGAGAGAGAGCAGAGAGAGCAGAGAGAGAGAAAGAGAGAGAGCAGAAAGAGAGAGAGAGCAGAAAGAGAGAGAGCGAGACAGAGCAGAGAGAGAGAGAGCAGAGAGAGAGAGCGAGACAGAGCAGAGAGAGCGAGACAGAGCAGAGAGAGAGCGAGACAGAGCAGAGAGAGAGAGCGAGACAGAGCAGAGAGAGAGAGCGAGACAGAGCAGAGAGAGAGAGAGCAGAGAGAGCAGAGCAAGAGAGCAGACAGAGAGAGCAGAAAGAGAGCAGAGAGAGAGAGCAGAGTCTCAACAGGGAGTTGAGAGCAGAGAGAGAGAGAAAGAGAGAGAGCACAGAGAGAGCAGAGAGAGAGAGAGAGAGAGCAGAGTCTCAACAGAGAGTTGAGAGCAATCTCAACTCAAGAGAGAAGTTCAATCACGCTGCAGTCCAACTTTGGGTGTACGGTACAAAGATTTCTAAATTGATGAACCGAACCACTGCTCTCCTCGGCTTTGCTGGGAATCCCATCCCAGGGTCATGTGAGCGCAACCCTGCCAGCCAAGGCTGAAGCAACAGCTGCGGAAAGCATAACAAAGCAGGCCCCTGTCCCCATGCCAGCCCCACCACGGTGAGTCGGAAAAAGAATTGGGGGGCCATTTCGGGAGGGAGGGCTTCCGTTTTTACCGTTTCCACCACCTCCCCTTCCCCCCACAGTTCTTCGGGCAAAGTCACAAGCACAGCCGAGTAAAAGGAACCGACGACTGCAAGAATGACAAAACATGTGGTAGTTACATTCTCAGCCTCTCCAGACACTTTCGCACAAGTTCTTCTCATGCAAGTTCATCAGTGTCTGCAGATATTTTATTTATCCATATTTGTACACCAAAATCCCACACTCTCACAATCTCTCTCCGAAAGGAATGTCTGGCAACCCCCCTTCTCCTATCGACTTTCTTAACCATTCTCTTAAGGAGGTCATTCAAACTTCTGGGTCTCACTGTCAGCCATGATCTTTCTTGGGCAAATCACATTTCAAAATTGGCTTCCAAAGCCAGCCGCCGGCTGGGTATCCACCGTCATACAAAGTCTTTCCTTGCACGCTGGAACTCATATCCACCTAGAAGGCCTTCATCAGCAGCTTCATGGAATACTGTTCTCCCCTCTGGGCTGGTGCCCCTGCCTCACATCTTGCTCAGCTTGACGCCGTGGAATCCAAGGCCTTCAATATTATTGGAATCTCCCATGATGAAGCTGAGTTTATGGGCCTATCACTTCACCATCGCAGACAGGCCACTGGTCTGTCTATCTCCTACCACCCCATTTCTGGTCTTGCATCCTCTGGTCCTTCCGTGCCTTGTCTACCCCCCACCCCCCACAAGTTTCTGTAAGGCTCACATGGTCCACCGTAAAGCCCTTTCTGATGAAACTACCTAAATCCAGGATCACCGCTGACCTCCACTCATTTGTTCCTCTTTTCCCCACCTATGGAACCAACATCACATCCTGTTCAATCTCATTCTTCCCTTCAGGTCTTCAAAACAACTGTTCACCACCATCTCAGATCGTCCCCAATCCAAAACCATGATATTTTCTACCCTCGTTACCCCAACCCAAATCCCTCTTTCAATTTTCCAGCTTTCCCTCCTTGGAATTTCCTTCTGTGTACATTTTGTCCACCCCGTGCATGCGTGTTTTGCGTCCTATTTTTGTCTGTTCCGTCCTGTTCCGATCAGTGTACTAGCTCTTCCAGGAGCCTCGACTACTTATGCAAAAGAAAGTTGCACCAAGAAGCACATGGGCTGGCGATGCCAAACTCGTGATTCGTTTTAGCAAGAGTCCTATCACATGGCACGACTTGCACGTACAGACAGAATATTGATCCAAGTCCTCCTTAGCCAAAACCCTCCTTTCTCATGCTTCCGCCTGCATCCACTTTCAACGGTGACAGTGCCATTTATCCCACAATTGATGATATAAAGTTTTGGAAATGGCTCCTTCACAGCCTTGAGAGCCAATTTCAGGCCCTTTCAGTCAATGGCAGTTCAAACAAAAAACAGTTCTGACCGAATTCCAACGACCTTAGATTCAAATAAAAGATTAATTTTAAATTTACCGAAGCGAAGTGAATGAAAAGCAACTACATTGCACATGAAGATAATAAAAGATAAAAAATATTCACAAATAATTAATTAATATACAGGGGGTCCCATGAGACCACCAGATGAAGTAACTAAAAGGCCTGTGCAGATCAGACTCAAATAGGACCAAAGGTGAGAGAACCCACACACCGTGTGAGTAAAAGGTGCAAGACACCCAATTCCAGGCTCAATCAAATCACCCATCCACAATGGCTCGTGTAGGTCCATGTAATTGGACACCATGCAGAATCTGATACATTAAATCGGAAAAAATATTTATGCACATTATTATAATAGTATACACACACAAATGTTGCAAAAAAAATTCAGGTGTTTGTTTGTGCATTTCTAGGTTACTCTTTCACGGCTGAACCGTAGCACGTAGAGCCCCCAAATTGTGGGTGTAGTTTCTTCAGAATCTGCATACAGTTTTAAACTACCACACCTTGGCCTTGAACGCAGTGTTGAGGCCACCAAAGGCTGCTATAAAATGTACATTGATTGGGATGTGGGGTCAGGCATGGCTGCCACCAGTCCACAGGCCACCAGAGGAAGGAAGATGATTTATTTAAGATGATGGCAACCTGGGTCCATCATTTCACACCAGAGTCAAAGCAAGCAAGCCAGCACGGAAGTTGAGACATTCTTTATCCCCCACCACAATTGCCGAATTTTCTTTCCAAAGTACACTCATAAACTGGAAAACTTATGGCAATAGTGTTTTGGCACTGTAACAGCTGCATTCAATTGAAATATCTTGAACACGAGAAAACCATAAATGCACAAAACTACAAGCGATACATAAAGAAACACTACAAGAAGACACACGATGTGCAGAAGATGGATAGGTATGGCGTCTCAGGGCATGCCTTAACTATAATATATGAATGATCGTTTTAAGGCCATTTTCCCCGCTAAAGCGGGGGTTAGCCTTGCGGGCCCCGTGACAATCATGGTTCCCTGTTTGAGGCAATGTTTTTATGGCCGAATGCCCTTCCTGACGCCAACCCTTGGTCGCCTCTTACGATGTGCAGGGATACGGTGTACCTATTCTAAATCGGGGTACACACCGTGATCATTCATCCCAGCAAGCTGGTACTCAATTTGCCGACCTCGGAAGGATGACAGGCTGAGTCAAGCCCCCTGGCGTTAATTCAGCGATCGACCGGGATTCGAACCCAGGGTCCAAGGATCCCAAGCCGGCACCCTAACCGATAAGCCAACACCAGGCCTGTGATGGATGCTGTGAAGAGAAACAGGTTGAGATGGTTTGGTCATGTGTTGAGGAAGGATGAAAGTGATGGAAATGAATGCAGAAGGAAGTAGAGGACGGGGAAGACCGAGAAAGACTTGGCTAAAGATGGTGGAAGAAGAAATGCGGGCAAGGGGGGTAACAAGGGGAGATGGAGAAAATAGGGCAAAATGGAGAAGATTGTCATGGGGACCGCAAGGCTAACCCCTGCTCTGGCAGGGAAAATGGCCTTAAAATGCATGTTGTTGTTGTTGTTGTTGTTTTGCAAGGGAATATCTTGAGAAACGTTAAACTTTTCATCAACTCTTGCACAGTTTGATTACACAGACAAAATGCCCAAGTCAACCTTTAACGACCCTTGTGCACAAATGCCTGAATGACCAGGAAGAGAGAAGAGAGGGTAGGGGAGGAAACAGTATCCCACAAGTAATAGGGTTGAGTGAGGCGGGGTTAATGTGGGTTAAAAAAAAGTTGCAGGTTGCAATGGGGGGTGGGGGGAGCTGGCGACAGGAGATGGCAGTGCACCACCTGCTTGAAGCCCAGGAGGGAAGAGTTGGATTGAACAGCCCCGGAAGACAGGTCCACAAACGGGGGGAGGGGACAAAAGGGTTGAAAGCAAGCCTGGATTTGGGGACTTTAACCAGTGGGGGTGGGTACTGGAAAAATGTGTGCATTTTAGAGTTCTTGTGAAAGGTCATACGACTCAGACAGCAGAGGGAGAAACACTAGAGGAGAGGTGGTTAAAAAAAACAAAAACAGAAGCTACCAACCTGGCTGTGATATGACAATAACAGGCATTGAAAATGCTACCCACAAAAAAAAATCCTTGGAAATTGGAAGGTCAACAATTGGGCCCGAGCCATCGCCGTAAATCTGCCAACTATGGTTTTCTCCCAGAGGGTCCTGCGGAGTGTGACATAATGTCAGCTGTTTTGCTGCCTCTTTCCTGCGAGACATGCAGGCACACTGTATTCACTGGTAGGATTGGGAGGTGGGTGTTCCATACCCCCTGGACCAACCCTCCTCCCAGATCTGGTAGCATATACCAGTGCCTACAGAAAGTCTACACCCTCTTTCAAAATTTTCACCTTTTGTTGCCTTAGAGCCTGGAATAAAAATGCAATAAATCTGACTACTTTTTCCACCATTATTTGCACATTGTAACACAACTTCCAAGTGAAAAACAAATTCGATAAATTGCAGAAAATTAATTAAAAATACAAAACTACAATATCTTGGTTGGATAAGTATCCACCCCCCTTATAATGGCAAATTGTAAACTAGAACAGCAATCGGTATAGTGCATACCTCCGCCAGGCTGAACAGTTTATGTTTTGTATCGGCCGGATATCGGAGCATAGACCGGATCTGGATTCGGACATGAACCAAAATATCATCGGATTGTTCTTTTCACCTAACTAACTCATCCCCCAAGCGGTCATAACTCGTCCACAACTTTTAAAATATCGTGTTATATGTCGCTTTTCACCCGATCTCTCAATGGTAAAGAATCACGTAAAAATTTAATATTTATCGTATCTGAATCCATATTGTTACGTTTGTGGGGGATAGCAATGGAATACACCTTAGGACAGGTAGGATTGCATAGAGAGGGTAGTGTGCTCCGACTGTTGCGAAGAAGAAGAAACCTTCCTGTAACTAAGTCAGGCCCGGATGTCGCGCAAGTGTATAGTTGTCTCCATGGCGAGGGGTGGAGCTATGCTAATTAGTTGGGGTTTAAGGGTAATTTCCCTGTGTGTAGTTGCCTCTGTAGTTTCCCCTTTGTTCTTATAAAACACTATAACACCAGCCATGCGATCAGGAACTGAAATAAATAACGCAGTCGCCGACCGGATCCAGACACCACTACTAACACCACCTTGCCGAATATGCTCGATGGGCACCGGGTGTGGCCATGAGACCACGCCCAGAAGAACGATGGATTGGAGCGATGCGATGGCATGGCACGATTGGTGATAGTGTGACGTCATCATAGAACATTCCAGCACAAGGAAAAAAAAGGCAGAGGACCGCCATTTTCACTATCTTGGTCCTGGCTTTCATCCTGTCACGGTTGCAGTTATACGCTCCCTCTTGGTTCCGACATTCATCGCTGGCTTCGTGATGGCTGTGCTTCGTGCCGTGTGCGCCTGAGAGAAACATCGGAGCTTTGGGAGCGTGGAACGATCTGAGGGTAAGGGAGTTTGGCCGTTGCTCCGCGGGTCGGTGGCTGATCTGGGCACGACTGTGCGCCATCTTGTGCGGTTCCCACGCGGTGGTTCAGGGACCGGTCAAGGACGCCAGGCGGAATATCAGCCAATGCACCACACTACACATTTATTTTTACTTTCATTTATTTCTCCCTGTGTCTGTATTTGAGTCCGCATGGAGGGTCCCTCGGTTAGGAATTTTAGTTTACTGTACATTATAAATATATTTTAGCTAAAAAAAATAAATTTTCAAATTTTCAAAATAAAAATTTATAAAATAAAAAATAAATTTTAGCTCTTTCACGAGCCTCGATTCAGTATACAAAAAAAAAAAAAAAAAAAAATTCATTTTTGATATCCTGGCATTATTTTTATTAAACCATTATTTGTTGCATTTTAATTGTTGTATTGTTGCTTTGCCGATTTTGTACATTTATTTGTTGTGGGGATCGGATAACCCCCGTGCCGCATCCGTCCGTACAGGTAAGACCTCGCTGCCCTCCACTACCCCCGTGCATGCCAGAGATAACACCGCCATTGTTTTGGTATACGCCTCCGAGTTAAAGCTCGGTTGACCATCCGTCACCCTGCGGTGTTCACGACAGGGGAGACACGCGACAATATTCAGATGTTCACCAAAATGGAATTGATTCGGTCTTGTCACATACGCTACCTCTCCACCAAATTCCGCCATAATCCGTCCACAACTTTTTGAGATATCTTGTTCACACACAAACAGACAAACAGACATACAGGGGTGTAAACATAATCTCCATCCACCTTTGGTGGCAAAGGTAATTAGCTCAGGCGTAACAAATCACCTTCAAAATCACACATCAAGGAAATTGGCCTCCACCTGTATTAAATTGTAGTGATTCTGATTATTTCAGAACAAGATCAGCTGTTCCTATAGGTTTCCTCTGCTGGGTAGTGCATTTCACAGTAAAGACTCAACCATGAGCTCCAGGGAGCTTTCAAAATACCTCTGGGATAAAGTTGTGAAAAGGCGCAGATCAAGGGATGGGTATAAAAATATTTCAAAGGCCTTGAATATCCCTGGAGCACAGTCAAGACAATCATTAAGAATTGGAAGGTGTTTGGTACCACCAACACCCTGCCTAGATCAGGCCGTCGTCCTTCCAAACTGGATGACCAAGCAAGGAGGAGACTGATCAGAGAGGCCACCAAGAGGCCAATGGCAACTTTTAAAGAGCTGCAGGCCTTTATGGCAAAGACTAGTCACAGTGTGCATGTGACAACAATATCCCAAGCACTCTACAAGTCTGACCTGTACGGTGGGGTGGCAAGAAGGAAGCCATGACTCAGAAAAGCCCAACTTGAGTCCCGTTTGAGGTATGCAAAAAGCCACTCCAGAGATTGTGAAGCTGTGTGGCAACAAGTTTTGTGGTCTGACGAAACCAAGATGGAACGTTTTGGCCTAAATGCAAAACGTTACATTCAGCGCAAAACCAACACAGCACATCACCCATAGAACACCATCCCTACTGTGAAGTATGGTGGTGGCAGCATCATGTTATGGGGATATTTCTCATCAGCAGGGATTGAGGCACTTGTCAGGATAAAAGGGAAAATGGATGGAGCAAAATACAGAAAATTCCTCGAGGAAAACCTGTTGCCTACTGCAAGAAAGCTGAAATTGAGACGGAAGTTCACCTTTCAGCATGGCAACGACCCAAAGCACACAGCCAAATCTACAATGAAGTGGCTAGGGAACAAAAATAAAAATGTCCTTTAGTGGCCCAATCAGAGCCTGTGGCATGACTTGAAGATTTATGTCCAGCAATCCTCCCCACGCAACTTGACCGAGCTTGAACAGTTTTGTCCAGAAGAATGGGAAAATATTGCCCACTCAAGGTGTGCAAAGTTGGTAGAGACCTATCCCAACAGTCTCACAGGTGTAATTGCTGTCAAAGGTGCTTCCACCAAGTATAAACTCAGAGGGGTGGACACTTATCCAACCAAGATATTCTAGTTTTATATTTTCATTAATTTTCTGAAATTTGTAGAATTTGTTTTTCAATTGTAAGTTGTGCGTTACGATGTGTAAATAAAGGAGGAAAAAGTGAGTTAATGCAATTTAATTCCAGGCTATAAGGTAACAAAAGGTGAAAAATTTGAAAATGGGTGTCGACTTTCTATAGGCACTGTACATATGTATAGACCAAAAACACAGGTTGTTTGAAGTATAAACCTGCTTTCACCAAACAGTACCAAGTAAAGCACCAATCATTAACAAAAAAAATCGTTTACATTCTCACACATTCTTGTATAAATAATAAATTGGGTTAGTCTGCCAAAAATCATTCAAAATTCCTCCCGCATGATGTGGAGATATATTTAAAAGCAGAAATAATCCTGTAATTCACAAACTACACAGGGCTCATCTTCATATTTAAGAGTGCGACATGATGCCACATTTTCAGGACCATAAAAAAGATTTTCCTGTTCATTCAATGTCATTACACTGTAACTTGGGTTGGCCCGTTTAAAGTTCCACATCTGAACCCATGGATCATGATGCTGAGACCCCAGCTTAGGATCTCACATTCAATCCCAATTCGCCTGTTGTTTACCACCGTCTTTGCAATTCATACTACAGCGAAGTCGATGGCACGCCATCACAAATCCCCATGCTTCACACATAAAGCAAAGTTGAAAGATGGCAAACATGTCCAACAGGAATGACCCAATATCAAATTTTAAGTTAAATTATTTTTGCATTTTGATCCCTAATCCCCGAAGTCCCCTGGGGAACGTATTTCCCTTGGAGACAAATTCAAAAACTCATTACATATTTCATGCGTCCCCAAATGTTGATTGCATATATACACAGTTTCATTACAACATGTTTAACTACAATGGCACTCAGCAGTGAGCATACCTGCACCAGGTGAACAGTTTACGTTTTGTATCACACTGATAGGTCGTATCTGGATCCAGACCTGAACCAAAATCTAATCAGCTTGTTCTTGTCACCTAACCAATTTATGTACCTAGTTTTGTCATAACTAGTGGATGGAGCCAAAAATGATAACTGCTCTCACACCTTCTTGCCATGTGGTGATCAAAAAGAAACACCGATCTGATTACTGCACTAGCTCTCTCTGCTATAAGCCTGAGATCACTGCAAGAATAAAACAAACCGGTAAAAAACAAAAATGCTGCGGTGGAGGAGTCATCCACTTGTGGAAAAACCCCCCAAAAAACAGGAGCTGCCAATGTGCCATAAACATATAGAAACAAGAAAAAGAGCAGAGATTGCAGACCCTCGCCAGGATGTATTTTCAGTGGTTTTTCAGGCGTTAAAACAAATATGGCGGCCGAACCACGTGACCGATGACATCATTTTTTTTCCTCCACCAATTTATTCCTAGATTATGCTCAAGAAATTTCATCTTGATTGGATGACGTTTTGTACTTGTCAAATTATGACGTCATAATGGAGGCACCAATAACATCATCATTAACATATTTTATTCCCCATGGAGAGTTCTCGACAATGAGCCATGTCTCAATTTTTTCTATTCAGCGCTTTCGGAGATGTAGAGGTGCAATTTTTTTTCCGGTTTTTCCAAGATGGCGGCCGAACCATGTGACCTATGACGTCATAATTATCATTAGAAAATTATACAGGTGGAGTTGCACCTATGGTGAAAATTTCCTGTCATTCAGACCAACGGTTGCAGAGAAAACCATACTTATTCTGTGCGGACAAACAGACAAACAAACGGACTCAAATGCAATACCCTCTCCTCGGGCGAGGGTAACAAGAGAAGCAAGCAGGCAGCATTCCGAACACAAGAGCAGCAACCATCTTTCCAGCAATCCAGACATGATGACCAATCGAATCGTTTGACAAATAACATTATAATCATTGGTTCACTTGGATCCAATCCCTGCAGCCATAACTGAAAATTTATTGGCTTGCTTGTTGCTTGGCGCATAGCTGTGGCACTTCACAGAGTTTGAATCTCATCCAGAAATTGCGCATTTGTGAAAATAATTACTCCCTCGTATGCTAGCTCTCTCAGAATGTGCCATTTCTTTCATCTCAGAAAGGGCACCCAGGTTGACAATAGACAGTCAATGCTGATGGAAACAATTTCATATTCTTCTGCAATGATGGCCTTTGTTTTACGATTAAGGGGCCAAATGAGGTTGGAAAACCCAACCTTACTCGACCACACACACATAAAACATAGGGGTAATACCCCTGGGCGCTCACCTGTTAGAATAAAGCAGTATACTACACTGACTTTATTTTAAACCGTATCATGGTATTTTTAACCAATGCCAATGGTTGCTAGAAGACAGGGCAGCATGTACAATCATACTAATGTAATCATAAGACTTTAAACAAACAAACAAAAAAATACCTATTTCGGGGGACAGGCTCCCCCGCCTCCCCCACCCCCCCCCCCACCCCCCAATACACTACCTTAGACCCCGATTTTTTTTAATGCAGTAAACAAACTTTGGTACATAATGGGTGGTGAAGGTTGTGGTCAAGTTTCATCGTAATTGTGTATGTAGTTTCTGAGAAAAAAGCAAGTACCTCTTTTGGGGGGCAACCCCCACCCCCCCCCCCCCCCACCCCAGTAGACCCCTCATGGCCTGATTTTTTTAAATTCCACGAACAAACTTTGGTACATCACGGGCGATGCAGATTGTGGTCAAGTTTCATCAGAATTGCATTTGTAGTTTCTGAGAATAAAGCAAATACCTATTTTGGGGGGCAACACCCCCCTCCCCCCATACACCACTAAAGGGGAAGATATTTTCCTTATGCCATGAAAAAACTTTGGTACAGCCCGGGTGGTGAAGGTTGTGCTAATGTTTCATTGAAATTGTGTGTGTAGTTTCAGAGAAGAGAGCAAATATCTATTTGGGGGGAGGGGGGAGGGGTGAAACCCGGACCCACTTTGACCCCTCGTTGACACCTTTAGACTTCGATTTTCCTAGTGCCGTGAACAAACTTCGGTACGTCATGGGTGATGAAGGTTGTGGTCAAGTTTCATCGAAATAGGGTGTGTAGTTTCAGAGGAAAAAACAAATTCCTATTTTGGGGGTATCAAACGTGGATGAACTTTGACCCCTAGTAAACCCCCTTAGACCCCGATTCTTTTTAATGCCGTGAACAAACTTCAGTCCCAACACAACAAATATGATTTCTGCCAAGTTTGGTCACAATCCCATAAGCAGTTTCGGAGAAGAAGTTGCAAGTGTTTACGGACGGACGGACGATGTCGCATAAGCTGCCCAAAAGTTCGTTCCAGGTGAGCTAAATAACCTCAATTTGTAATCATTTACATTGATTCTCGTCAATGCACGTTTATGTCACTATCCAGATACATAACATAATAATATTACGTGAAATACCAACCACATGATAATACGGACTGGAAGCTCGATGCGCCGACTCTCTCTACAAGTCGTGTTTGCGGCAAGTCAAAATTGAGAGAAAGGAAATCGGCATTAAATCTGGAACAAAGACAACAACAACAAAAATATATTGTTGTCGAAGAAAAACCATCATTCGTCATTCACAAAGTGCTGTGTGCCAGAGGATAAAAATATGGATCAAAATTCTCAAATGTAGCTTTTTCAAGGAAATTGTGGCGTTTACGTCTACAACATCCCGGTAAGTTTGTTGCTCAGCTCATAAAGATGTCCGATTGGGTGCATGTCAAACGGAGCATTTCCCAGGGTTTCTTTGAGGACTTATTTATATATTTGTATACGGAAGAAATACAGCAACAGATGAGAGACAAAAAAGATAAACAGATCTGGATGTGGCTTACAGGAGCATGTGGCCTGTGCAAAGACACAAAAACCCAAGCAAAGGTAAAGAACATGCAAAGGTACTCAAAAAGGGTCAAATTAAATTGGCTTGATTAATATTATTTCAAATAAACTAGAACAGCATTCTTCGACGTCGTGATGTCGACCGACATGCCTCCGTCCACATTATTACATCATTATAATACTTGTACCAGGTTCGATTTCAATCCTTTCAGCTGTTCTCAAGTATCACATTTTTACCAGGTATGACCTCTGACCTTTCACGCCTAAACGCCAAAAGTTCATCTTTTCATCATAATATATACTTGCACCAAGTTTGGTCAAAATCCCATCACTGGTTCACAAGTTAGCACATTAACATAATTTTTACCTAATGGGACCTCTGGCCTTTGACGTCTTGACCTAGTATGACCTCTGACCTTTCACGCCAAAACATAATCAGTTCATCCTTGCATCATAATATATATACTTGCACCAAGTTTGGTCAAAATCCCATCACTGGTTCACAAGTTAGCACATTAAAATAAATTTTACCGAATGGGACCTCTGGCCTTTGACCTCTTGACCTAGTATGACCTCTAAACTTTCACGCCAAAACATAATCAGTTCATCCTTGCATCATAATATATACTTGCACCAAGTTTGGTCAAAATCCCATCACTGGTTCACAAGTTAGCATATTAACATAATTTTTACCTAATGGGACCTCTGGCCTTTGACCTCTTGACCTAGTATGACCTCTGACTTTTCACACCAAAACATAATCAGTTCATCCTTGCATCATAATATACACTTGCACCAAGTTTGGTCAAAAGCCCATCACTGGTTCACAAATTAGCACATTAACATAATTTTTATCTAATGGGACCTATGGCCTTTGACCTTTTGACCCCATAATCGAATCTGCTTATCTTTACATCATTATACATACTTACACCAAGTTTGAATTAGTTCCTTTCAGCCATTCTTAAGTTATTGTGGCAAAGAAAACCTATCACGGACGTACGAACGGACAGCATGACGGAACAACCTGAAAACAATAATGCCTCCGGCGACCTCGGCAGTGAAGGCATAAAAATAAATAAATAATGGTTGAACAATACAATTCCAGAATGGAAGGCCAAAATTGGCCTATGTCAAAGTTGCCTGGATTAAGCAGCACACAGTGCATCAAGACATTTTATAGGTATTGAAGTCATGACAAGGCCGACTGGAAACAGATGCAGTATTATTTTTCAACTAAACGCGACAAGAGGGGGACCAATTTTAATTGTTAAGAATCAGTAACACTAGGCATGCCCTACCCATCGCTTCACTGACGGATTTAATCAAAAGAAGGCATGTTGTACTTTGCAAACATATTGCACGTCAATTTGTGATTCTCAATGAGGATGTAAAATGAGGTTAAAACATGTGAAAAAGGTTCTTTTATAACATGTAATTGTTGTCGTGCTTGTCGTTGTTGTTGTTTGTGTGCTCCTTTTAAGTACCTATATATACTGGAAACACCTGCACCATTCGGGAGCGTTACACGTTACTACATTTCCATTTGTGTGATCCTCCCGTGTCGTTGTGAAAGCTTCCTGCCATCGTAGAATAATAAGTGTTACTCTGTTGGAACCACCACATAGAGCTCAAGATTCCACCTCTTCTTCCTCCAACTTAGAAATTGAAACAAAGACAAGTAAATGTGATTAAAGGCACAAATTTTTGTTCCAAGTAAATGGATTATTACCTTTCCAGAAGTACCATTTGTGTTATTCTACAACAGCATAAAGTCTTTCGAATAAAGCATTACAGAATGGAGAAACTGGACTCCTTTTATCTACGAGTACACCCACTCCATACAGGAGCGGCAGGAATGGTCTAGTTATTTCTTTTTGGGGGTATATAGATTAAAGTAGATCTAGGCTCTGGTCCAGCCATTAGTCTGTGGTGGAGGTGATAAGCATATAATGCCTCAAGGATGGTGGGATTCCTCAAGATTTCTTTCAGTTTTGTGTTAAACAGCATTAGCAATTGGTTAAACAGGTAATCATATGTGTTTGTGGTTTATAATTGCAACAGATGGCAAAAGCAAAAACAGATCCTTGCAACTACAGACCAATCAGCCTGCTCCCAATTATCAGTAAAGTCATGGAATCCATCATTGCTTCGGATATCAAATCCTTCCTCTTCTCCAATGGCTTGATCTCCGATCATCAATTTGGATTCAGACCAGGTCATTCTACTCTGGACATGTTGCTTCTGCTGTCTCAACAATGGATGGAGGTCCTCAATGCCAAACAGGAAATCAGAGCTGTCTCCCTTGACATATCACGTGCCTTCGATACGGTCTGGCACCCAGCTCTGCTCACCAAACTCTCCTCCTATGGTATCCATGGAAATCTCCTCGCATGGCTTGCGGACTTCCTCTCTGGTCGTAGTCAACGTGTGGCCCTGAATAGTCCGTGGGCTGAGTAGGGTTTACATGCACCCCCCCCACAACTTAACTTCCCGGGTATGTCCATGTACCCCCCACCCGAGGGGTTAGGAAAAACCATGTTAACAGAAAAAAAAATTCATTCCCTCATAGTTTGACCTCTGGTGACCTCATTAGTGACCTCATTTGCATATAACACATATCATTGTAAAGAGTGTCCCAGGACAAACATTTTGAGGGGTCATATGCAACCATAGGATGACTAGGTAAAGAGTTATGGCCATTTGAATTTCGCCTACCCCTAATTTTCGGAAATCACTGACACAGGGTGGGGGGGGGGGGGGGGGTAACATCAAAATATGCGTGGGAGGTACCTTGGGAATGAGTTTTTTTTCTGTTAACATGGTTTTTCCTAACCCCTAGGGTGGGGGGTACATGGACATACCCGGGAAGTTAAGTTGTGGGGGGGGGTGCATGTAAACCCTACTCAGCCCACGGACTAGAATGGATTTCTCTCATCTCCTCTTCCTATTCTGGCTGGAGTTCCCCAAGGTAGTGTCCTGGGCCCTGTGCTATTTCTGGTCTTCATCAATGATCTCTCCGAGTCTCTGGAAAATCATCTCTATCTCTTTGTAGATGACTCCACTCTCTGCCGCTCCATTCATCATCCCTCAGATCGGCAGTCTGCAGCCTCATCACTCTCTGCAGACCTGGACAAAATCACAGACTGGTCAAACAAGTGGAACTTGTATTTCAATCCTGACAAATCTCACACTCTTACGATGTCTCTCTGAAACGACCGACTGGAAAACCCTCCCATCCACTTTCTCAACAATCCTCTCCAAGAAGTTCTGTCGCTCAAGCTTTTGGGTCTCACTATCTACCATGATCTTTCTTGGGAAAACCACATTTCCAAGCTGGCCTCCAAAGCCAGTCGCCGTCTGGGCATCCACCGTCGTGCAAAGTCCTTCATTGGCACACCTGAGCTCCTCACCACATACAAGGCTTTCATCCGCAGCTCAATGGAATACTGTTCCCCCCTCTGGGCCGGTGCTCCTGCCTCACACCTAGCCCGGCTTCACGCTGTTGAAACCAAAGCTTTCAGAATCATTGGAATCTCCTGCGATGAAGCCAACTCCGAGGGCCTTTCACTCACTCACCGCAGGCAGGTTGGTGGTCTTTCTGTCTTCTACCGACTCCTCTCCGGCCTTGCTCCCCCAGCTCTCTCTGTGGTCTGTCCCCCAAATATTCCTACAGGTCGCACAAGATCTGCCTGCAACCCTCTTATGGTTAAACTGCCAAAATCAAGGCTCTCTGCTCACCTTCACTCTTTCATTCCCCTTTTCTCCCGCCTCTGGAACAAACTCTCCCACTCCCTTCAATCCCACTCCTCCCTCCAGGTCTTTAAAACAGCTGTTCACCACCATCTCTTATCATCCCCCATCCAAAACCTTGATCTTTTCTACCCCCGCTAATTTTCACCCCAGATACACTTTTTTGAAATTCCAACTTCTTTCCTGGAAGTCCTTGCAGTGTCCATATGTTTTATACCTCTCCCACCTCCCCCCCCCCCCCCCAACCCCCCAAGCCCTCTCCCTCCCACAGTTCTCTCGATGTCCTTGCTCTCAAATGTTGTGTTTGTGTCGGTCCTTCCCCCTCTCCCCATCTTGTCTACCGCTCCCCTTATTTTGTGTTTTGTGTGTCGGTTTGACTTTTTGTGTGATTAATGTTAGCTCTTTCACGAGCCTCGATCTTGTATGCAAAAAAAACAAAAACGTGTTTTTATTTCTGGTAGGCTTGCCTCACGATACTCCACGATAAGCTATTTATTCACATCAACACGCTCTTTGTTCAAGGAGGAAAACCCCCTTGGGGAGAAGGAATATTATTGGTATTAATATTGTTTTGTAATAACATAAATATTATGCAATTATTACTTCTGCCCACCAAAGATGGACAGAGGTTTTGTTTTCACTCCTGACTGTGTGTTACTTGTAAAATCGAAGATTTTTCAGGTATATTGGTCGGTTGAGTTTGTTATTCTGTTTGTCTGTTTGTCACTCGCCTACAGGTCACAATTCTAAACCGACGGTCATGAAACTTAGAGGTCGTCACAACTGAGAAGCCTATTGATTTTTAGGTCAAAGTTGACCTCGAGGTCGAATTTCTAAAATCGCCAATTTTCAACCGATCGACTTGAAAATTGAACAGCATTTGTATATTGAGTCACTAAATAGGGAAACCAACTATGTTCGAGGTCAAAAGTCAACTCAAGGTCAAACTTCCAAAATCATAAATTTTCATCCAATTGGCTTGAAAATTAAATTGCAATTGCACAATGCCTCACTGAATTGGGATAGCAACTATTTTTGAGTTGAAAAGGTCAAAGGTCAGCTCAAGGTCAAACTTCCAAAATCATCCATTTTCATCTGAAAAATCATCAATTTTAATCCAATTGACATTTTGGTTGGCTTGTTGGGTGTGTGACAAGGACGAATCGATTCGATTTTAGTGACAATCTGAATTTGGATCCGGATCCCAGAATTATTTAAATGATTCTTCACCATTGATAGAGGGCTAAAAATGATGTATAGCATGATATCTCAAAAAGTTATGGACGGATTTGGACGAAACATCTTGGAGAGGTTGGGTGTGTGGCAAGGATGAATTTGTTCGATTTTGGTGAAGATCCAAATCTGGATACGAGAATTTCTTTTAATTTTTCAAGTCTTTCACCATTGAGAGATGAGACTACAGTCATGGCCAAAAATACTTGCACCCTTGCACTTTTTTCAAATAATGCACCATTTCTTCCAGAAGATTATTGAAATAAAAATATATTTTGGTATCCACATAAGTATTTCTTTGGTTTGTAGTGGAACAAAACAAAAAAAGCAAAAAAATTACTAAATCTATCTTATTCCACACAGAAATCCTAACCGGACAATATTATTGGCACCTTTTAGAAGTTGTTAGAAATAATTAGATTTCAAGCAGGTGATTCTCCTTTACTTTGGAAATGAACTCACCTGTGGTGAGTTGCAGGTGCCTGAAATATAAAATAAAAAAACTCATTCAACCAGTTTGAATAGTGAAAAAGAGTCATTCTGCTGTTTTGTGTGACTGTGTACGGCAATGATCATGGAGAAAAGAAAGTAAACAAGAGAATTGTCTGAGGAGGTCAGACACAAGAATGTAGCCAAGCATGGACAACCTCAAGGCTACAAGTCCATCTCCAGAGACCTTGATGTTCCTGTGTCCACCATACGCAATGTTATGAGGAAGTACAAGTCCATGGCACTGGAGCCAACCTCCCTGGATGTGGCCGCAAGAGAGAACTTGATCCAAGATTGCAGCGAAGGATTGTTCAAATGGTGGAGTAAAGCACCTCGATCGACTGCCAAACATATTCAAGCTGACCTTCAAACACAAGGTACGACAGTTTCAACTCGCACCATCCGTCGCCAACTCAATGAAAGGGGGTTGGTCTATGGTAGGAGCCCCAGGAGGACCCCACTGCCAAGAGAGAGACATAAGAAAGCCCAACTGGAGTTTTCCAAAACACACCTGAACAAGCCAAAATCCTTCTGAGAGAATGTCCTGTGAACATGTGAGACCAAATTAGAGCTTTTTGGTAAAGCACATTATCTCTATGTTTACAGAAAACAAAATGAAGCCTTCAAAGAAAAGAACACCTTCCCTACAGTGAAACATGGAGGAGGTTTAGTGATGTTTTGGGGTTGCTGTGCTGCCTCTGCCACTGGGTGCCTTGAATGTGTGCATGGCATCATGAAATCAGGAGATTACCAAGGCATTTTGGAGCGCAAAGTTCAACCCAGCGCCAGAAAGCTGGGTCTCCGTCGAAGGTCATGGGTCTTGCAGCAGGGCAATGACATCAAACACACTTCAAAAAGCACCCAGGAATGGTTCAAGACAAAAACGCTGGACTGTTCTGAAGTGGCCAGCAATGAGTCCAGATCTAAACCCCATTGAACACCTGTGGGGAGATCTGAAATCAGCAGTTGCGAGAAGGCACCCTTCAAATCTGGGAGAAATAGAGCAGTTTGCACAAGAAGAGTGGGCCAAACTGCCAGTAGAGAGGTGTAGGAAGCTCATTCATGGCTATAGGAAGCACTTGACTGCAGTTATTTTGTCCAAAGGCTGTGCTATCAAATATTAAGCCGAGGGTGTCAATAATTTTGTCAATGCCATTTCTTATTATATTCTGATTTAAAAGGATATATTAAGTTTTGAATCAAAAACAAAGGTTCTGTAACATTAACAGTGAAATAAAGAATTGTGGAGACGAAATACTTTTGTCAATTCCAACTTCTTTTTAGAGAAAATTGTGAGTTATTCGAAAAAAGTGCAAGGGTGCCAATATTTTTGGCCATGACTGTACAAACGATATGTAGCATATCACCAAATGTTGTGAACAAGTTATGACAATACTTGGTGGATGAGTTATTTGATCACAAGGACAAGCCAATTAAATTTTGGTTCAGGTCCGAATCCAGATCCGGCCTGTCAGTGCGATGCAAAATGTAAACTAATCAGCTTGGAGGCAGTGTGCACTCCACAGATTGTCCTTCAAGTTACGATTGTGAACTTTTGAACTTTGTAACTTTTCAACAAAAGTTATTTTTGTAACTTGAAGCGGCCTTCGAAAAAGCGGCCTTGGAAAAATGGCCTTGAAAAAAGCGGCCTTGGAAAATATTAGAAGCGGCCTTGGAAAAATACCACGATTATCTATCTCAACACAGATATACACCTTAACACGAATTTCTCCCAAGACGAAAAACACCTTGAGGAAAAGGTCATTACAAGTAGTTACAGTATAAGTAATCATAATCAGTAGCTCCCACATGTCAGTTATATCCGAGTATAAGTCGTTACAACCTCCAGCATGTGACCCTTTAGTCCTCTTGTCAAGTTTGGTTGAGATTGGATAAGTAACAACTGAATGTATCATGGTCAGACAGACAGGCAGAAAAACAGACAGGCAGACACCAAATTGCATATCTTAGTATAATAGATGAACCATCATCACGTGAACCATACATGTGTCCGTGACTAGTTGCCATCCAAAGTGTGTCCGTGACAAGTTGCTGATTAGCTTTACAAAAATTAATGCGAGAGAATTTGCATCAGAAACGAAAAAATGGACATGTAAACTCAAATCACTTCATAAGCAAGACAAAAAAAAGTTTAAAGAATAAAGTAAAATGGGCTGATAACAAAGATTGTGGCTTAAATGGAAATTAATTAAAAACCAGAAATTAAATTAAAGCAAACAAGAGCAAAGTCTATGGCGTGCCATTGCAAATCTCCATACATCCCATCTCAAACAAAGTTGAAAGATGGCAAAAGTCCCACAAGGAATGACCCAAGATCAAAATTTCGATTTTTTTTTCTCCAGTTTTGGCCACAAAGGTGGAGAGCTGAAAAAGCTATATGAACAAGATACTCAAGTCCCAAGACACACCAAACTAGAGCAATGCGACTGTGTCGTCAATATGCCTCCACATAGTCCCACAACGGGTAGATGCCCTCGTTCAAGTTTGATTAAAATAATTTCAGCTGTTTTCAAGTATCACATTTTCACCAGCCATGACAGGTTTCACACCGATCGGTGAAGCAGTTTCAGAGAAGGGATTTTTAAAAATATCAGCTTTCAAGCTAATATGGCTGCCATACCACATGACATATGACTTTAAAAAATGTACACTCTGCATATGTATGGGTAGGGGATCACGTTTGTGTCAAAGTTTCGTGTTGATCGCATAAGGTTCATTTTTCTATCGAAAATAGCTGCCAAACCACGTGACCTATGACATCATTATTTTCAAATGAAATGCAACGTGGTTTTGGATGATATTTGTTAAAATTTCGCATCGATAGGGTAAGCGGTTTCAGAGATATAATTATTTAATATTTTCTTTCAATCCAATAGGCTGCCACACCATGTGACCAACGATGTTTTAGTGATAATCTTCTAATCGCCATGCCTAGTCAATGGCACACATAGAGTTTGGAGTCAATCGATTTGGTGGTTTGGGAGATGTTTTTTTTAAGGTTTTAGGTTAAATCCAATATGGCTGCCAAACCATGTGACCTATGATGTCATAAATTTAATATTTCAATACAAATGGGTCATAGATCATGTACATGCAATTTCACATTTTTAGGATAAGGAATTCGATTAAAACATTTTTGGCTGGTATACCACTTCACCTATGACGTCATCATTATCATGCTTTTGTTCCCATTTTGGAGTACTTGACAATGTGCCAAGTTTCAAATTTTTCCATTCAGCAGCTTCTGAGAAATAATTTTTTTTTTATTTGCGTTTAATCCAAGATGGCTGCCATACCACGTGACCTATGACATCACTATTTTCATTTTCTTAAAAACATTCTGTATGGGTGTCACTCCTACCCTGAAAGTTTCGTCTCAATTGGACATGTGGTTGCTGAGAAAAACGACGTTAGCCCGTACGGACGGACTGACAACCGAAAAACATAATGCCTCCGGCCACCTTCGGGGGCGGAGGCATAAAAAAAAAAAAACCAAACAATAATTATCCAAATAAACAAAAAATGCATTTATACATTTTCTTACTAATTATATACATTTGTTTGTTGAAAAAAACAAATAAAGTTGCCACATTTTGAACTTTTTTTGTCGCTAACTCGATTTGAGTATCTAACTATTTTTTAATACATCTTTTGGAACACCACTTGAGTAAATTGATAACATTTGGAAATGATATATGCAGTATTTTTCGATTTCTAAGTGACTATATTTGGTGACTTTTTATTTCACCATTTGCATAAAATTGATATTCTCTGTGGTTCATGAATATGGTGGCACCATTTCCTGCTTGACATGAGAGATTGATATACATATGTTTTGAGAAGCCTTTTTGGTTGCAAATATAAATCGGCCAAAGAAAGTTTCCTTTCTGAAGATGAAGATACCAAATTTTTTTGATGATTCCTAAACTGCAACATGAACGAAGCAGGCATTCAAACCTAGCCTCTGGGATGCCGGATAATGGAAGACTGCATCTCGATAAACTCTGAATATAACTTATGGTGGGAACCTTTTCTCTTCGAAAACCAAAATAACCCAAGCTTCAACTCACAACAAGATGTCTGTTCAGACGAAGAAACAAAGAATATTTACTATTCAGGTTAATGATTCTGGCTTAAGGAGGGAAACAAAATAATGCTGGAGATAATTCCTGGGCAGGAGGAGCTGGTGGGGAAGTGATGGGAATGGGGGGAGTCAAAGATTAAACTTCTCTTCTTAGTCTACTGATTTTGTGTAGATGAGACAAAGGTTTCTCTAAGATAGAGTGTTAATTGTAAATACTAAGATTTAGACATAAATTTATAATCAGCATTTACATACATTTAATGGCAAGACCAGGAAATAAAAATGGTAAAATATGATGCCATTTCAAAATGGTTATGACCAGTTCTCCTGTACGGGAACAGAGGCTTGGACCTTCAGAAAATAAAAGGAGATATTGCAGCAGAGGACAGATGCAGGGAAGGATGATTGGGGATATACTTCATGGAAAGGAAGAGGAATGAGAATATCAGGAGGTGGGGAGGATTAACAGATATGAGCGAAAAGGTATGGGAGACATCTGCGCTCGTTGGAGCATGCACTTCGTATGAAGGAGGGGAATGCGATCAGACGGACATATGATATGAATGCAGTTTGCAGAAGGAGAAAGGGAAGACCAGGACGTGTTGGAGAGGGGCATGAGAGGTGATGGTTCAGAGAGAGGATGCTCAAGATAGAGTGGTACGGAGAGGAAAAACTTGTGCAGGCAAGACCACAACAAAATGGGATTAATGGGGATCACGTAAGTAATAATAATAGTAGTAATAATAATAAAAATAATAATGATAATAATAATGGTAGTAATAATGGAAGTAATAGTAGTAGTAATAGTAGTAGTAATAGTAGTAGTAATAGTAATAGTAGTAGTATTTGTAGTAGTAATAGTAGTAGTAATAGTAGTAGTAATAGTAGTAGTAATAGTAGTACTATTTGTAGTAGTAATAGTAGTAGTAATAGTAGTAGTAATCATAGTAGTAATCGTTGTAGTAATAGTCGTAGTAATAGTAGTAGTAATAGTAGTAGTAATCATAGTAGTAATCATAGTAGTAATCGTTGTAGTAATAGTAGTAGTAATAGTAATAGTAGTAGTAATAGTAGTAGTAATAGTAGTAGTAATAGTAGTAGTAATAGTAGTAGTAATAGTGGTAGTAATCGTAGTAGTAATCGTAGTAGTAATAGTAGTAGTAATAGTAGTAGTAATCATAGTAGTAATCATAGTAGTAATCGTTGTAGTAATAGTCATAGTAATAGTAGTAGTAATAGTAGTAGTAATAGTAGTAGTAGTAATCGTAGTAGTAACCATAGTAGTAATCATAGTAGTAATCATTGTAGTAATCATAGTAGTAATCATTGTAGTAATCATTGTAGTAATAGTAGTAGTAATAGTAATAGTAGTAGTAATAGTAGTAGTAATAGTAGTAGTAATAATAGTGGTAGTAATCATAGTAGTAATCATAGTAGTAATCGTAGTAGTAATCGTAGTAGTAATAGTAGTAGTAATAGTAGTAGTCATAGTGGTAGTAATAATAGTAGTAATCATAGTAGTAATCGTTGTAGTAATCATAGTAGTAATCGTAGTAGTAATCATAGTAGTAATCGTAGTAGTAATAGTAATAGTAATAGTAGTAGTAGTAGTAATAGTAGTAGTAATAGTAGTAGTAATCGTAGTAGTAGTAGTAGTAGTAATAGTAGTAGTAATCGTAGTAGTAATAGTAGTAGTAATAGTAGTAGTAATAGTAGTAGTAATAGTAGTAGTAGTAGTAGTAGTAGTAGTAGTAGTAGTAGTAATAGTAGTAGTAATAGTAGTAGTAATAGTAGTAGTAATAGTAGTAGTAATAGTAGTAGTAGTAGTAGTAGTAGTAGTAATAGTAGTAGTAATAGTAGGAGTAATAGTAGTAGTAGTAGTAGTAGTAGTAGTACTAGTAGTAGTAGTAGTAGTAGTAGTAGTAGTAGTAGTCGTAAGTTAAGACAATCTATAGATGTACCAGTAAAAAGCATGCAACTTGATAAAATCATTGCAGTGACATCCTAATAAAAAGGCATTTTATGTTGCGCTTGAACAGCCAATAGCTCCTGTTGGGTAAGCCGCCTGCAAGCATTTACTTATATGTGCTTTACACCCCTGTGAGTGGCCAACCCGCCAGGAATCGTAGACCGTTCTTGCAAGGCATCGTCCAGTAGCAAATTTACAACAAAAGAGTCCAGGTGTAAATATTAAGAGGCAGTGCCTGATATTTTCATTCTTTGCAACGGCTCTCACGTGATCACTCTGCTGCATCACAATAAACCGCCACAATACGCGATTGTGATTATTCTTCATACACTTCGCAGGGATTTTAACATAACATGTGGTCGCTTACACTTGCAAGAGACAAATCCTTACCTTTTCTTATTAGAAGAACAATTTTGCGACCTTCATGGATTTATATTCTAGTTTCTACATGTTAAAATTCTGACACTTGTGCTCCATTTATATAGAACACCAGCAATAGTACCAGTCCCCAGTGACGATAAAAAGTAACCATGGTGGTGGTGAGAATAACCACAGAAAATGACAATCAGACAGTTGTCCGGGGAAATTCAATCTATTATGTAATGCTCAACTTCACCAAAGGTGGCGATATTCAAACCAACTGCAACAGGACACCCCATTATTTTTCCTGGAGGTTTCCCGGCAGCCAAAGGAGCCACTAACCCTGCTAAAAGCTGGCCAGTACAACCTTTTACCTCTGCGACAAATTTGGTCCAAATCCACCCAAATGTGTAGGAGTGTATATGTAACAGACAGATGAAGAGATCAACATTTATAGTGATAGATAGATAGATAGATAGACAGATAGATAGATAGATAGATAGATAGATAGATAGATAGATAGATAGATAGATAGATGACCAAATTGCAGCATAAAGTAATTAATTTATTCAATTTTACATATTGGGTGAATGCCAACATCTTCGTGTGCATTCTTACGTATCATATATGTAAAAATAAAAATACCAGTAAAAATACCATTAAAAAGCCTGCCAAATATGATGGGTTGTCAAGTCTGACGCCTCGGCCTAGTGTCAGGTGTGCTTATATGTTTTATTTATTAGACATCCTACGGACAAGCCTGGTGTTGGCTTAGCGGTTAGGGTGCCGGCTTGGGATCCTAGGATCCTGGGTTTGAATCCCGGTCGATCGCTGAATTAACGCCAGGGGGGCTGACTCAGCCTGTCATCCTTCCGAGGTCGGCAAATTGAGTACCAGCTTGTTGGGATGCATGACCCCGGTGTGTACCCCGATTTAGAATAGGTACACCGTATCCCTGCGCATCGTAAGAGGCGACGAAGGGTTGGCGTCAGGAAGGGCATCCGGCCATAAAAACATTGCCTCAAAACAGGGAACGATGATTGTCATGGGGCCCGCAAGGCTAACCCTCGCTCGAGCGGGGAAAATGGCCTTAAAACGATCATTCATTCATTTCATTTTTACGTATCATATATAATATCATATCATATCATGTTCCGCACCACAGTTCTGGCATAATCAGTAGCTCCCACATGTCAGTTATATTTATCTCTACGAACCCAGAGGAGCTTGTGAATCACGACTTCCTCCCTCTATGGAAACTGTTTTTTGTAATTCAAGTATATTTTGCGCATATACATATATTTTATCTTTTACACTACGATTATTATAAATAAATTCCAAAGAAATAATCAAACAAAACTGTCCCCAAAAATGCAGACAGCAAGGTGAAAATACAGTACTACGTCATTCACTTTAAGTCTGAAATAGCATCTCACAACAAAACAAGAACTCAAAATAAAATCTACAGGGGAAAAGCTTTTTAATAGTCCCTTTGTTCAGTCCATTTACAACATTTACAATTGTACCTTGATAATTTCATACTCGTCCATAAAAATATGGGACTTTTGAAATGACGTATGAATGCTGACGAGGCCTTTTGCATATGAGCTGTGTGTGCATTTTCTGTAACTCATTTCTGCTTTTTAGGACACTTTTAACCTGCCATTTCTGGCGTGAAACCTGCAAGTCAAATTGTCTTTTCTACATAATTTTCAGTATTTAAACAAAGTGGCAATTTCAAGATGGTCAACCATAATTGTTGTGTTCCTGCATGCAAATTGGATTCACAAAAATATAGGAAAGACGAGAAAATACTCGTAGATGTGAGGTGTCGAGTTTGTACCTTTCTCTGTTAATACAATTATCGGCATAATTTCTCGTGGCCTGGGAACCAAACGAAAAATATATTTGTGTCAGCCCTCAAAGGTCCCCCGCCCCCCCCCCCCTCCTCCTCCTCTTCCTCCCCAACATGATTAATAGTAAATATCATCATTTTAAACTTACCCTGTGCATTGACAAGCCCCATATATGATCTTCCCATCGGTTTTAACAAGCACCCAAACCAGATCGGGTGTCTCCTTCTGGGAAATCTGCCTGAATGTTGGGAATGACGACATTGTCTTTCCAATTGCCGATGCCGCATTAAATTAATTCACCAAGCCTGTCATGTTCACACGAGGTAATCCCGCAAGGTTCAAAGTCCGCTCACAGGCAGCAATGGTCAATCAGGTCAGGTCCACAGTCGGTGTGGGCCTTACCGTACACGTTATTGAGAGTTTGCAGTATGGGCTGAATATCTCAACCTTTCGGGTGAGTTGAGGAAGTTCTCCAAATCTTCTGTTGTGCAGAGACACACCCCTTTCTCACAGGTACTTTTCCAAACCTTTTCGGTTTTGATTAGAAGCTTTGTGAGCCATTCCATAGAAAAATCCTTGTCTCGCATACACAATTCACCTTAACATGCCGAAATACAAGGCCTTAATCCTCAGCTACGTCAACGCGTTCATCTGGAGCGTGATGAAGTACTGCTCTCCTTTCAGGGCTGGGTCCCCTGCCTCACATCTTGCTCAGTTTCACACCGTGGAAACCAAGGCTTTCAAGATCATTGGAATCTCCCATGCTGGAGTCAGAGTCCACAGGCCGATCACTTTCCCATCGCAAACAGGTCGGTAATCTCTCTGTCTTGTACCACGTCCTTTCTGGTCTTGAACCCTCTTCTCTTTCCATGCTTTGAACCCTCCACTCTCCTCCCCCCTCCCTTCCCCCTCCATCCCCCCCCCCCCCCCCCCCCCCCGCCGCCCTCACTCCCCAGTTTCTGCAGGGTGCACACGATCCACCAACAACTCCCATATAGTGAAACTGTCTAAATCCAGAAACCAATGCTTACCTCCACTCATTCGTTCCTTTTTTTCCCCCACCTGTGGAACCACCTTCCATACCCTCTTCAATCTCATCCTTCCCTCCAGGTCTTCAAGACAGCTGTACACCACCATATCAAGTCATCCCCCATAAAAGAGCATGATATAATTTCTTTACACCCATTAAACCATGCCACCCCTCCCAAAACCTTGCTTAAGTATCCATCTTGTTCATCCCTTGCTTTCTCCCTTACCTTACCTGCATCCCTTGTTTGTCCGTCTCCATATACTTTCTCCTTCTGCCCTGCTGTTGGTGTTTCCCCTGTCTCCTGCTGTTTCCTTTGTTATGTTGTAGGGTCCGGCGATATATCGATATACCAGTTATATCAGTATAATTTTTCATATTGATAAAGCAATATTGGAAATTTGAATATACAGTACTGGTATACCAAAAAACATCAATATGAAAAAATATGTATATGTCCACAAAAATAAGGTATATCACCAACAAATCGAAGAAAGATGTTTACAATCTTTAAATAAATGATTTAACTGACGCTTTGATGCACCAAGTATGCCTGGAACAGTGGAACGTATGACGTCAAGACGTACCAGGAAGTGGGTACAGAAGGTTTTCACTTTTAACCCTCAGCAGCATACTAGCGATTGCATTTTCCTTTGTCCTTGCAGCTGTTTTTAAAGCAATTGGTTATTTTATATGAGTCGGTTGTGCTTTAGAAAGCCTGTGCCAATTACCGATTACCAATAGCAGCCTGTGCCGATTACCGATACAGCGATACCGATATAGACACTGTACATGTCATCATCATGTTTGCCAATATTTGGCATTGAGCTAACTTTTTACTGAGCTATAATATTTACTGAGCTAGTCTTGCACCCTCCACACATGATTGTGTCTTGCACCCTCTAGTCTGAGCTAGCCGCTATACATGATTAATGGTCATCAACTATTGTCTTTAGAAATTAACCTGCAAGAATAAAGCAAGTGAAGGACAAAACTGAACCCCCTTTTACTCTCTTTATCAACCAAATTCTCTATCGTAAGCAAAAATCTGCCTTAATTTGTAAAGATCAAGTGCTTGACGTATGCCGTGAATTACCATCTGTCAATGATGTGCACTTCATATATAATATGAATACGTAATGATATTTGGGGTATATTAGGTATATTTGGAACCTGCGGAAAAAAATTTGACACCGATATACCGGTACGAGCCCACCGACATATCCATATCAGAAAACAATTTAACAAAAAACCGACGGAGCTCATTATGTTGTGTCCTGATCTGTTCTGTATCCTAGCACATCCACGAGCCAAGATCATGTATAAAAAAAACTGTGACTTTGCTCTTTGACCCAATTACTAATTAGTCTTGTCCATATTCTCATAATAGACGTTTGGTGAAAATGTGATGACAAAAGCTGAAATGGTAAAACAAAGTTATGCCCTGGACAGACAGACAGAATGAAGCGATTGCAAAACCCCATCGGCTGCGTGAGCAGACGGGCTAACTAGTGAGAGTCTGAGAGATGTACATACGTTACTCTGCTTTCATAAAAGTCCAGGTAAAATTTGAGGTTCCCTCATATTGAGAATACAAAATGGTGACAACCGTTCAATTTCCAAATTTGGAATAAAATCATTTTACGGGAATGGAACTTTGGCTAAATGTAATGGAAATGGCAGTTTTTTTTGAGAACCATCTAAGTCTGGTCACTTCACTCGGATACAGTTATGTAAATACAGCACAAGGAAATCTCGGAGGATGAGATCAATAGGCCAAAAATTGCATTGCCACATTCACCCGCCCTCCAACCCACAAATTATATTACCCAATCCATTAGCACAATCACAGTCCACGACACCAACCCCACCCATAACAAACCCAATTCAATCAGACATGAACTCAATGGAAAGAGTAACACATACAGCAGGGGAAAGGTAGGGGCAAAGAGGTACATCAAAGACAGAACATAACCAATCACAACATTTTGGGATCTTTTATTTTTTATTTTTTTTCTGGGGGGAGAGGGAGCCTTTGTTTCTGGGAACCTATTAAATTCCATTTTAAACCTACTTCCAGGATGACAATTCCATACATTTATGGTGTGCAATGCCTTTGCCTTTCTGAAGTCCTAATTCTCCTCTTGAACTGGTGGGATAGCCTCGAGGTATGCACACTCACCTCTGAGCTGTCTAGCCTGGATTCTAACCTCGGCCCAGTTATAAACTGTCATCTTGGTGTTTCACAGGCTGGGCGATTAATCAGTGTATGTGCCACACTCGGATGGACGTTAAACTGCAGGGTGTCCCATCTTCCAACAATAGTTAGTGGACGTGAAAGATCCCATGGTGTCCTTTGTGAAGAGTAGGCCAGCTGTCGCCAGCACCATGAACAAATTCCAAATTCCTGTTGCAACCTAAAGGGGGCACTGTATGCCCCACTTGCCCCCAGCAATTGACGCCACCTGCAGCAATGTGCTGCATATGAAAGAATAATCTCTTATTTACTCCTTTTTTAAACTTTAAATAAATTACTTTAAACTTTTAAAACTTTAAAAAAAAAACTTTAAACTTTATTAAATAAAAAAACTTTAAATTAAAAAAAAAAAATTTTTTTTTTTTTTTTTTTTTACTCCCAAGCTTTGTCCTCTTGTTGTCACTATCCATCCTAACAAAAATATTTCCTGCACCTATAATATCAATAAAAACCATCCCTGGTGTTGGGCTAGCGGCTAGGGTGCCGGCTTAGGATCCTAGGATCCTGGGTTCGAATCTCGGTCGATCGCCGAATTAATGCCGAATTAACACAATGTTTTTGACAGACACCATCCTCAGGTGTGGAGAGAGAAGCTGAATAGGTCCTTCCATGGCATGGCTTTCCAAATGAACAAGAGACACAACGATAACATTGTAACAAAGTATATAACAATTAATACTAATAACATTAACACCAATAATAAGAGTAACATCATTTGGCAATAATAACGAAACAAAATCCTCCCAGGATATCAATAATATCCTATAATATCCTATAATCCTATATAATCCTATAATATCCTATAATCCTATAATATAAATAATCCTATAATATAGTGGGAGCCCTATATTATTTAAAACATTTTTCTTAAATCTTGCAATCACCACCTTTCCAAAGCAAAAAGTCCAGTCTGCCTGAGCTGCTCCTCATTGCTTTTTTTTTGTTTTTTTGTATACAGTCGAGGCTCGTGAAAGAGCTAACATTTATCAAACAAACAAATCAAACAAACAAGCAAACAAAGTATATAAAAAGGTGAGCGGTCGACAAGATGGGGAGAGAAGGGGAGGAAGCACACAAACACAACATTTGAGAGCAGGGACATCAGGAGATGTGTGGGAGGGAGAGGGCCTGGGGGGGGAGGGCAGGATAGGTATAAAACGCAAGGACACCAAGGACTTCCAGGAAAGAAGTCGGCACCTCAAAAAGTGGATTTGGGGTGAAATTAGCGGGGGTAGAAAAGATCAAGGTTTTGGATTGGGGAAGATAAGAGATGGTGGTGAACAGCCGTTTTAAAGACCTGGAGGGAGGAGTGGGATTGAAGAGTGAGGGAGGGAGTTTGTTCCAGAGGTGGGAGAAAAGAGGAATGAAGGAGTGAAGGTGAGCAGAGAGTCTTGATTTTGGCAGTTTAACCATAAGAGGGTTGCAGGCAGATCTTGTGCGACCTGTAGGAATATTTGGGGGACAGAGCCCAGAGAGAGCTGGGGGAGCAAGGCCGGAGAGGAGTCAGTAGAAGACGGAAAGACCACCAACCTGCCTGCGGTGAGTAAGTGAAAGGCCCTCGGAGATTCCAATGATTCTGAATGCTTTGGTTTCAACAGCGTGAAGACGAGCTAGGTGTGAGGCAGGTGCACCAGCCCAGAGGGGAGAGCAGTACTCCATTGAGCTGCGGATGAAAGCCTTGAAAGCTCAGTCAATCCAGCCCCAAAAAGCTCCACTGAACACTAATCGAGATGGGCCCCACCTGGATTAGTGCACAGCATTAAAACCACCTTTTTCAATATAAAAACAATGTCCCTGTGAATAAAACTAAAACCCCATTCACTTTTCCCACTGGTGTCTGGCACTGTGCCGAATGCCTATATCGACAACACCTCTAGATGTTTAACCTGTGTAACATGCTCCAAGACTTAGTCTTGCAATATTTATTTGTCTTATCCATGCCGAATGGCCAACACCTCATATTCCGAACATTGAGTTCCATCTGCATTTTTACCTCCGTCACCAAAATTTTTCACCCATGTCTGTATGTGAACGGGATATCTCAAAACGTTGTGGACGGATTCGGAAAAAAAAAAAACTTGGTGGATAGGTGGGGTGTGTGACAAGAACGAATCAATTAGATTTTGGTGAAAATCCGAATCCGGATCCGAATATGAGAATTTTTTTTAGTTGTGTCAGTGATTCTTCACCATTGAGAGATGTGGCTAAAAGTGATATATAGCATTATATTTCAAAAAGTTGGGGATGAGCTATGACAAAATTAGGTGGATGAGTGGGTTAGATGAAAAGAACAAGCCAATTTGATTCTGGTTCAGGTCCGCCGGATCGAGATCTGGCCAATCAGTGCGACACAAAACGTAACCAATTCAGCCTGGCAGAGGTATGCGCTGTACCGAGGTGTCGTTCCAGTTTTGCCAATGCAAGGCTTTCCTGAATCTGATCATCCCTCTCTTTGCTACTGCCCATACCTTCAAGCCTAGTGTAATTTGCAAATATTGCATTGAAAGCCCATTCTTCAGCCCACTATTCAAATTACCGATAATGAATTACAAACAGCAGCAGTCCACGTTGTGATCCTTGATGTTCTGTATTTACAACTTCCCAATCTGACATCCTCTAACCGGCAACTACTCTTTACTGACTATCACTAAGCCGGTTCTCAAGCCAGTTTGCTACTCCATCAACACCTCCACAAGCCCTAACCTGAACCAACAGCCTGTGTGCTACATTAGCAAATGCCTTGCTGAAATCTACACTCCCTTCATCTACACAATTATCAATTTTCTCAAAGAATTGCAACAGATTTGTCAAACATGATCTCACTTTAGATCAGGGTCGGGAAATTGAAAGATTGTGTCAGTCCCAATGAGTCGCAGAAGGCCTTTGCTGGGGTGTCATGACTGGTGCGAGAGGTACCAACACCCAGCCGGCTGGCATTATGACAATTGAAGTCACCACATATGAGGAAGAGAGAGTTGGGATGAGTGGATAGAAGTTGGTCCATGTTGTCGGACAGCGAGATGTAAAGGGGGTCATAACTGTTTGGTGGACGGTACAACACACATATGAACAAAAGGTGGGAGGGGAGGGGAAGCCATAGCCAGAGGTACTCCTGGGGGTGAGGTGGAGAGAGGGCAGTGCAGGGAGAGTGAGGAAGAGAGTTTTTGATAAAGATAGCAACTCCACCACCAGGACGAGGCTCAGGTCTATCAAACTGGAGGAGGGAGTAACCAGGGAGAGATACCAAGGAGTCAGAGATGTCTTGAAGGAGGAAAGTTTCTGTTAAGCAGATCGAGTCTGGTTAGTCAGAAGCAACCTGCATGGAGAGATCAGTCAGGTTTGAGTGATGGCCCCGGATGTTTGAGGTCCATACCGTTAAGGACGAGGGAGTGGGAGCATCGGATACAGGAGATGCGAGGGGTAGGGTAAGATGAGGGAGGGAGGAGAGGGGGGGAGGTAGGGAGAGCTGTTGACAGTTTGTCAGAGATTGCAGAAGAGCTAGGAGAAGGGGAGGGATGAGGAGGACAAAAGGTTTGATGGTGATGGGATGAGGCACAGTGAGGAGTTTTTTGACGGGGAGCAGAGTGAAGTAGAGGATTGGAGGATGTGGAGGAATGAGTTGGAAGAGAGAGGAAGTGGGGAGGAGGCAACTTTGTGGATGAGTTAAGTGGAAATTTTGAGGAGGAGGGGTGAGGGGGAGATTTGAAGGGGAGGAATGAGGGGGAAGTTTTGAGAGGGAGAGGTGAGGAGGGCGATTTGAAGAGGAGGGGGGGAGTTTTGAGGGGAGAGGTGGGGGGGGGGGAGATTTGAAGGGGAGGGGTAGAAGAGAGGTAGTGATGGAATGGGGGTAGGAGGGAGTAGAGGGAGGGGACATGGAGTGTGACATGGGTGTGTTTTTACAAAAGGAACGATTAATTAAATACAATCATCCATTGCAAGTTGAGTTTCTTCAAAACTTTCAAGTCGGATATACGTTTGAAAACGTTAGAGGAGGGGTGATATAAAGGTGAGTTTAGAGAATGTATAAAGGACGAGCTCTATGTGTTGGTATGGTTGAAGGATTTATTTGAAAACAAACTTTTGAAGAGGAAAAAGAAGAGCGACTTGTAATTGAATTGAGAATTCAACACGGGACAAAAAGGAAATTGAAACATTTTAAATGACTTCGTGAAGACCATCAGAGCAAGACGTGGAGGTGTATATAAGGTTTTGCTTGGTACGGCAGGAGCAATTACCTTAAAAAATATTTTTTAATCCTTATTATTGAGGGTTAGGTAGAAGAAGAAGAAGAAGACGCAGAGGCAGAAAAGGAAGAAGGGAATAAGAAAAAGAAGCAGAAGAAGAAGCAGAAGAGAGAAGAGTAAAGCAAATGCTTGAAGAAAATAATTTTGAGCTGGTTAGTGAATACCTTCAGGATCAGAGGAGGAATGTGGAGTAAAAAACGGCAAAAATTGAGGAGGGTCCTGAAGTAGAAGTGAGGGAAGTAGGGTGGTCTGTGAAAGTGAAAGGTTTGTAGGTGATAAGGATATGGATTTTTTTTTTTTGACACTAAGCAGTGGTTAAAGTTGGGGGAATTTGAAGGAGAATAAGGCAACTGGGGAGAAACCAAAAATGCTGAAGGTAGTGTGGACAGAGGGGGGAACGGTGAGGGAACGAGGAACGAGGGGGGAACGGGGGAACTGAGTGGTGTGCTGATGAGGAGGGGAGTGTCGTTGAAGCTGAAGGGAAAGGTGTATGCTGCATGTGTGAGAAGTGTTATGATTTATGGGAGCGAGACATGGGTAATGAACGTAGAGCAGCAACGAAGGTTGGAAAGGGTGGAAATGCGAATGGTTCGGTGGATGTGCGGAGTATCGTTGAGAGAGAGGAAGACAAATGATGAATTGCGAAAAATGATGGGAATAGAGCCTGTGATTGATGCTGTGAAGAGGAACAGGTTGAGATGGTTTGGTCATGTGTTGAGGAAGGATGAAAGTGACTGGTTGAGAAGAGTGATGGAAATGAATGTAGAAGGAAGTAGAGGACGGGGAAGACTGAGAAAGACTTGGCTAAAGATGGTGGAAGAAGAAATGCAGGCAAGGGGGTTAACAAGGAGAGATGCAGAAAATAGGGCAAGATGGAGAAGATTGTCATGGGGACCGGAAGGTTAACCCCCGCTCTAGCAGGGAAAATGGCCTTAAAATGCATGTTGTAGTGTGGACAAAAGACAATAAAAAACACAATTGTGGACTCGAACTAGGAAAATGTAGGTTCAGTCCAGAGCCCGAACCTGTTCCCCTCCCACCTTTTGTTCATATGTGTGTTGTACGTCCACCAAACAGTAATGACCCCCTTTACATCTCGCTGTCTGACAACATGGACCAACTTCTATCCACTCATCCCAACTCTCTCTTCCTCATATGTGATGACTTCAATTGTCTTCATGCCAGCTGGCTGGGTGTGGGTTCTTCTCGCACCAGCCATTGCACCCCAGCAAAGGACTTCTGCGACTCATTGGGACTGACACAATCTGTCAATTTCCCGACTCGGATCAAAGTCAATGGTACATCATCTCTTCTTGACTTGGTTATGACTAACTTCCCTGCAAATGTCTGCTGTTCTTCTTCTGCTCCAATCAGTTCATCTGATCATTTCCTTGTTAAAGTGGACATCTCCATGCCGTTCTCAGAGAGCCTCCTCAGTGCTGACGAGTCTGGCATATCATTCAGGCGGACTGGCATGGTCTTCAAGCAGCCATCAATCATCTGGACTGGTCTCCATTCTCTACTGCCTCTGACGACAACTCATCCAGGGAATTCTCCCAAAGAAAATTACGCTCTCCCATGCACAGATTTATCCCATCTCCTCTTCTGTTGTCATACCCTTCCTCTCGTCCATGGTACATTGGTACACTGAATCTTGCGGTGAGGCAGCTGCCCTGAAACAACTTGCCTTTGCCTCATAGAAGGCAAATCCAATGGAAGGCAATCTCAGTTCCTTCCACAAAGCTTGGACGGAACAAGTGTGTGTCTACCCTCAGGAGAACCAGGAAACACGATCTCTCTACTCTCAAGACAACTCTCAAACCTGTCTCCCTCCTCCAAATCCTGGCAGCGTCTGGTAAAATCTTTTTCTGGTGTTTGTTCCCCCACCATCCCCTCCCTTACCTCAAATGGCTACACAACTGACACTGCACGTGAAAAAGGTGAATGCCTCAACTCTGTTTGCCTCAAAATGTTGTGTCCCAAACCCATCGCTCGATGTACCCACCTTACCCAGTTGTACCCCAGCTGCTCTTGAACTCTGTGTCCTTCTCTCCCGACAAGGTGGAGAAGTGGTTGTCAAACCTCGAGTCTGATTCTGCAACTGCACCAGATGGCATCAGCCCACAGGTGCAAAAACAGATCCTTGCAACTATAGACCAATCAGCCTGCTCCCAATAAACAGCAAGATCATGGAAACCATCATTGCTTCTGATATTAAATCCTTCCTCTTCTCCAAAGGTTTGATCTCTGATCATCAATTTGGATTCAGACCAGGTCACTCTACTCTGGCCATGCTGCTTCTGCTGTCTCAACAATGGATGGAGGTCCTCAATGCCAAACAGGAAATCAGAGATCTCCCTTGACATATCACGTGCCTTCGATACAGTCTGGCTCCCCCGCCTTGCTCACCAAACTCTCCTCTTATGGGATCCATGGAAATCTCCACAGATGGCTCGCGGACTTCCTCTCATGTCGTAGTCAATGTGTGGCTCTAAATGGCTTCTCTCATCTCCCCTTCCTGTCCAGGCTGGAGATCCCCAAGGTAGTGTTCTGGGCCCTGTGCTTTTTCTGGTCTTCATCAATGATCTCTCCAACTCTCTGGAAAATCCTCTCTATCTCTTTGCTGATGACTCCATGCTCTGCTGCTCCATATCTCAACCATCAGATCGGCAGTCTGCAACCTCTTCACTCTCCGCAGACCTGTACAAAATCACAAACTGGTCAAACAAGTGGAACATGTCTTTCAATCCTGACAAATCTCACACTCTCACTTTGTCTCTCCGAAAAGACCGTCTGGACAACCCTCCCATCTAATTTCTCAAGAATCCTCTCAAAGAAGTTCTGTCACTAAAGCTTTTGGGTCTCACTATCTGCTATGATCTTTTGTGGGAAAACCACATTTCCAAGTGGCCTCCAAAGCCAGTCGCCGACTGGGCATCCTCCATTGTGCGAAGTCCTTTCTAGGCATTTCTGAGCTTCTCACCACAAACAAGGCTTTCATCCACAGCTCAATGGAATACTGCTCTCCTCTCTGGGCTGGTGCTCCTGCCTCACAACTCGCTCGGCTTCACACTGTACAAAAGCAAGGCTCTTAGAATCATTGGAATCTCCCACAATGAAGCTGATTCTGGGGGTCTTTCACTCTCTCACCGCAGACAGGTTGGTGGCTTTCTGTCTTCTACAGACTCCTCTCCAGCCCTGATCCCCCTGCTCTGTCTGTACTCTGTCCCCCTAAATATTCCTACAGGATGCACAAGATCTGCCAGCAACCCTCTTCTGGTGAATCTTTCAAAATCAAGACTCTCTGCTCACCTTCATTCTTTCATTCCTCTTTACTCCCACCTCTGGAACAAACTCCTACATTCTCTTCAATCCCACTCCTCCCTGTAGGACTTCAAAACAGCTGTTCACCACCATCTCTTATCTTACCTCATCCAAAACCTTGATCTTTTCTACACCCATTAATGCACCCCAAATCCATCTTTTTCAAATTCTGATTTCTTTCCTGAAAGCCTTTGTCTTGTTTATCCTGTGTACCCCACCCCAGCCCTCTCTCTTCCACTGATCTGATATCCCTGTTCTCCACTGTTGTTGTGCATCCCTCCCTCTCCCCTTCTTGTCTCTTGCTCCCTTTATCATATTTTTATAAGGCCCATTAATTAAGCAGTCACATTTGTCACATAATCATGAAAAGGGACAATGTTATGAAAACACAGAAGCAAGATACTCTAATCTGAAATAAAAACACAGGTACTTTCTGGGCATGACACCATCAAGCGGATTTGTGCTTGATTAAATATTGTATGGAGCAATTTTTGAAACAGTATTTGCTTTGCACAGGGATTTCCACAATTGTGCTCAAGGTTAATCTCCGATAAAAACATGTAACGCTCTTAGCGTTCTACTTGTGCGCTTCTCGACCTTAATCCAGACCTTCTTACCCGCATTAAAGTATTTGTAGAAAATTATTTTTCATTTTGTGCAAAATTCAACATCTTTGTGTTGCACTGCACCTACATATATATTATTTCAACATGAAAAAATGACAACAAAGATAGTTTTCATTATCGCAATAAGTGTGCACTCAAATACTTACAGGAATTTAAAACAAATTGCACCATGTCCAAAGGAAGCAAGTCAGTTTGGCATTTTAATATGAAACAAGTGAATCCTCTTGGATTGCGCTGAGGTTCGGGCATGGAATTTCGAGCCTCGATCATGGTTCGAGCCTCGATCTTGTATACAAAAATAATAATAATAATAATAAGAACCTTGGGCCGAATCTCGCGCTTCACCAGTGCGCGTGCGCGAATTTACGTCACGTCGGCAGCGAGAAGGGGTTCCCCAACACGAACCAATCAGGAACTGCCACGTCACACTTATATGATCTCAGAATTCCTGTGACAGGAATTCGCGTTACACTGGCTGGAAGTCATTCGCTAGAGGCGCTTCCTCAGCGCTAATAACCAAAGTGCAGAAACTAACGAAACACTTTAGAAGCTTTAATAATTAGCGATTAGAACTCTTTATAATTACTATTTAGAACCCTTTAGAATTACCTTTTAGAACTCTTCAGAATTACTCTTGAGAACCCCCTTTTTTCTATATATATATTTAAAATACAGAATCGAAGCTTGTGTAAGAGCTTCAAAAGCATTTTAAGAGCATTGAACATGAAAAGATGCACAGACACATAAAACATGCAATGAAGAGAGCGGGAGACAAGAGAGGGAAGAGAGGGATGTACACAAGAACAACAACAGAAGAGAACAGGGACGTCGGTAGATCTGTGGAAGGGGGAGGGTTGGGGGAGGAGGGAGGGTACACGGTATAAAGCAAATGAACACTTCCAGGAATTTCAGGAAAGCAGTTGGGGATTTAAAGAGGTGGATTTGGGCTGTTTTAACGGGGGTAGAAAAGATCAAGGTTTTGGATGGGGGAAGAGAAGATAAGGTGGTGAACAGCTGTTTTAAAGACCTGGGGGGGACTTTAAACTGCCTTTAGTTTGCCTTTAGGAACTCCAGTCTGAACACGAAGGGGAGAAGAGAGAATTCCATTCAGGGCCACACATTGACTGCGACTAGAGAGGAAGTCTGCAAGCCATGCGCGGAGGTTTCCATGGATACCATAGGAGGAGAGTTTGGTGAGCAGAGTGGGGTGCCAGACCGTATCGAAGGCACGTGATATGTCAAGGGACACGGCTCTGATTTCCTGTTTGGCAGTGAGGACCTCCATCCATTGTTGAGACGGCAGAATCAACATATCCAGAGTAGAATGACCTGGTCTGAATCCAAATTGATGATCCAAGATCAAGCCATTGGAGAAGAGGAAGGATTTGATGTACAAAAACAACAACAACAGGCATTTTAAGGCCATTTCCCCTGCAAGAGCGGGGGTTAGCCAAGAGGAAGGATTTGATGTCAGAAGCGATAATCGATCCCATGCTGATTATTGGGAGCAGGCCGAATGGTTTGTAGTTGCAAGGACCTTTGGAATTACCCTTTAGAACTCTTTAGAATTAAACACCGTGCGTTAGAAAGGTTCTTCTTCATTTGATGGACAGATGAACGGATGGAAGGAAGGACATAGCTAAATGTTGAAGTGGCTTCACTGCTTAAAAATAACACAGATGACTGACTATTGATAATTAGCCAAACCTCAAAAGCAACCTTCATCTGAGGTAGCAAGTTCAACTCTTGCTTTTTGGTACCTTCAGTGGCCATTTTGAATAGTAGCATTCATTCATTGTATCTACTGCATATCAAACGAGAAAGCATCTGAAAATGCAAAGTCCATTCGCATCCACTTCGTATTCGGACTTTTTCGACCGTATGCTAAACATAACGATAACAGCTAAAAGAAACACAAAAAACTGACGATTTTAGGTCACAATGATCTGACCTCCCTCCCTCAAAAGCAATAAGCTTCAGTGACCAAATATATAAACCCTGTTCAAATTTCAAGTCAATCGAGTGAAAATTGACGATTTATACAACCATGACCTTTAGATCCAAGATAATTAATTGGCTTCGAGGTTTTGATTGGTGAACCAATACAGTGACCCAATATGCAAATTCTTAAAATGTCAGGTCAAATGGATGAAAATTCTCCATATTTTCATAATAAAGCTTATTGAAAACAGAAGTGCCTGCAGCAAAACCACGTCTCCCACTGCGCGGGGGACGGCCTAAATGTATACAGCATGTATTTACGTTTGGTAAAACAAAAATTGCCTTAATGGTCGTTTTACAGCGGAAAATTTTCACTGGTATGTACAACCGTGCATCAGCAAAGTATTTCAAACGAAATATGCAGTTTACATTGAGGTAGGTGGGAAGCCTGGTGTTGGCTAGCGGTTAGGGTGCTGGCTTGGGATCATAGGATCCTGGGTTTGAATCCCGGTCGATCACTGAATTAACACCAGGGGGGTTGACTCAGACTCTCATCCTTCCGAGGTCGGCAAATTGAGTACCAGTTCACTGGTAATTCCCTGCGTGTCGCAAGAGGCGACTAACAGGGTTGGCGGCAGGAAGGGCATCCGGCCATAAAACATTGCTTCAAAAAGGGGACCATGGTGCCCAAAAAGGCCAACCCCTGCTCTGTGGAGAAAAATGGCCTCGAAAGGTGGTTCTTATTGAGGTAGGTGGGGTCTGATGATGCTTTCAGCTATGGCCAAGGAAAATCTCATGTAATCTACTAAGATATACATGTGATACACGCTTTAAGCAATATTTTTGAAATACAGAAATGCTTAATACTATATGGTGAACATTCTGGAGGCAGACTTTATGGGTAAGAAATATAATCAGAAGGATTGGGACACATTAAGGAAGCATTCCCGGTGATCCAGTGACAGCTGTTTCATTGACATAGTTGGGTGTCACCAACAATTTGGAGCAAATATTGGTCCCTCGTGGGCTTCACATTGCTCTCATTCCTCCATCGGAGCGAGTGCAAATTCAGTGGTGGATTACATTTTGGTAACTCCGGCCCTCAGGAGACATTCTTATATATCCCGCAGTAGTTTGATCGAGTTTTAGCTCTACGTTGTCCACTGCCACAGTAACTCTGCTGTCTTCAAACCAATTTCTAACCGACACAGCAGGGTCACATTGACATTATGCTGATATATGTAAAGGCCCTCCCTTGGAGTAGTATTGCAAAATAGAGAGTGCAGTGTTGTCCAAAATGACACCATGAAACACCTTTATAAAGCAAATGGTGCTTTGCATTGTGGGAAGTTATGTACATGCAAGTTGGGAGAGTTATCTTCACGTTTCGATGTACCTTCGCAATACCGTACGCTCAGCAACACATTCTATTTATCCATGGTACTTGTGCAATGCACTCCT
Organism: Myxine glutinosa; assembly: GCF_964187855.1. Classification (NCBI taxonomy): domain Eukaryota; kingdom Metazoa; phylum Chordata; class Myxini; order Myxiniformes; family Myxinidae; genus Myxine; species Myxine glutinosa. The sequence continues at coordinate 241,185,693 of NC_136262.1, read as the reverse complement.
CTAATAAATAAAATGCCAATTCAAGGATGATGTGGACTTCTTTTTTTGAGGAGGAAAGGAGGTGTGGAGGGGAACAAAAAAAATGAAAAAGTATTGGGGAGTTCACGAAAAAGACCTTGAGTACTCGCTTGGCCCATCAATGTGGTAGCGCCAAAATATATATTTAGCCTATGTACACAACTGTTTGAGGATATATGCTTTGACATCATTATCATTATCATCATCCATCATCCATCACCATCCAAAAAGTTCAAAAACATATTAAAAAATCCTCAACAATGGAAGGCCATTTTGGACTCATTTGATCATTTTAAAACAGAGCTAAGTGAACTAGAACGGCACTCGCTAGTGCACATACCTCCACCAGGCTGAACAGTTTACCTTTTCGATCCTACTGATAGGCCAGATCTGGATACGGACGTGAACCAAAATCTAATCGGCTTGTTTTTGTTACCTACCCAACTCATCCACCTTGTTTTATCATAACTCATCCACAGCTTTTTGCCATTTCGTGCTATGAATCGTTTTGGCCCCATTTCTCAATGGTGAAGAATCGCTTGATAAATAAAAAAAATTCTCATATCTGGATATGAATTCGGATCTTCAACAAAATCGAACCGATTTGTCCTTATAACACTCACACCCAACCTGTCCACCAAGTTTCGTCCAAATCCGTCCACAACTTTTTGAGATATCCTGTTCACAGACATACAGACAGAGGTGAAAACATGACCTCCGTCCACCTTTGGTGGCGGAGGTAAAAATGTACGTCATCAAATTCTATTCCATTGTACACATCTGGTAGCCAGCATCTTGCCTCTACCCACAATGCTTAGACCAGCACTGATGTCACTTCTTATACAACTTGCTTACGACAGAATATCATTGCACAAAATTCTAGCATTGAACTATTTATTTTTACATGTTCTAAAATTACAAGTCCACGTCAACTCACTGTGAACCATCCTCAAATATCAATGGACACCGATAAGCAATTGTGAAAAGCACAGCCAGCTTAAGAGCCCTTTCAAAAGAAGGATTTACTCTATCCTACAGTGCTTTGCTGGCACAGCACCGTTTATCCACAAATCTGATTCCCCAAGGCCGAGGGGGGGAAAAATACAATCCAGCTCTGGGCTTCTTAGTTGTGAGTACATTAGCATGAGAGCTTTCTCCACATATATACTGTTACTTTAGCTGAACAATACACTTCCAGAGAACACAACACATGAATGTTATACTAATTGTTTTTGTGGTTCTGCTAAATGCAAGCAAGCTGCCTTTGTTACATCGTTCTTATTTACTTTATGTTGAATATTGTCTGCATGAATTACCCACATCTGCATGATTTACAGCACATAGTACATTTTCATTATAACCTCGCGTCATGCAAGTCACACGACACAAAATCCAATCATAGTGGATAGGAGATGCTGAGTGAAAATGTAAACCAAGAAAAAAAAATTTCTAAAGGTAATGTAAATTAATCCATGTAGACAATGTAATGTAAAAAAATACATATACATACATACATACATACATACATACATATATATATATATACTAGCAGAAGTACCCAGCATTGCCGGGCGGGGGAGGGGAGGGGGGAGGAGAGGGGGGAGGAGGGGGAGGAGGAGAGGGGGGAGGGGAGGGGCAAGGGGTAAGAGGAGGGGGAAAAGGAGGGGGAGGGGAGGGGGGAGGAGAGGGGGGGAAGAAGGGTAGGGGGGAAGGGGGAGGGGAGAGGGAGGGGGAGGGGAGAAGGAGGGGGAGGGGAGGACGGAGGGGGGAGGGGGGACCTGGGAGGGAAGGGGGAACTGGGAGGGAAGGGGAGGGCCAGTCAACAATGACGTTGCAGTTCTCATGGTAGAAGAGCAGCACAACAATCGCGACATCGTCCTGCATCTTCGCAACAACAGCACGAAGCGGATTTTGGAGACTCACCGATCCTATGACGCCCTCCAGTACCGGCGTTGCCGGGCGGGGGAAGGGAGACCCGTGCATTCCAAACCCGTACATTCGCCCTCTCGACTCAAGCTCACTCGGACAAAAGTCTCGCACAAATTACACCGTAAAGGCCCAATGGCCATGTCTATGCCACAAATCAAGTACGTGAGCGAGTCTGGCGCACTGAATTGAAAATATATAGAACGCTCATGCTCCGTGAAAAGTGTAGCCGCCGTGTCGCCATCTTGGTTAACACGACTCGACCAACGCGCTTCGCGGATCTCGTTTGTTTTGAACGTGTCCCAGATTTTAAAAGCCAGACAACTGTTAAAATGCCATTTGTGCGGCAATAAACTGCTCCAATCGGTTACGGAAGGGTTGTGGAAAGACGTTTCACAGCTGTTGCAAAGACGTTTAATTCATATCTCACAAAATCGTCAAAAATCGACACAAAACACGATCACATAAAAGGTGAAAAAACGCAATCGCTTTTCGCTCTGAATTACGTGCAAACGTGTGACGGAAATCACCATCGCCCAGCATCGAGTGCCAACAAAGATGGTGCCCGGTAGCTGCATCTCCACCTATGTGGTGTGAATTGCAATGGTCATTCTATATATTTTCAGTTCAATGGTCTGGCGGCGGGGATGGAACAACACGTGATCGCTCTGAGCGAATCAGCGAGCTGCTCTGGCACCGGCTGAGATTCCGTGTATAATGTTCCTCGCTGAAATTCGCTGAGGTAAATATGAATAAAAAATATGGATCTCGTCAAATATTTTGAGGTAGGCCATGTCCTTCCCAGGCTCAATGGCCATGTCTATGCCAAATATCAAGCACGTGAGCCTCTCCATTTAGGAGTCTATCGGTAACATTACACACACACACACACACACACACACACACACACACACACACACACACACACACACACACACACACACACACACACACACACACACACACACACACACACACACACACACACAAACTGTGTTTTATATATATATATATAGATATATATGTGCAAAGATTTGCGGTTGGGAGTAAATTCAAATGACTCCATGGTAAGATCTCCAACCTTTAATTGAACAAACAATGACTCAACGTTTCGATTAACAACATGTGACAAAGCCACACACCTCCATTAATCTTCCTCAAGAGTGATAAAATAATCTCAACATCCCCTTATATGCAAAGTGGGCGGGGTATATGCAAAGTGGGGTGGGCAAAGCTGGACAGCCAATGAAACCGTATCACACCGCTCTCGTGAAAGGAGATGTTACTGACCAAATTCAAAAATCATGTGTGGCCTTCCTTAAGGCCGTGTTTGGCAATAGCAGATCTGCTGGGATAATTACATTCAAATGCTTTTTGGTGTTCAGCAATACGTTGACCTAAGGTCCTCCTGGTTTCACCCACATACTCAGCTCCACAACCACAGGGCACTACGTATAGCACTACCACACTACGTACCCCCTATAACCCCCCACCTTCCTGCATTCCCCTTTACCGCATAGGGCCACATGTGATGATCTTAATATTATGGCAATTTTATTTTATCTTAAAAAATTTTGCTTTAATATATTTACAGTTTTGATTTAATTTACAATTTAATTGTTTACAAGTTTAACTTTTAATTAAATGTATTGATTGTTCCTGATTTTCTAAACACTTGAGTTATAATCCAGCATTGCTTGCAGGATTCTTTTGAGCGTTAATATGCGGTTGATTTTTGAATTTGGTCAGTAACGTCTCCTTTCACGAGAGCGGTGTGATACGGTTTCATTGGCTGTCCAGCTTTGCCCACCCCACTTTGCATATATCCCACCCACTTTGCATATAAGGGGATGTTGAGATTATTTTATCACTCTTGAGGAAGATTAATGGAGGCGTGTGGCTTTGTCACATGTTGTTAATCGAAACGTTGAGTCATTGTTTGTTCAATTAAAGGTTGGAGATCTTACCATGGAGATATGTATGTATGTATGTATGTATGTATGTATGTATGTATGTATGTATGTATGTATGTATGTATGTATGTATGTGTGTGTGTATGTGTGTGTGTGTGTGTGTATATATATATATATATATATATATACTAGCTGAGGTACCCGGCTTCGCCCGGGTTGAATAAGAATAATACAAATATATGATGAAAAGAACATGTATATATTTACAGCAATATCACAGTACATTTCCTACATGGCGTTTTGTCAATTTTCAATTTCTCAAAACCTCTTGGTATACAACATTTCTGGTTTTCTTACTTGGTGTCAAGACATAAAGATTGCTTGGTTTTCCAACCCTCGAGCAGCCCACGTACAGCTGGCCATGGGAAGTACCCGGCATTGCCGGGCGGGGGAAGGGAGGGGAGGAGGAAGGGGAGGGGAGGGGAGGGGAACGGGGGGGGAGGGGAGGCGAGGGTGGGGAGGGGAGAAGAGGGGGGAGGGGAGAAGAGGAGGGAGGGGGGGAGGAGGAGAGGGGAGAAGAGGAGGAGGGGGGGAGGAGGAGAGGAGGGGAGGGGGAGGGGAGGGGCAGGGGGGGAGGGGAGGGGAGGGGGAGGGGGGAGGGGGGAGGGGGGAGGGGAGGGGGGAGAGGGGGGAGGGGGGAACGGCTAGCTTGGCAAGCTTTTTACTTTTATTTTTACCTCAATGAGGGCTATATATATAGTCCGTGCTTGGAGCCTTCAAGTTCAACATTCAAGTTCAACTTCAAGAAAAATAATGCAGATGTATAACAATCCACCAATGCAAGTTCAGAAATGAATGCAGATCCTTTACTTTGCGATACAAACGCAATTCCCGCCATTTCCACTCACGATCGAGGGCCTCCACAGTGACCGCGCCTCTTCTTCCTCCTACAACTTCGTCTCACTTCTTTCACTCAAAATGCACGAAATTCTGCCGCATGAAATTATGTAGAGGCCTCGTCGGGGGGATATAAGGTAGATAAGGAAGGCGTTGTAACAGAAGAATCAAAATAAAAGTGGAAGAACATAAGGAAATGGGAGCTATTCTGGACCCACAGCCAAACCCGACAAACCATTGCAATACACCCCGAACGTCTAGCGCCGCCACAAACTACACCATGGAATTGCAGCTGGCGCGGTTTTTTTAAACCATTGATATTAAAATAAAACGTAGCCTAAAACCACCGGGATTTTATGCTGATTCCGAATCTGTGTCTAAAACTTTTCTCCGATGTGTAGTTCTTGAGTTATAAGCGGACATCCAGACAGACACACACACACACACAGACACTCCTCCTTTATATATAGAGATATAATAATAGGCTGCGGTGATTCTGTCTGTCTGTCTGTCCAGGGGTGTGGCTTACTCCGTTTACAGAGTAGCTCCACCCATTCTTGGACAGGCTTCATGTAAACAAATATCCACCATTTTATTAACTCGAATAGCTTTGAGGCCTGTTTAGTTAGGCCCGTGCTGTCTTTCTCTCTCACACAGGTTTATTTCAACTCTAATTCGATATATCATTTCATTTTTAACAGTCGCTAACATAGTTTTAGACTCGGTTGAAAAAAACGGGAAGAGAATCCCATGAAAGTTTCCATTTATAGAACGAAATGATTTCTCAAAGGCCTGTAAAATAAAGCCCATTCATTGAGTCACCCTCACGATTTTATCTCGAATTCACCATCTGATTTAATTGTTATCGATGGTTTTAGACTTCGTGTCAGAAATAATTGAGAACATTCACGCACACACGGGAAAATGCAGAGATGTATCTTTAAAAATCGCGCCACGATGATACACGAAAATATACCGCCTAAAATCACAGACAGGGAAAATTTCGACATATATTAAAAATTCGCTTTTTCTTTTCCGTTAAGATATATTACTTTTACTTTTGATGACAGTCGTCACAAAAACGACATATATTTCTTCGTTCTTATTTCATTCAACATTATTATCTGGAAGTAAAATATGTTTCAGGAAATTACCGAGAGATATTTCTTCGTTTTTTTTTTATTACTTATGTGCACATACACTTTAAATAGGTTTATTTGAAATCTTTAATTTTCACAATGTAATTTACTTGCCATTTGTCATTTGATGATTATGAGACACTTCCTCTTGAGGATCATGACAATTCATGCGTTGCGTGGAAACTTCCATTTCCAAAATGAATGAGACGGTCGATGAATAACGCAGACTTGAACAGGATGCAGCAAGAAAACGAATGTGACGGGCGAATGAGTCCATCGACGAACGTCAATGCAGACTTGAACAGGATGCAGCAAGAAAAAGAACGAGACAGGAGAACGAGACGCTCGACGAACGTGAACACAGACTCGCACAGGATGCTGCTGCAACAACGATGAGGAGGGAGAACGAGACAGTCGAGGAACGTGAACAGGGGTTGGAGAGTGAGGAGCTAGGGGTTGGAGGAGAGTGAGGACCTAGGCGTTGGAGAGCGAGGAGCGAGGGGTTGGAGAGTGAGGAGCTAGGGGTTGGAGAGTAAGGGGCGAGGGGTTGGAGAGTGAGGAGCAAGGGGTTGGAGAGTGATGGCCGATTGGAGAGGAGAGTGAGGAGCGATTGGAGAGGAGTGTGAGGAGGTATTGGAGGGGAGTGTGAGGAGGTATTGGAGGGGAGTGTGAGGAGGTATTGGAGGGGAGTGTGAGGAGGTATTGGAGGGGAGTGTGAGGAGTCGTCGGATTGGAGAGGCATGAGGGTGGAGAGAGGGGAGTGTCAGGTGGAGAGGAGTGAGGGGTCACATTTTATATGAAATAAATAAATTGTGTTCATTACACCATTTCTGGATCTGATGAATTGCCAGTCACCATTTTGTAAAATTTAACGTGCAGCATTGAAATCAAGATGTCCAAATGTCACACACGTCCATGCCCGTGGAATTCCCACGGGTGACCCCACTAGTATATATATATTTCTTTTTAAAGAAAAAAACCACATCCAACCAAATATAAATGGATCTACTCTGATAAATCTACCATATAAAACACAACGTCAGTTTGGATGTTTGTACAGTTGTCTGTTCCCCTTAATAATTAAGGGTAGGTTTTAAAGACCAATCTTTTAACATGAATGTGTGTTCACTACGGTCTATTGTGAGGATAAAACCAACTCGAAAAGCATTTTCCATAAAAGAGTAAATTATGTCTCTTCTATCGGACTTGTAGACGGTGGCTTGCAAACCGAGCCTCAAGGCGGTGTAAAGAATCTTTTTTTTTTTTAAATAACAATGAATACATGGCACAGGGAGGTGAAATTCGCTACACGTGATGTGCAATGCGCGCAGAGTAAAACGTGTGTTCATGTACATCTGTAGGCTGTCTAATAAATAAAGAAGATATAAGCACACGTGGCACGAGGCCGAGGCTTCGGACTTTGGCATGCTCACGAGGCTACACCGTTAAATAAACTGTTCTAACCCGTCATATACTGCTCTCCCCTCTGGGCTGGTACTCCTGTCTCACACCCAGCTCGGCTTCACACTGTGGAAAGCAAGGCTTTTAGAATCATTCGCATCTCCCGCGCTGATGTCGAGTCAAGAGGTATTTCGCTGTCTCACCACAGGCAGTTTTTTTTTTCAGCAAGAAATGCGCAAACTCCACCTACCCATAGGGTGGGTACTCTGCTAGTGCTACTTATAATTCAACTTGTGGGTGGGTGTTCGTTTGTGTTTGACTTGTATGCACTCCAAAACCGCTGGCCGGAATGAGTTGAAATGTGGTGGTTGTGCTCGGGGTGTGCCAGGAAGGTTTTGGGCATTAAAAACTAATTCACAGCCATGGGCGTATGATGAAAATTCTAGATATAAATGTGTATGGTGTAGCCCCCTACCAGTGGCAGAGTATTTGAAGTCCCAGCAGTTTACGTATTATAATAGCATCTTTGTATGAAAAACTTGTAGAATAGAAAACTACTTGGCCAATTTATATACGTGCTCTGTGTTTCATTCACTCCTAAACCGCTAGATGAAATAAATTGAAAAGTAGTGGTTGTACCAAGGGTGTGCTAGAAACGTTCTATTAAGTTGGGATGGCCACCTCCAACTTCGGTTTTTAATTATATGTGGAAATGGGGAATTATCATAAGAAGTGAGTGAATTCTAATACCTACTAATGCATTCCTGAACTTGAAAACTGGGTGTCATTCCTCAAAAATAAATCAAACTCCTGCAAGTTGTACAAATAATTGTTTCAAGTACATAATCCAAATACCCACAGAGTTTTACTGATCCAATTCTCCAGTGGAGGATCATTCGTTACATGAACACACATTACATGAGCATTTGTTTCTTGATTACGATGGAAAATTGTTTTACAAAAGCACAAAACTTGGTAAATTTGACCAAAGGGCAACTATAGCCAAGCAGACTAAACTCAGCCGCAAGACTTGATAGTGCAATGGTTAAGAGCATCCGCTCCGAGTCTGTTGGGATGGAAGTTCAGATCAAATCCTGGACCGAGTCATACCAAGGATTACAAAATAATACATGCTACCTCCTCGCTTGACACTCAACGTTTGAAGGATAAAGCAATGATAAACCATGTCAGTTGGCATATTACAGGGGAGGGAGATTTCTCCTCAATTGCCTTGTCGATTACAGAAAGAAAAAAAAATATCACAAAGCCCCAGAGTGGCCGGAAGTTACGTCACTTCCCCTAAAGTCAGCTCCTGTGTTTGTCTGAATTTGAGTCGTGTTGTCTGGCATCTCTGGATGCATCTGAGTGCACGTTTTGTGTGACAGCTCTTCCATGAGCATTACACCCTGTAAAAATAATAATCTTTTTGATTAATTTTGTAATTAAAAAAATAAAAATAATGATAATAAAAATAAGTCATCCACCTAATTTTGTCATACCTCGTCCATAACGTTTTTAAATATCATGTTATATAATCGCTTTTCACCAGATCCCTCAATGGTGAAGAATCACTTAAAAATTAAATAAATCCTCGTATCTGAATCCATATTCAGATCTTAACCAAAATCGAATCGATTCCTCCTTGTCACACACAAAACCTCTCCACAAAGTTTCTTCCAAATCCGTCCGTAACTTTTTGAGATCTCCTGCTATGTACAGTTTTGGCGCTATCTCCCAATAGAGAAGAATCACTTAAAAAATTATACGAGCCGGAGCCGAATCCGGATCTTCACCAAAATCGAAGAATTTCGTCCTAGTCACATACACTACCTCTCCACCAAATTTCATCCAAATGTGTCCACAACTTCTTGTGACATCTTGTTCACAGACAGACAAACAAACAAGAAGACGTCATGCGGAGCACGATACTTGCAAAATCTGCCCGCCCCCCAACCCCCCCCACTCCGAAGAAAAAAAAATTCCATTGATACAGCAAATTGTCCATTTCATGAAGATTAAAATTTACAATCTTGATCAAAGCTCGGCTCAACAGGATGAAAAGTGACGATTTTTCAGATAAATAATGATTTTGGAAGGTTGACCTTGAGTTGACCTTTGACCTTTTGACCTCAAAATAGTTCGTTTCCCTATTTAGAGACTCAATGTGCCAATGCTGTTCAATTTTCAAGTCAATTGGATGAAAATTGAGGATTTTAGAAATTTGGCCTATGTTGACCTTTTGGCCTATGTTGACCTTTTGGCCTATGTTCACCTAAAATATAATTTGTGGTTGAATTCAGTGACCAGATATGCAAGTCCTCTTCAAATTTCAAGTCAATTGGATGAAAATTGAGGATTTTAGAAATTTGGCCTATGTTGACCTTTTGGCCTATGTTGACCTCAAGAATACTTGGTGGTTGAATTCAGTGACCAGATATGCAAGTCCTCTTCAAATTTCAAGTCAATTGGATGAAAATTGAGGATTTTAGAAATTTGGCCTATGTTGACCTCAAAAATACTTGGTGGTTGAATTCAGTGACCAGATATGCAAGTGGTCTTCAAATTTCAAGTCAATCGGATGAAAATTGAGGATTTTAGAAATTTAGCAAAGTTGGTGACCTTTGGCCTATGTTGACCTTTTGACATATTGACCCCAAAAACAATAGGCTTCTTGCTTTTGACCAACTCTACCGTTTGGTGAAGTTTCGTGAAGATCGGTTGAAAATTGTGATCTGTAGGCCGGTGACAAACAAACAAACAGACCGACAGACAGAACCACAAACACAACCGACCAATATATTTGAAAAATCTTCGATTTTGCAAGTAACAAACAGACAGACAAACAGACAGACAAACAGACAGACAGACAGACACCGGTGAAAACATAACCTCCATCCACCTTCGGTGGCAGAGATAATAAATAAATTACTTTCTGTGCACTGGAACACTATTTTGCACCAGATGTATTCCTCGATCAAAGAGGGGAACTGATTTATCAAAGGAACCGTTATTAAGCCGATTGTCGGATAAGACCTGTGTTCTAGGCATTGCCCTCAGGCCTCAAATGGAATACTGTATAGGAAAATCTTATTTACAAGTGCTCCACCAACCCTCCAAATATATTAAATTACAAATGAATCCATCAAATGTTATCATTAATGTAAACAAAACAAGAAATTTTGCAGTGTCTGGAGCACGCACAGCTGTTGAAGAACAGAACTTAAAAGAGACAGCAGCAACCTTGAGTGAGTGTTAACGAGACAATCAACCGAGACAAACGTTTCGGCTGGGATTAGACCTGACCTTCACAAAATGTTTCAACAAAATGGGCGACAAAGGCCTTTCGAGCTCACTCAGACACTGCTGTTCCATAATTCATGGCCAGCACTTTGAAACAGAAAAAAATAACAATAATAAGAAAAGATGTAAACTAGCGAGACCACACACCATCATTGATCCACCAGGCTTTGCTGCACCTGCAGTTGTGGTCACTTGACTTTTGCTAAAGTTAGCATTTTCCGCCACACAAAAGTGAATATTTGGGTTGCTTCACAATGATTTGCCTAGGCCCAAGATGACCGAATGAGTGCATTTTTTCAAAAATCAAATTACGATTAATGCTTTATATTGAAACAATACATTACTTAATAACTCGATTAATACCAGGTTTGCTTTGGCCAAAGCATCATCTATCAGCCAATTAGATTTCTTTTCGAGACTCGAATTTTTGCATGACCCCACACCCCTCATCCTTATCTGACCATTAAAAAATTCCATCCATTTTCCATCCATTTTTTTGTTTGTTTGTTTTTGTTTTTGTATACTGAATCGAGGCTCGTGAAAGAGCTGACAACCGCGAGGGAAAGACAGCACAGGGGGACCACGAGGGAAAGACAGCACAGTGGGACCATGAGGGAAAGACAGCACAGGGGGACCACGAGGGAAAGACAGCACAGTGGGACCATGAGGGAAAGACAGCACAGGGGGACCACGAGGGAAAGACAGCACAGGGGGACCACGAGGGAAAGACAGCACAGGGGGACCACAAGGGAAAGACAGCACAGGGGGACCGCGAGGGAAAGACAGCACAGGGGGACCGCGAGGGAAAGACAGCACAGGGGGACCGCGAGGGAAAGACAGTACAGGGGGACCACGAGGGAAAGACAGCACAGGGGGACCGCGAAGGAAAGACAATACAGGGGGACCGCGAGGGAAAGACAATACAGGGGGACCACGAGGGAAAGACAATACAGGGGGACCACGAGGGAAAGACAATACAGGGGGACCGCGAGGGAAAGACAATACAGGGGGACCACGAGGGAAAGACAGTACAGGGGGACCACGAGGGAAAGACAGCACAGGGGGACCGTGAGGGAAAGACATTGTGGTCCAAATCAACTTTAGCATCACAGATGGCAAAGAAGCAGGAATTAACTTTTGGTCATTCCATTTGTATTCTTCATGACCGCATTTGTCTTTCTAGTTGACATGCGAAAGGCACTCCCGATGCACATGTCAGCATGAGTAGCAAAAGTGTTTGTGGTTAAAAAAACAAAAAAATGTCTGAAAAATCCGTTTCATCGTGGGCAATCCACTTTACACGAGCCGAGTCTTCCTAATTTATACTACAGAAGGCTCATTTGCATATTCTAACCCAAGCTGCCATTGTTGGCATCTTCCATTCTCAAGTTGATGTACTGGGTTCTCACAGTGTGAGGTTGAGCCACAAATATGGTTACATTCTGTTATGAATTCTGAGTTTGGATGAATTCTAATGAGGCCCCATTCTGAAAGCATTACAAGGTAATAAAAAAAGTCTTTAAAAGTGATTGAGCCTATTGAAACAAACAGTAATTTCTAAGGATTAAAAGCTAAGCTTTGTGATTGAAGAGGTTGACAAAGCAGAGAAATGATCCAAGCAGTGGAGGGAGGCCCATTTGCCAAGACTTCCATATTCAATGCTCCATGGCTTGGGGCATCTTGCTGTACCAATAGGTATTGGCGAGAAAAGCAATATCGACAAGCGTTAAGCCTAGGTCCCCCGTCTGTGAAGTGATGTGAGTTGACAAAGTGGAAGACGCAAGGCGGCCATCTTGGATTTTGACGTGGCAACGCAATTTTCAATAGCGTTCGTCCTTATGCCTAGATACACCCACACACCAGATTAGAAGTTGGTACTTCGCTTATTTTTCAAGATATTCCGCTCACAAGGTTCAGACATACATGGCGGCGGCCATCTTGGATTTTGACGTGGCGACCCAATTTTCAATAGCGTTCTTCCTTATGCCTAGATACACCCTCACACCACATTAGAAGTTAGTAGTTCGTTTATTTTTCAAGATATTTCGCTCACAAGGTTTGACATATATATGGTGGCGGCCATCTTGGATTTTGACGTGGCGACCCAATTTTCAATAGCGTTCTTCCTTGTGCCAAGATACACCCATACACCAGATTAGAAGTTGGTACTTCGCTTATTTTTCAAGATATTCCGCTCACAAGGTTCAGACATACATGGCGTCAGACATACATGGGGGCGGCCATCTTGGATTTTGACGTGGGTTGCAACCACAAACCAAATTAGAATTCGGTCCTTCGCTTACGCACGCACGCATGCACGCACGCACGCACGGAGGGGAAACCCATAGTCCCCCCTTTCGCTCCACGGTGCGACGGGGGACAAAAATGGCAGAATTTCAACCAATTGTAGGTTAAAGCGCTTGGGCATCAAATGATCAGCATCACACATAAACAGGACTCATTAACAACAACAGGCATTTTAAGGCCATTTTCCCTGCGAGATAACAAGCGGGGGGGGGGGGGGGGGGAGGCGGTAGCCTTGCGGGCCCCATGACTATCTTCTCCATTTTGCCCTATTTTCTACATCTCCCCTTGTTAACCCCCTTGCCCACATTTCTTCTTCCACCACCTTTAGCCATCCAGGACAGAGGACTCTTTTAACATGTAATCACATTCGAGAAAAAAAACATCATAAATATGCGAGATCGGTCAAGTAATACAATCATAGCTATATCATGTGAGCGAACAATATCCACACCTGAAATAAACAAAAATTTGTCAAGTTTATACTGCCTCAAGCCACTTGCCAATCCTCACATGTTACAGCAGAATTGGCATGTGACTAAAACAGTACAAGTACATAATCCCAACTGCAAAGTTCATACCCAATATTGAACAAGTACAAAAAGTTTTAATTAAAACAAAAGCCACGTCGATGTTACACAATGCCAAGATGCAGCTGTGCCTATAACGTCGATGTTATAGGCACAGGACATTCCTATTGATTCGATTACTTGATGTTATTTTTGTGCAAAGTGAAAATATATCTCGGCAATTTCCCGTGTGTGGCGACGAATTTTTAATATATCTCGGCATTTTCCTGTCTGTTATTTCAGGCGGTGTATGACTGACCATGCCGCGATTTAAAATATATATATCTCGGCAATTTCCCGTATGTGGCGACACGTGAACGAAGCTATGCTCCTCTCTCCACATTATTGTGACGACGTATAAATTAAATATTTCATCGTGACGATTGTCATCAAATGGACGAATTTTTAATATATCTCGGCATTTTCCCGTCTGTTATTTCGGGCGGTGTATGACTGACCATGCCGCGATTTAAAAAAATATATATCTCAATGGACTTGAAGTTACAGGCCTTTGAGAATTCATTTCGTTCTATAAAGGGCAACTTTCATGGGATTTTCTTCCCGTTTTTTTTCAACCGAGTCTAAAACTATGTTAGCGACTGTGAAAAATGAAATGATATATCGAATTTGATTTGAAATAAAACTGTGTGAGAGAGGAAGACACCACGGGCCTACAAAACAGGCCTCAAAGCTCTGCGAGTTAATAAAATGGTGGATATTTGTTTATATGAAGCTTCTCCCAAAATGGGTGGAGCTATGGTTCCCAGAATGGGTGGAGCTTTGAGGTTTTGTCTTCTCTGCAAGAACAACAAGTAGAAGAACAAGAAGAAGAACAACAACAACAGCAGAGGGCACTCTATGACCAGCGTCTGCGACGCGGCTAAAAATTGAGTTATTCGCCATCTACAGCCTAAGGATGGAAACGGGCAGAGAGCAAACAAAATTCAATCAAAACGTGCCGAGTGGATCCCTGTGTGGAATTGTAGCAAATCACAAGGTTTCTCCTTGTGCTTGCAAGTTAAGGCATATATATGATGATGACGACCAATCCTTTTTGCACCGTGACAACACATCGGGCTGGTACATAAGCACAACACATAAGCAGTTTCCTTGGCAATTGGGCACAATCCTGGACGGGTCGCCACTCCTACGCAGGATACCTGAATGGCTCATTCATCCCAGCAAGCTGGTACTCAATTTGCCGACCTCAGAAGGATGACAGGTTGAGTCAACCTCCCTGGCGTTACTTCAACACCATGACAGGGGTTTGAAATCAGGACCTTGCGTTCTCAAGCCAGCAACCATCTATCTATAATTCCAGTAATCTCTGTCTGTACGTTTGTACGTTTGTACGTTTGTCTGTTTGTCTGTTTGTCTGTGACCGCTGTTTCTCGACAACTACCGGTCCGATATACTTGAAACTTGCCAGGTATATTGCTGGGGACCCGAGGATGTGCCTTTTCAAGGTTTGAAATTAATCGGACAAGTACTTACCGAGCTATGGCGATTTAGCCGTTCGCCGTTCGCTTTGGCGTTGCGAATGGACCAAACCATTCATGTAAATAGAGGGGGGGGGGGGGTTCTGTGGTCGTTCGCTTTGGCTTTGCGAATGGACCAAACCATTCATGTAAATAGAGGGGGGGGGTTCTGTGGTCGTTCGCTTTGGCTTTGCGAATGGACCAAACCATTCATGTAAATAGAGGGGGGGGGGGGGGGTTCTGTGGTCGTTGCGAATGGACCAAACCATTCACATCGAATCATCGAATCACATCGAATGGACCAAACCGTTCGCTTTGGACCAAACCATTGCATGTAAATAGAGGGGGGGGTTCTGTGGTCGTTGCGAATGGACCAAACCATTCATGTAAATAGAGGGGGGGGGGGGGTTCTGTGGTCGTTACTGCCACGTGGTTTCAAAGTTTTTTTTTGTTGTTGTTGTTTGCACGCATGTTTTTTTGCACCCACGTACGGGCACGCCCTAGGATGTTTACACACACACACCCCTACACAAATTTTTTTTTTTTTTTTTTTTTGGCAAGGAACGGGCACCCACGTACGGGCACGTCCTAGCTTATATATAGTACGGGCATGCCCTAGCTTTCATCGCTTTGGACCAAACCATTGCATGTAAATAGAGGGGGGGGGGTTCTGTGGTCGTTGCGAATGGACCAAACCATTCATGTTTTTTTTTTTGTTTTTTTTGGCAAGGAACGGGCACCCACGTACGGGCACGTCCTAGCTTATATATAGTACGGGCATGCCCTAGTAACCATAAAGCTAATACCAGGCTTACACACACATATATATATATATATATATATATTTTTTCTTTTCTTTTTTGCTTTACGATGTTATTTTGACACGCACCTGCACGCGCGCGCACACGCACACACACACACACACACACACACACACACACACACACACACACACACACACACACACACACACACACACACACACACTAACAGGAAACAAGACAAGAAACTCACAAATATTGTTTAATCAGGTTGGATAATGTCATCAGCAATAGATATCCGCAAAATTAAAGCTAAATGTTCATCGGTTTTTTAAATATCCCGTACACAATTAAGTACATGGACAGACGATCGGTCGGTCGGAGCTCATTTTAATGGCCCCTGTCTCAATTTTGTCGGAGGGCCGAGGACAATAAACACAAAAGAAAAAAAAAAGAAGGTCAGATTAACATTGAACCACTTGGAAGCTCATAACCCCAAAGGGTGCAAAAGCCATCCTCGAATGCTTCTCTGTTAATCTGACCTTGGACTACAGTTTTTTTTTATCATTTCACGGTGCGGGAGCAGCACTTTCTAGTGGCTTGTTTATCATAAAGCAAAACAATCATTTTTGTGCTTTAAAAAGAAAATTGCTGCGGTGGCTTTCCTCCAGAGAGCCGGAGTCCTCATTATGCAAGAAAACTACATAATTTAAGACTGAGAGCACATTGAGACATGGTGTAAGTAACGTTCAGTGCAATAAAATTGAGATAATGAATACACTTTCTGACCGGTCATACTATAACAACCAAGTGATGCCTTGCTATAAAACAACTTGGAGGAAATTTTAAAAAGCCATTCCTCAGGCCAGCTTGGATAAATAAATAATTCCCACAATGTCAGGTAAGTGCAAAAATCCAATATTCCTCTGCTTCCAGGCAGATAACAAAGAACTAAATACAATAGAGCGTGCTGCATGGATCCAGTAGGAGAATGGGATGACTTGCAATCTGTATCGCCAGTGCTACAAACCCAATGGTCGGACGGAATACCGGTGGTAAACGTGGGAGAACTAAAGGTACAACAGAACGCTTCTTCTTCAGGCAATGTACAATGTACGCATGTGATTTGAAGAATTTTGCTGTGGTTTGTCTTTATCAATGCACCTGTATTCAGATGATAAGGAACAGCTTCATGGTGACAGACCATTAAACTGAACGTAAGGATAAGCGACAGTGAAGGGAAAGCATATAAATGCTTTTGTCTCTGGACACACGGGCAAAGTTTGGGATGTTCTGGCACTTTGAAGAATGGATTTGAAGAACCAGAAAGGCAAATAACCAGAACAATGTGATATCAGGTGTGTTTATCTCGTGCTATTGGGGTTATCTGTTCGGCCATGCAACACGGCGATGCTACTCAATTGCCTAGTGCTGCTGAAGCAGAGTGAGTGTGGTTGTGTTTGAAGGTTACTGAAGACCCTCTCATTAAATTGTACGTTAAAAGGACTAGTATATACAGTACTGACTGGGCAGAATTCCATGTCAATTTAATATGATTGATGCTCCCAGTGAAGGTTCACAGCAACCTATTTTAAGATTTCATGCTGAGGGTACCGAAGCCATGTGGACACTGCATGCCATGCTTCGAGAATGTGGGTAGGGGTCTGACTACATCAGGTGCTGTGAAATACTAAGATGTACTTTTATCTGATCCATTTTTGTGTGTTGATTAAAGCGTACAGTACCTGTAGTTAACCATGTGGCAGCATTAACAGCTACCTGTGCTGTACACGTGATGTGTTGTCTCGTTGGAAACTGGCAGCACACGCTCGCATGCACACGTGCCAATCACAATAACCAACAAGAAAGAGCAAAGATTGCAAACCCTCACCAGGATGTATTTTCAGTGGTTTGTAAGGCTTTTGTGTTAAAACAAATATGGTGGCCGAACCACGTAACCAATGACATCATTATTTTTTTCTAAACTAATGCATTCATACATAATTATGCTCAAGAAATTTCATCTTCATTGGATGAAGTTTTGTACTTGTCAAATTATGACGTCATAATAGAGGCACCTAGGACATCATTAACAGATGTTATTCCACATGGAGAGTCATTTACAATGAGCCACGTCTCAATTTTTCTATGCAGTGCTTTCAGAGATAGAGGTGCAAATTTTTTTGGTTTTTCCAAGATGGCGGACGAACCACGTGACCGGTGACGTCATTAGATTATTTTTCTCCACCAATTTATGCTGACATGGCGCTCAAGAAATTTCATCTTGAAAAGATGGTTTTGTACTTGTCGAATTATGACGTCATAATGGAGGCACCTATGACATCACCATTAACATATTTTATTCCCCATGGAGAGTTCTTTCCAATGAGCCATGTCTCATCAGTGCTGCCGAAGCAGCTTCTTGGCAGGGGTTTATGCTGGGTGGTTTGCTAACCGCCTTCCCAGTAGCAGTCAGGGCAGGAATTTGGAATTTGTTCATAGTACCGGTAAAAGTTCACCTGCTATTCAAAAAGGACACCGTGGGATCTTTAACGTCCATTAGATAATGCTGGCAGACGGGATGCCCAGTTTAACATCCATCCGAGGGACGGCACTCACATTTATGAATCAACAACACAACTGTCTGCTTCACTCAAAAAGTTATGGACGGTTTTGGACGAAACTTGGTGGACAGATCGTGTGTGTGTGACAATGACTAATCGATTCGATATTGGTGAAGATCTGAATATGGATTCCGATACGAGAATTATTTAATTTTCAAGTGAATCTTTACCATTGAGAGATCGGGTGAAAAGCGATAAATAACATGATATTTAACAAGACTGAAAGTCTAACAGTGGCGTAGCCGGGCTTGTTTGATACTTCAGTTTAAGAGGATAGTATGACCTGGGTGGAGACACCAGTTAGCAAATGTAAGTATTAAATTATTTTGAAGTACTCTAAGTCTCTAAGCTGGCTGCCACCATGGAAGTAAAGAGATTGCATTGAGACAATGGTTTATTATATAAGTTGGTCACTTAGTCAACACCATCAAAGTGACCTCAGCACCATCCCGACACATACCACTGTGTGTTACGGAGTGAGGTGTTTTACAGCAGCTGGAGTGCAAGTCCTGCCACCAACCTCCTTGATCGAGGACCCAGTGAGTTGGTACTCAATTTGCCGACCTCAGAAGGATAACAGGCTGAGTCAACCCCACCTGGTGTTAATTCAACATCTGTACGGGATTCAAACTCAGGACCCTGGGATCCCAAGCCCTCCACCCTAACCGCTAAGCCAACACCAGGCTTAGGGTGGTTGGAGGCAGCCATAAAAAATGCTTGTGTTTGAAGAGCCCTTAATCAAAGTTTTAATTACCTGTATATATGATCTGGGGGGTGTGCACCCCCTCACACCTCCACCCCCCCCCCCCCACACCCCCCCCCCCCCCCAGTCATATATCATCACCCTGTTATAATTTTTTTAGCCCTAATCAACAAGTGTGATAATTTGCCCCAACCAGATATATGACGTAATATATGAATGAACGTTCCCAAAAGGGTGTTGAAATAAACATAACTGGCAAAGCCAAATGGCATTACCTTCTACCTTTCAGAAGCGTAATTGACGGCTATAAAACTCACCCAATATGTAGGCTAAATATGTGAGGGACATACATACATACATACATACATACATACATATATATATGCATACGGAGATACAAACGCTGTAAACACAGGAACCAAACATCTTCGCAGTAAAAAATCGTTTGTTGAATCACAAATTTGCCAGTTCGAAGAAGAGGAATAAGTGCTAATGTGTGGTTTATTCACACAGCAGTTTGCACGGAAGCATTTATTATTCTACAGAAACATTTATTATTCTACGACAGTAGAAACCCTTTAGAAGGACACGGAACAGCATACAAAATTATATATTGTTACAGATTTGTCACTTCCGCCTTTGTTGTTGATTATTTACTTGTAGGATTTTTAGTTTCAGTTAATATTTTTGTTAAGTTCACTTAACAAAGTTAAGTTAATAAAACAGGTCTCACAGTTCACTCCCAGGCCTACAAGGACCACATACAACACTATAAAGATGCCCTCTCTCGCGCCCGCTCCGCCTACTACTCTCAAATTATCCACTCTGGCTCCGGAAACCCAAAAGCACTCTTCTCTACAATAAACAAACTCCTCAGCCCCCTGAACACCACCACCCAGTCATTCACAATAGACAACTGCATCTCCTTCCTTTCATTCTTCCAACGCAAAATTGAAAACATCTACAACAGCTTGACCACCGCCGCACCTGCTCCCCCTCAAACCACCTGCCCCCCCTTATCCTGCCATCCCCTGTCTCAATTCTCCCCAGTCTCCCCTACTGACCTCTCTGAACTCATCGGAATGAAAACTGCCACCTGCACTCTTGACCCCATCCCCTCCAGCTTTGTCAAGGCCTCCCTTCCTGCTCTCTCTCCACTTATCATTGCAACAATAAACTCCTCCCTGTCTACAGGCATCGTCCCACCATCCCTCAAAATTGCTGCTGTTACCCCCATTCTGAAAAAACCTGGACTAAACCCTGACACCCTAAATAACTTCAGACCCATCTCCAACCTACCCTTTCTGTCAAAGGTTTTGGAACGCGCTGTAGCCACTCAACTCAACCATCACCTCTCTGCCAATAACCTGTATGAAACATTCCAATCCGGATTCCGCTCCTACCACAGTACTGAAACTGCTCTCCTCAAAATCACCAACGACCTTCTCCTCTCCTCTGACGCTGGCAACCTCAACATTCTCATCCTCCTCGACCTCAGCGCCGCCTTTGACACCATCGATCACACCATCCTCCTCACCCGACTTGAAACCACCTTTAACATTACCGGCACTGCCCTCTCTTGGATTAAATCATACCTCTCTGACAGACGTCAGTTCATCTCCATCAATAACTGCAAATCCCCCACTGCTCCCCTCCCCCAAGGTGTCCCCCAAGGTTCAGTTCTTGGCCCCCTCCTCTTCATCCTTTACCTGTCCCCCCTCGGTCACTTAATCCGCCGTCATGGTCTCCAATTCCACTGCTTCGCCGATGACATCCAGCTTTTCATCTCCACCAAGTCCATCTCCACCGCCACCCACTCTATCCTGACAAACTGCATCACTGAAATAAAATCCTGGCTTCAAATCAACTTCCTCAAACTTAACTGTGATAAATCTGAAATAATCATCATTGGCCCAAAAACGCTCACCAAGTCCACCCATAACTTTGCCCTCAACATCGACGGTTTCCCAGTATCCACCTCCCCTCACATCCGGAATCTTGGCATCATCTTTGACCAAACCCTCTCCTTCGACAAATACACTAAACAGATCACAAAGACAGCCTTCTTTCACCTGAAAAACATCGCCCGTCTCCGTCCATCCCTCTCCTCCGTGGCTGCAGAAACCCTCATCCACGCCTTCATCACTTCCCGTCTGGACTACTGCAATAGCCTCCTTTATGGTTCACCCTCAACAATCACCAATAAACTCCAATACATTCAGAACTCCGCTGCCCGTCTACTCACCCATTCCCGGACCCGTGACCACATCACCCCCGTCCTTTACAAGCTTCACTGGCTCCCCATCTCCCAGAGAATCCAGTACAAAATCCTCCTCTTGACCTACAAAGCCCTCCATAACCTGGCCCCATCCTACCTGGCTGACCTCCTCTCCAGACACACTCCCACCCGCAACCTCCGCTCTGCTGGTACCAACCTCCTGACCCCCCCCCCCCCCCCCCCCATCCGGACCAAATTTAGATCCTGGGGGGACAGGGCCTTCTCCATCGCTGCTCCCACCCTCTGGAACTCGCTACCTCACACCATCAGAGACTCCTCCTCACTCACCACATTCAAAACATCACTCAAGACCCACCTGTTCAACACTGCATTCAACATTTAACCCACAGCATCTAACCCCTGACTATCTCCTCTCCTTCTCCCTCCTTTGTGCTTTGAATATTTCCCTATTGATTCTTCTTTTTTGCAATTGTTTTTATGTTTTGCTATGCATTATGTTTTGCACTCTGTCAAAGCGTCTTTGGGCTTCCTGAAAAGCGCTATATAAAATAAATGCATTATTATTATTATTATTATTAAGATTTTTGTGTGAAATGGAGATGACTTCAGTAAAAGGTAAAAATAAATGTTTGTGAAGGAAAAGGGAAAAACGCGGCAAAGAAACTGGGAGGGAGAAGAGGAGAGAGGAGGAGATCGGCATGGAGAGGAGGAGACAGCCGTGAATCGCATCGAGGCTGCGAGCGGACTTTTTTTGATATTGGTCGCGAATGAGTTGAGGCTTCCCGGGAAAGGGATTGCCCGCGACATCGTCCTATATTGCGATAGCAATTAAACCTGCGTCTCAGGTTTTATTACCAAGCGCGAGCTATTGTTGGCGGGAAAGCAAGAGCCTCCATTACAAGCCGATCTGCCATTTTGTCCTCGAAGAGGCCATCCGACTTGGTGAATCGTGTTTGTCGTTGGGATTCCCATATCGACATCATAATGTGGATTGCCGTTGGTTTCCATGTCAGCTCAATTCCCATATCGACCTCTCACCTCGTAACTGCTCCTCCGCCGCCGTGCCAATACCTGCCTGTTCTCGTCGTTCTGCACAACTTCAACCTTCACCCCGCATGGGGATTGGTGCAAGGACTTTGGGGAATGTTACATTCCACTCATGTTTGGCGTACCGTGAGTTTATTGCTTTGAGAGCATTGGGGAATGATGGTACCATCATCTGTATTGTCCAATTGATGCAAGTGATATTTTCATTGTATCTTTAAGAGTGTTGTTATTGTGTATGTGAGAATTCTTTAAGACAATTACTTGTTTTGTCCTACACAATTGTATTGGTGTGGTTTTACCATGGTTTATTAGAACACTATAAATAACAAATCCTTCGGCCGCATTCCCTCTCGAGACTCTGAAGCAAAAGACGTAACCGGGGTTTGGGGAGGTAATACCTAACAATATACAGTAGTGATATTTTGTGAAGAAATATAAAAATATATAAAACTACACAGAATTAACCCACAAACAACAACAACCACAGCCACGATAATAATCAAGTGTTATAAAAGATCCTTATTTTCACGTGTTTTACTTCATGTGTTTCACGTGTTTGTTTGTGTTTCACACTGAATGAAAAACGTACATGTAGAGCATGCAGATTGTGATACATGACAGGTTCAACGATATGTTCGGCCTGATCGGCATAGGAATCAAAATGGCAGAGTGTGGAGTCAGCCGTCGTACCATCATAATGACGTCACATCACCCCTGTCATGTGACCAGATCCTCAGCTCTGATCTGTGTACATTTGAGAGGACGTACATACATACATACGGACAGACAAACACTGTTCCAGACGGCTTTGCCCTATGGGCTATGTCGTAAAAAAAAGTTGTGGACATGTGACAAAACTTGGTGGATGAGTTGGTTAGGTGACAAGAACAAGCGAATTACATTTTGTTTCAGGTCCGAATCCAGATCCGACCTATCAGTGGGATACAAAACATAAACTGTTCAGCCTGGCGGAGGTATGCACTCTACCGAGTGCCGTTCTAGTTTGTTATGGAACTATTACGGCTCGGGAAGACTCGTTTAACAGCACACGCATTTTTCACCAGCAGCGAAAGCACATGTGCAGCCCCATGTAGCACAAATCAAATGTCTGGTGTTCTTACCATTAAAGCTGAAATGTAGATGCTACAATTTTCCCTGCAATAAAGATTACATTAACGTGTACCTGAGGCCTGGATGACACCAATGAAGTTCCCATCCCCTATCTCGAGAAGCTGCCCCTGCCAGTTTCAACATTCAGGAGTGAGAGAAACCATAACAATGTCTTTCTGCAACACAGAACTAACGAAGCGTTAATCCGCAAAGCTTTTGCATAAAAACAAAACGACATTAGGATACCGTTTGTGCAAAGTTTCCCTTGAGCTAGAGCACAGTTTCGTGCCAAATGGCCCAATGGCCCAAAATAATTATGTTTTGAGAAACTCCGAGCCATAATGCACCACTTTGTGGTTTTAAGAACAATTCGCAACGAAACAAAGAAACATCCTGTGTGGCAGCACTCACTGAACAAAAATACAAAACTAAAAAAGTATCAGCTTTGCAAAAAAAAAAAAAAAAAAGGAGTTTAACAATAAAATGTTTGACAGTTTGACCTTCCCCTTTAAATGCAGGGGTGGTGTTCGCAGAGTTTGACAGCTTGATCTATTATATCCTGTTGGATAGTCATTTAATCAATGAAATTAACTTTGCCTGGCGTTAAAACCTTTCCTGTGACAGTCATTAGAGATTGGTGCCTGTTGGATTTTCAATCATCAGAGATGATGCCAAAGTCACACTTACATTTCAGCTGTGCCAATGGGCACAAGGACGGAAAATTGGCATAATGTGTAGAAAATGAATTTTAAATGATTATTTAAAAACTACTTGTGAAATTATCCGAATCCTCGTGTCGTTGAACCAAGGTAACGGATTGCACTTTAATCTCGTAACCCTTTCCGTTATCTCAGTCTGTCAGTTTCGCTTCAAGAAACCAGGAACCTTTAAGAAACCTTCCAGCTGTCAGAGTAAAAGGACTCTTGATTAAACACAAAAATGGATAACAGCCAGGAACAATGCATGTCATGCAAAAATTGTTCAGCAAACACAACATGGCACTCCACAAAGCCGCTGAGCAAGGTGGAGTTTGCAAGGTGGAGTTTACAGAATGCAGACTTGCCATGCGGCTGTGGCTAGCCGATAAAACCACTGCGAGGGCGAACTGCATTCTCCAGTTGCATACATGCAATCCAGGATGTTGGCATTACAGAAGACTTAGTTTAAAGTATAGTAGTGGTTACTGTGCTTAAAAAAAAAAAAATCCCACCCCTTCCCCCCCCCCCAAAAAAAAATTACACTGCACATGTGGGTACGGTGACAGCAGAAATCATTCTCCACATGCTGTTGTGCGGAGATAAAAGATAATCCTGCTGAGCCGTGGCATATGTGGGAAAACAGCAGCCATTTTGTAATTAAGGCTCAACGGTTGCCACACACAAAGGGCGCAGGGTGACGACAACAGGCGGAAAGGAACCCCAAACTGGCTTGTTTTGTTTTAGTTTGGCTGGGAGAAACCACACATTCATCCAGAATAATGCACTGCACACCAAATGCCATATAGAACACAAGATGTTTGTTTCATCGAGCTAAATTCCCTCACTGCAATGGACTTTACCTTTTGCCATGAAGACCATGGAGTGGGAGCGAGAGGGAGCATCAACCATTACACACAAACAAAATCTGAACGAGCAGGCTACGCTTAATTCTACAACATCAATTTGGGAGCCTCTCCTTCATTCCAAGAACGCTAACACATGAACTCGAAAGAATTGTTCTGACTTCCGTGTTCTGAGCAAAGACAAAGGATGCAAAAACAAGCTTCGTTACAAGTTTCAATATCATTGTCTGGGATGGCAGCATAAAATATGCCAAAAAAGCACGACTGAATGTTTTAGGCGTATAATTATCCTGGTCGTAACGCAGTAGTCTGAGGGGAATTCGGAGAACATATGATGGTTTACTTTACACCATTCATTTAGAGCAATTTCAAAAGGAATTTCTTCATATAACCGAATATTATCAATAATCTCTGGACCCGAGAAAAGTAATTGCAATAACAAACTAGAAAGAAACTATCTGTAAATGCAAACCCCTTGTATTCCAAATTCAAATCGGCTTTGTATTCAGAATTCTTCTTCCATATTTTAAACATGATGAAAACAGCTAAAAGAGAAAAATACAAAAAAATTGAATTGACGATTTTAGGCGACCATGACCTTTTGACCTCAGAAGCAAAAGACTTCAGTGACAACATGCAAACCGTGCTCCAATTTCAAGTCAGATGTAAATTGACGATTTTAGGCGGTCATGACCTTTTGACCTCAGAAGCAAAAGACTTCAGTGACTCAACATGCAAACCGTGCTCCAATTTCAAGTCAGATGTAAATTGACGATTTTATGCAAATTTGACCTTTGACCTTTTGATCTAAAAAAAAATTATAATCGATTTCTAGCTTTTGATTGGTGAACCAATTCAGTGACCCAACATGCAAATTCCTCATTGTGTGTGATGCTGACCCTTGACCTTTTGACCAAATTATTAATTTTCCCACCCCATATTTTCCTAATACAGCTTTGCTGAAAATTTGATGACAAAAGCAAAAGCAAAAGCAAATTCGGCAGCAATATGGTTAAAAAGTCGGGACAGACTAACCCTAACAGATAGAGAGACAGACAGACAGACGGATACACAGAAGTCCCACAGATGTCGCGGGCAAAACCCAGTCTCCTGCCGCGCGGGGGACTGGCTTATAAAACAAAATACAAATAAAAGAGGAAACCGTAAAAACAAATGGAACATTGGCATGGGATGTACAAGTTACTTGGAGGGCTGATGGCACGGATGATTATGGGCGGCCCAGTTCGACGGCTCAGCTTCGCAGAATAGATGGCAGATGGCTGGCTCGGTAGTGTGCGGGATGTCGTCTCATCATGAGATGGTCTGTGCTGCATAGTTTGTGGTGGAGCCTGGCCTTGTACCCTCTTGAGAAGCTCAACAGGAAGGGTATATGAAGTGTCATACACTGCACGACGAGGTGCCGCCGGCACAAAGACGGGCCTTGGTGAACCTAAGGTGGCTGCACTTGAATTCCAAGTGTATGTGGCTGCCTCTAAGAGCTGATTGGATGGTGCACTAGCTGGTCTATGCTGAGAATCAAACGGAGCAGCAAATTCACCCTGATAAGCTGAAGGAGTGTACGATCGGTTTACACCAGCTTGGTGTGAAAATTTTCCAACGCCAGTATAGGTGTGTTGTGGGCGGTCCAGCCATTGCCTAAGATCCCCGCCATCAGGTGCCAGGCATTCGTGCAATCGGCCCAATTCTTGAGCGGTTGACAAACTAGCAGAGCGGGCTCGGGGTGTCGGTGGAAGCACGTTCAGCTCCTCACGTAAACGGTGAACGAGGCAAGAGAGTAGACGAGCCTGTGCTGGATTTGGAGAAACTTCGTTGATGTTCTTGTCATCCATTACTGTGAGGAGCTGCAGTGAGATAAAGCCCTGATGTAGCAATGCACTTACTGTCTCATCTGCTAATCCTTCAGCATTCAACTTCACCAAAAACTCAGGCCGGGCTACAGGAGGCTGTTCATTGCGTCCTGGTACCTGATGATAAATACGCTCATCTCTGAGATAACCCCGGTCATTTGGAGCAAGGCCTACCACTGGGTGGTGCCTAATGCCACCTGGAACAGCACTCGCATTACAATGATTTTTCTCAACATCCGGAATTCCAAGACCAAAACTTGTATCTTGAAGACTGTTTGCAGCATGCAGATCCAGTGGGTTGTGTCGTGGAATATGCTTCACCCCTGGCGCAAGCCTTGCCTCCGTCATTTGACCATCATAATTAATGTTACCAGAAGCGTACCTTTGCAAGTAAGGCTCTGCTTCATTTACGCATGTTGTGTCATGCCAACCATGCCCATGTGTAATATTATTGTAGGCAGTAGATGTCACGTGACCTGTTTGATCAAACAACAGTGGTGGAGGATTTCTGGGATGACAGGGTCTTTCAATGCTGTTCATAAATGGTCCAGAGTATCTCGGTACTGGTACAATTGGCTCTCCATAACAGCCATGTACATCTTGTGACCTGTTTCCTAATAAAGGTGGGTGGACATGACCATCAACATTACGACAAAATCTTTCTGGACCCAAAGGTTCTCTTCTAACAGCAACCTCAGGGTTGCATAAGTTTGAGGCACCATTTACACAATTATTTCCATGGTAAATTATATCCAAGCCTTGGGAAGAGTCGAGGTTCAGTCGATTGTCACGATAGCTTCCTCTACGTACCGAGGCGTTCCCCAAGTACTGTGTGGTATTCTGCAGTCCTCCAGGATAGCAATGTTCATCCTTGTTCAGTGTGCTTTGATCGTGAGTGCGGTCGTAGCCCGTGTAATGCAGACTAGATCTCAACTGTCCCGCTACACCATAATGGCTAGACCGAGGATTCTTGTCACCTCTGCGAGAATCAAGCTCTCGATAGCGACCTGGTATTGGCACTCCTTCCCTTTGAGCGATGGTTTCGGACGCACAGCCTCTTTTTGAGTCCATCACATCAATGCAGTTGCCATAAGGAATCTGGTTACTCTGTTCCCCTCGACAACCAGCTGTACTACGTATGCCATTCTCATTCCAGTGATCTTCTGGGAAACCTAGTGTACCGGTATTCCAGCTGTGCGAGCGTCCAACAAACTGACGACGTGAGGCTGGCAGCGACATTATTTATATCTTCCACTACACACGTGAAGAAGCTGTTGCAGTTTGACTGTTGCATTCGACGCCCTCAAAAGTGTGGACCAAACCTGAGAATACACCCACAAATGGAAAGTAAAGCCCTGCCTTTTGCAGTTTCAATGCACCAACCAGTTACACACAGGTAGTGTTTAAAAACAATTGCAGGAGAAAGCAGAACAAAATAAATGTACCAGGAAAAGTAGAAACCAGATTTTTGTCAATAACGAAATAAGAGCAACAAAAAGACAAAGTCTAAATAAATAAAGTAAGACAATGGCTAGAAAGGGAATACTGTATTAAGGAATGAAAGTTCAGCATAAAATGTTTTGAGAGACTATCATAAAAAAACTTGACATAACCATTATTAAATGGTAGGATGGTGGTACAGCATGACATGGAAGTCTTTTTATAGTTACTCCAAAAATGCCATTCTGATGTGATCTTCATGGCGATGAAATGAGAAGCTCGTTTGTCCACCGGATCTTCTCTGGTGGCAGTACCAAGTGAGGACGTTTCGGTTACCCGGCAGCTCGACGACGTGGTGTGAATTATTGAAGTCCCTTCTCAGCTTGCAAGCAGGAGAGAAATGGTGCTCGTCCAAAACAAACAGGTGCTTCCATGACACAAACATCATATCAGTGGGGGAAATAACAAAAAGCAAAAGGTTTTTTTTGTTACTTTTTTACATCTGTTTTATTGAACAACAACATTTTAAGTTAAATAATCACGAGGTAAATGCTACTTGCTACACAACGAACAGTTAACCGACTCAAGCCAAAGAATCAAAGCAGGCTGGCCACGATAGGACAAATCCCATTCCCCCTCCACCCCGAGCACCACAGGAGAAAGATCAAGAGAAAACCAATTTATTGGCCAACTTACAAGACACCTTTTCTTGTAACTGACCACTGCACTTCTCCACCAACTGTAAACAAGTGAGGCAAGCTGCATGCGTACAGCACACTACAGCGCAGCTCAGTGGGACAGATGGGAGTTTCCCTTCACTGGTTAGTCCAAACGTAGCATAGCAACATTAACATTTGGTACTGCCGACAAAGAGACGATGAAGCACAAGGGCCGGACACAAGACCACAAGGGCATTAGTGGCAATACAAATCCCCTCAAATGGCACTGTAATCCAGCAACGGCAGATTGGACATCCATGGAATAAAAAGACAAAATAAAAACAACGGAGCAGAGCAAGCTGTTCGCGACGTTTGGATATCAACGTGGGTAAGAAGAAAAAATGATATTCTAATACCGTTCAACTTCCGACATTAAAAGTTCATCAAGAGCGTTGTAAACTTGCATTACACGCAAGATGTGGAAATAAAACAAAGCAGAGATGGAAAAATTCAAAAATGAGGATAAAATTAGGACTTGGAGGAATCAAAGTCAAACGCCTTTCAAAACGAGCACTATATTTCTCGAAAAGGTCTTTGGATCACAAGGTTATCACAGAACAAAAGTTGTGGCTTGAAAAGCACAGAAAAAAGAACCAAGACGTTTGGCATAGCACTGGACCATTTGGCAGCAATAAATCGGGAATCGAACCACAAATAGCTATTCTGAACAACATTCTGACACCTCATTACTGTTAATTGTTCAATTTGATGACCTAAAAAGACTGCATTTAACCCAAGCAGAGACCTTGCCCGAGTTTTTAAAAGCGAGACATTTAACATCCAAACAATTTTACATGTTAAACTCGGTTGTATTTCATATGTCATGAGCAAAAGTACCCAAAGGTACCCGTTCCCAGTGACAGGGAAAACAAGCAGCAAAAGTGTCCATCCCCAATGGCAGGAAAAGTTCAAGTTAATCTATCAATTAAAATCATTTTATGGACTTCAAAAAGGTTAATTGTGTTGCACTCTTGGTTTCACTCAGAGCCAAAGCTCTGAGCTACTTATATCGCCCACCGCAAAATGTGGTGCAACATCGGGCGGTGGAAGTTGGATTTGTTTAAAAAAAAAAAGGTCTAGAATATCCTGATTTGTGAAATAAAATTTGGCATCAACATTATTAATGCCTATTTCTCCCGTAATTTCAAAAGTGAATGTTGAGCTTTTCAAATGCTGCGTGGGATGCGGCCGCCATAAACGGGAGACAGCCAAATACAAATACAGACACCACCATCCAGGTGGGCCGCGTGGACAAGACAGGCTGTCCGGGTGGGCTGCGTGGACAAGACAGGGTGTCCGGGCTGGCCACGTGGACAAGACAGGGTGTTCGGGCTGGCCGGGTTGGCAAGACATCCGGGCGGGCCGCGTGGACAAGACGTCCGGGCGGGCCGCGTGGACAAGACGTCTGGGCGGGCCGCGTGGACAAGACGTCCGGGCGGGCCGCGTGGACAAGACGTCCGGGCGGGCCGCGTGGACAAGACGTCCGGGCGGGCCGTGAGGACAAGACATACGGAGGGGCCGCGTGGCCACGACGGCTGGGTGGGCTGCATGGGGAAGTCATCCGGGCATGCGGCGTGGACAGGATATCCAGCCAATGATCGAGCTCAGCAACGAAATGGTGTGTAGCACCCTCTGGCATCATATATAGTTACATGAATGGAAATAAGTGCTTGCCGGGACAGACATACAAGAAGGGTACCGGCTTAGGTAGAAAACATGGGCCATGCCGTCATGTACTAGTAGTAATCATAGATGGTGATTAAACTAAGAGGAATCCTAATGTAGAAAAGGTTGGGGGAGGAATGAGAAGGGGTGGGAAACAATGGCTCATGGCGGCTTTCCCCTTTTACAATACAACATATGGATTTACAAGACTCGTTTTCCCAATAATAAACATATCAGCGTGCATACGTATGCACGCACGCACGCACACACACACACACACACACACACACACACACACACACACACACACACACACACACACACACACACACACACACACACACACACACACACACACACACACACACACACACACACACACACACACACACACACACACACACACACACACACACACACACACACACACACACACACACACACACACACACACACACACACACCTTCCCCCCTCTCCCCCTAAAACCCACGCCAACTCACGCCATACACATACATGTTGCAATATCAACGACGAATGATAAATGGCTAGGGCACACTGTCACAGCTACATTTCAGAATATAATCATATTCAATAAGACAAAGGAATGGACAAGGTTCCTCGGTAGGAATGCGAATAAAGTGTCAGAAAATTAGCATCTCCATCAACATTACTTCAAACATGGGAAAGCAACAAACCCAGACCATCAAAGTCGCAAACAATTGATGATCGTGGCAAAAGGGTAGGGGGTTTCTGTGACATATAGTTGGACAGAACAGACGTGACTCTTTTATCAAATCAAATCCGCATGAAGTTGACAAATGAGTTCAAGGAGTCATTGGAATGCCAGGCAAGCAGCAGCACTGTTCATTGAGCCCATTTACAGTCGACCTGTCATCATGAACTTTGTTATATAGGAAAGAGTACTTTTGGTGGACAATCGCTATTATCAAACAAATTTTTAACTTTACATACACAGCAAAATGTAGGATGCTTTATTTATTTATTTTCTCCAAAATCAGTTCAACCACAGCAGAGACCTCAAGTGAAGCTCCGTATTGTAGGGCAGTCTGTAAGCCAACCCAGGAATCACAAGCCAAACGGAATAATACGAATCACAGAACGTTTTGATTTGCAATTAGTCACGGCCGATGCCACGGCGATATTCCATGCTTTCGTGCCCTGAACACTAAGAGTCCTGGTCTAATGAATTTTCGATACAAAGACCAGCCCAATGGATATAGCTCGCTGTTCATTATAAACAGATTCTAATGTATTCAATGGAACATCACATAATTTATTCAAGGGCAGCTGCACACGTCTTTCATCCATGTGGGCAATGCACGGCGCCACGCATGATGCAATCGAGCGGGATATTGGGCCTTCGAAAAGTGGAAAACCGATTTTGGAGAGCAATTCGTATGGATAAATATTTGCTCAAATCCGATGGCAAGTTTTACTTGACACGTCCCTTCCAATACATCCCATTTGGACTGAGGTGGCTCGAGATGCTCTTGAAGTTTTACCCAATCTGTTGTGCCAAACAGTTGTTTTGTGTTGTTGAAACCAAGATGGACAGTGTATGCCTTCTCACAAAACGTCATGGCCCAGGAATTGTCATTGAAGAAACAGCAGTTGTGTTATTTCATGCATGTGCCTTTGTCTAACGGGTTAATGCCATAAATACCATGAGAAATAACAATCATACAAGGGGTGGAGTCGAGTGGCATGAAAGCCTAGGAAGTGAAGTAGCCTTTGTAGAGTGTGCCGAAATAATGATGCTGTCTTATATATGGTAGCTCGTGTGTACTTACATTTAAAACATGGACAATAAGAACCAGAATTTTTTTTTTTAACAACAACTATGGGACACACTATGCGAGGAATGCGACAAAAAAAAACCCAACCTATAAAAAAAAACAGATAGCATGTGTTACAGCAAGGGCCAAGGCTATGGTTTGAACCCAGGAAGGCCCAGCGAGATAGTACATAGCCGCACAAAGCTCACTGTGTGTCTGACACAGTGCAGATTTGGTGCGCTTACCTTCGAACTGTCCAGCCTGGGTTTGATCCCCGACTCGACTACAACTATCCGATTCGTGCTTCGCAACCAGGGTGTTGCATGACGAAACGAACCTTCCACGTTTATGTGAGGGAGGGGTGCTGACCCATACGAGAGCACAATACTCCTTCGTAACGAGTAAAATGGCATGCGATCGATCAGAGTTTTGAGCAAGGAACTCAGCAGCATGACCTGCTTTCAATATACTGTAGCAGCATATCAAAAAAAAATGATATGCATAAAGAAAAGCCAGAAAAATAAGTGTGCCATTCGAGATTGACAGGATGTAAATTCAAGAACCACATGCTTGTTTAAACATGAGCAAACTCACACGAGGAACTATATTATATCCAATTTTATTTAATTTCGACTGTAATCAACTCTTTATCCTTTTCAACGGTCACTAGAAATAAGATTTCTTGCTTTAATGGGAGGTGGCGTTGGGTGTGGCGAGGGGTCATGGGGGATCATGGGGGATCTTTATATCAGTTGTTTTGTTAACAGAATGATGTGACCAGGTATTTAGCGAAGAAGCATAACAAACAAGAAAGAGCAATCAGAGATTGCAAACCCTCGCCAGGATGTATTTTCAGTGGTTTTTAAGGCTTTTGTGTTGAAACAAATATGGCGGCCAAATGACGTGACCAGTGATGTGATCATTATTTTTTTCCTAAACTAATTTATTCCTAGACTATGCTCAATAAATTTCATCTTGATCAGATGAAGCTTTGTACTTGTTGAATTATGACGTCATAATGGAGGCACCTATGACATCATCATTAACAGATTTTATTCCCCATGGAAAGTTCTTTACAATGAGTCATATCTCAATTTTTTCTATTCAGCGCTTTTGGAGATATAGAGGTGCAAAGTTTGTCGATTTTTCCAAGATGGCGGCCGAACTACGTGACCGATGATGTCATCATTATTATTATTATTATTATTTTCTCCACCAGTTTATGCCGACATGGCGCTCAAGAAATTTCATCTTAATAGGATGAAGTTTTGTACTTGTCGAATTATGACGTCATAATGGAGTCACCTATGACATCATCATTAACATATTTTATTCCCCATGGAGAGTTCTTTACAATGAGCCATGTCTCAATTTTTTCTATTCAGCGCTTTTGGAGATATAGAGGTGCAAAGTTTGTCGATTTTTCCAAGATGGCGGCCGAACCACGTGACCTATGACGTCATAATTATCATAAAAAATTATACGGGTGGAGTTGCACCTATGTTGAAATTTTCCTGTCAATCGGACCAACGGTTGCAGAGAAAATCACATTTATTCTGTGCGGACAAACAAACAAACAAACTGACTCAAATGCAATACCCTCTCCTCAGGCAAGGGGAATTATGTGTCACGTGTTATTTTTACCCTGCACATGTGAAGCAAAAGAATGAATGAATATATATGAATGAATGAATGAATGATCGTTTTAAGGCCATTTTCCCCGCTAGAGTGGGGGTGGGGGGGCACATGTGAAGCAAAAGGCAGGGTTTAAAGCAATTGGTTGAAAGCAATAAAGTGTTCTACACTATTCAAGCATAAAATTAAATTTAAATCAAGTAAAGATTTTAAAGGTCGTCGAAAAAAAGAAAATTCCAGAAGTTTACCGCCATTGATGCGACGTCTTATGCGCCACCTTACTTAACAAGTTGCATTAATTATTTATGCCTGTTGTTTGTGTCCTTTATGACATCATTAAAAATGATCTTTGAAATTATTTTCAATTTTTTTTTTTAAGGCCAGACAAGCAGATGTACAAAAAAAATTGAAATGTCACTCCTCTCTGTACATGTGTGATCAGGACGAATTCAGAGACAAACTACATCTAAATGACAAGTTTGTTTTCCAATTCATATTCCGATTCCTGTTCAATGTATAACATTCAATTTAAATTAGGTTGTTCCTCGTTCATAAACTGACGTATGGCGACAGACAGACAGTGGTAACTAAAAGTAGAAAAGAAAGTTGTCCAGGGCAGGATGGATTAACATCAGCATTTCAGATGCTGAATAATTCACAGGTCTCTGGGTTATCGTTGGGTGCAAACAAAATGAAAATGGGAAGGCCATCATATTCATACTGAAGCTGAAGGAAAAGGTGTATGCTGCATGTGTGAGAAGTCTTATGATTTATGGAAGCGAGACATGGGTAATGAACGTAGAGCAGCAAAGAAGGCTGGAAAGGGTGGAAATGCGAATGGTTCGACGGATGTGCGGAGTATCGTTGGGAGAGAGGAAGACAAATGATGAATTGCGAAAGATGATGGGAATAGAGCCTGTGATTGATGTTGTGAAGAGAAACAGGTTGAGATGGTTTGGTCATGTGTTGAGGAAGGATGAAAGTGACTGGTTGAGAAGAGTGATGGAAATGAATGTAGAAGGAAGTGGAGGACGGGGAAGACCGAGAAAGACTTGGCTAAAGGTGGTGGAAGAAAAAATGCGGGCAAGGGGGTTATAACAAGGGGAGATGCAGAAAATATGGCAAAATGGAGAAGATTGTCATGGGGCCCGCAAGGCTAACCCCCGCTCTAGCAGGGAAAATGGCCTTTGGCACAAAGTTTATGAAAATGGCACAAAGCAAGTGTTTTAGGGCCCAATCATTTATCAGATTCAATATTAACAGCCTTTCAGTCTTGAATAACGAACTTCCTGTATCGCTTTGCTGACGGCTAGAAGCTTGTGTTGCACAACTTCTCATCCTCGCGACAGATAAGCCACAGCAGAATATTTGTCTGCTGGCTTTCAGAAGATTAGTACTTGGCTTGTCTTGGGCAAACCCAATTTCAAAGCTCCTTTCAATATGCAGGCACTACATTCTACAGAGTTGGATTGTTTCTCAGTACTCCTCAGCTCGTTACAACACAAAGGACATTTGTGGGGCCATCTACATAGTACAGCTTCCCACATCCATACTATTCCATATTAACCCATAAAGCGCTGGATTTACTGTTAGTAGCCCAGAAAAAAAAAAATTCTGGTCATCGGCTATTTTCCACCAATTAGAAGCAAGCTCTCATAAGTTACCTGGGTATTATACATTGTAGAAAGGTCATGATTTGTTCCTTGGGTTGATATAAGTTTAAACTCATTTGCATACAAGCAGTGGTGAGAACATGCCCATATAATGACCATATTTGGTAGGCCCATGATCCTGGCCGGTGAACCTGTGCATGTCGGCCATGCTTTTTGGGTTAAACAACTCTCAACACAGAATAACACCGACCTCCAAAGTTGATAATAGTCTTGGATGATAAACTGACATTTCAGTGCTGCACAGCCAGAGGTAGCATAGGAAGTACAATGAAAATAAAGTGTGCCATTACGTGAATGGAATCTCAACAAAATTGTCCTATCTGCAACAATGCTAACAGATTCCATCTCAATATTAATAGTATCATCACTTTCGGAGCATGATTCATAGCTTTGAGGTTGGTGTTATCGTGTAAGCATCAATAATTACACTTTAGTCCGAAGCAGAAACAGAAAATTGTGGTGGGATGGGAGTGGTGGAATGAGAGGGGGAGAGGAGTAATGATGGGTGTGGGGTTCAAAACCAACTGAAACAGCAATTTCTAGAAATCAAACAAGATCTCATAGATTGAAAATAACACACCTACCTCAATCATTACAGACTGTTAATTTTAAGATAAATCAATACTTTTTAATAATAAGTCAATAAATCAATAAATAAGGGTCAATAAATAAGTATAAACAATTTTTTTTATAAACGTTTAAGGGTTGAAAAAGCGAAACGAGGAATGTCGCCGAAGCTCTATTCTCAGCAACTCGAGCGTTCACTCACTTATCTTGTCGCACGCATGGAAGTTGCAACTAACACAACAATCACATAAAACAACAATCTAATTCACAGCACCATAAACAAGACAGATTAAGTTAACCATACAATTTTGTTACTATAAGATGGCTCTATGATGCAAGATACAAATCCGTTAGTGGTGCAGCCGGATCTATACTACAAGAGAGCTGTTTGTCTGTCTGTGTGTCGCCATTTTTCTCAGAGATGATGGAACGGATCTTCATCAAACCAACTCTTGTCTTCCCCTATCCAAAACCTTGATCTTTTCTATCCCCGTTAATACACCCCAAATCCACCAACTTCAAATTCCGTTTT
Source organism: Myxine glutinosa (assembly GCF_964187855.1). NCBI lineage: Eukaryota > Metazoa > Chordata > Myxini > Myxiniformes > Myxinidae > Myxine > Myxine glutinosa. The sequence goes on along the minus strand of NC_136262.1, from coordinate 241,148,807 downwards.
ATGTCCTGAAAGTCCTTGTAGTGTCCATCTTGTTTATCCCATGCACCCTGCCCCAGCCCTCTCCCTTCCACAGACCTTCCAATGTCCATGTTCTCGACTGTTGTGCTTCCCTCTCGCTCCCCCTCCCTTTATTATACAGTCACGTGAAAAACTAAGTACACCCCATGTAAAGTTTTGACTTTTTCAACATATTTCAACATACAGCTATTTGATCTTCATTTCAACAATATTGACAGATAATGGTGATATAATATAACAAATATCATGAAACATTTACATTTTGTAGTCCATTGTATAATTTAAATAAACATAAATGCAAATTTCGCATGTGGAAAAATTAAGTACACCCCTACATTTATCACTACTTCAAATACCTAAAATTAGAATCAGGTGCACCAGCTCAGGTGCAAATGATTAGAACATCGTTAGAGAGGATCTTGGAGGAACCTGTCTTATTTAAACCTCAGACATTTAGTTTGGTTTGCTCTTTGTTGTTGAAGTGTGCGGCATCACCATGCCTAGATCAAAAGAGCTCTCTGAGGCCTACAGAAAGAAGGTTATAGATGCCTACGAATCTGGGAAGGGATTTTAAAAGATCTCGAAACAATTTGAAATCAATCATTCGACTGTCCACAAAATCATCTACAAGTGGAGAAGATTCCAAACAACTGCCAACTTGTTCAGGCCAGGCCGCCCCAGCAGGTTCAGCCCAAGAGCAGACCGCAAGTCTCTAAGGACCCCAGAATGTCATCACGCGACCTGCAGGTAGCTCTTGTCACAGTTGATGTCAAAGTGCACGAATCTACCATTAGAAAGAGGCTGCACAAATTTGATCTACATGGGAGGTGTGCCAGGAGGAAACCTTTGCTGTCCAGAAAGAACATCAGGGCAAGACTAAAGTTTGCCAATGAACACCTAGGCAAAGACCAGCACTTCTGGAACAATGTGCTCTGGACAGATGAGTCGAAGGTAGAGCTATTTGGCCACAGTACCAGAAGACATGTTTGGCGAAAACCAAAGACAGCATTTGACCACAAGAACCTGATACCAACTGTAAAGCATGGTGGTGGAAATATTATGGTTTGGGGCAGCTTTGCTGCACCAGGGCCTGGGCAGCTCACCATCATAGAATCCACTATGAATTCTTCATTGTACCAGAGGGTGCTTGAGGGTAATAATGTGAGGCCATCTGTCAGAAAGTTGAAGCTCAACCGAAGGTGGACCTTGCAACATGACAATGACCCTAAACATACCAGTAAATCCACCAAGGAATGGCTGAGAAGAAAGAAATGGAGGGTTCTGGAATGGCCAAGTCAAAGCCCGGATCTAAATCCCATTGAGATGTTGTGGGGGGATTTGAAACGAGCTGTGCATGCAAGAAACCCCTCAAACATCGCACAGCTGAAAGAATTCTGCATGGAGGAGTGGGCAAAAATTTCTCCCAGTCGATGTCAGAGACTGGTAGACAGTTATAAGAAACGCCTACTTGAGGTTGTTTCTGCCAAAGGGGGCAATACCACTTATTAGAGCCATGGGTGTACTTACTTTTTCCACATGCGAAATTTGCATTTATGTTTATTTAAATTATACAATGGACGACAAAATGTAAATGTTTCATGATATTTGCTATATTATATCACCTTTACCTATCAATGTTGTTGAAATGAAGATCAAATAGCTGTATGTTGAAATATGTTGAAAAAGTCAAAACTTTACATGGGGTGTACTAACTTTTTCACGTGACTGTATGTTCTATGTGTTAGCTCTTACACGAGCCTCGACTTAGTATCCAATAAAGCTTTCAGAGGTTCATGAGTGAGTACCTGGGAGTGTTTTGGGCAAAAGAAAAAAAATTGAAACTTTTGAAAAAAAAAAAAGTTGAATTTTTTGGGGGATTTAAAAAAATTGCTCTATCGTGCCTAATACTTTGTAGCTATGTGAAAGGTAATAGTATATGATCCCTGACCACATTCCATAGTGGTTGGATGTTGGGAAGTGTTTTAGGCACCCACAGAAAAAAATAGAAAAAAATAAAACAACAAATTGATTTCTTCAAAATGCCACAGTGTTAGAACGGCACCGGGCAATGCCGGGTACTCCTGTTAGTTGTTTATAAGCTGCTTTAAAGGGCAGCATCCTGCGATACTGAGCGAACCATAAACTTTGTATCAGAATTAAGCAGTTTCAATCACACCCTCAACAGGAAACGAAATGCAATAAACATCGTTTACTTAAGTGGTATTCTGTGTTTGTGCGATTTGGTGAAATGACTGAATGTCACAGGTGCTTATCTCGAGTATCAGGTGCTTATCACAGCAACTAAACAAGTTTTCAATCAGAAGTTATAAATAAGTTCCAAAATATTTAACTGTGTTTTTAAAAAAACGTAGTAGAATTGCAAAATAAAGCTAGGAAGGTGGCAACTTAGGAGGCACGTTTACACTGGTTTTAAAAACCTGATTATGCATCATCACGTAATTGTTGCTTTCGAGACTGATGGCTGATCATAATAAAATAAAATTGAATAAACACGTGCAGTTGTTTCGTTGTGCCCCGTTTGTTTCCAAAGTGCTCCCTTTGTGTGTGTTGTTGTAAATTTGTGGAAAAGTGCTCCCTGGACAACCTTTACCTGTGTGTGTATTTATTGTTATTGTAGTCAATGTTAGAGGGCGTATCGTGTTTTGTGTGTTGTTAACACTTGTACATCTATGATTCAATATGGAACAAATTGCTGAATATTATAAAGGAATTTGCAATGCTTCTTAAGGCTAAATAATGAATATAAATATATAGTAGAGTAAAAATAATAATAACAAATTAAACTAAAAACAAGTATAGATACATTCAAAGTACACCGCCCTCATGTGAAATAAATAACATATCCTTCAGCATGCGATATTGCCGGGGCGCCTTGCAATGCCGCCATGCAGCACATAGAGACAGTATTGGGAGGGAGAGATGTACAATAATTGATTGATTAATTGTGTAATTAAATAAATAAATGATAATCGTCAAGTAATTAATTTCTTAATCAATTGGAAAATAGCATACCTAAACACCAGTGTTTCATCCGAAGCTGTAACTTTTTGAAAATTGATTAAACTCATAAATCAAAAATTAAATAATTAATTGATTAATCAATAACTAATAAATCGATTAATTAATTAATCAATATATCAAAAATATCCTTTATAGCCACATCACTTGGTCATTGTCATGTCCTAATATAAGCTTCCTCGCTCAAAATGTGCCTCAGATATTGCCCAGATGAGAAAGAAAATAAATAAGCGATCAATAATGAAAATAAATAAATAATAATGGTAAAATAATTAAATTATTGATCAATTGGCTAATAGCATACCTAAACCACCACCGTTTCATCCGAATCTGTAACTTTTTGAAAATTAAGTAATCAATCGAATAATTAAATAATTAATCGATTAATTGATTAATCAATAAATCAAAAATACCCTTTACAGCCTAATCACTTGGTCATCGTCATGTCCAAATATCAGCTTCTTAGCTCAAAAGGTGCCCAGATGAAAAAGGAAATAAGTGATTAATAAATCGATAATAATTAAGTAATTAATCAATTAATCAAAAAACAAAGATACCGTTTTTGCCATAGCTCGTGCTCACTATTGTGCCCAAATTTCAGCTTTCAGCAAATTTCAGCTTCCTCGCTTCCTCAGCTCGCTAAGATATCGCCCTGACAAACAATCAATAAAACAAGAAAGAAACAAACAGGAGTGAAAACCGAGTACTCCCTTTCAGCGCGTGTCATTGCCGGGCCCCCTTCTGTGCCCGGCGATGACGTCATACAGCGCCAGGAGCGGTATACAAAAACTGTTTTAAAAAAACTGCGAGCAGTGATGCAGGGGCCCAACCAGGATGTCATCAATTTTGTTTTGTTTTTCATTGCCAGACCACATGACAGATCAAAAATAAATTTAATATTCAAGTTCCTATTGTTGTGCAAACGACACAAAAAATGTTTCGTGTTAATCAGACAAAAAAAGCTTTTAGCTCAGCATGGCTGGCAAACCGCTCCATCGATGATGTAATGTTTAACAACTCTTTTGTACTATTTACTACCATGGGTAGATGATCATAACCTGACAAGTATTGAATCGATAGCTTTTGCGGTTTCGGAGAAAGAGCTTTTCTAAGTTTCTGCTTAAATTCAAGCTGGTTGCCATGGTGATTGCAAAATCAAAATTCAGAAAAAAGATGGCATCAACTCCCAATGGTCCCAACATTCCTGGAAAGTTTCACGATTCCACGATTGCTGCCCCACACTCCTGAAAGCCATAAAATGGGTGGCAGGCGATGTCCTCCACTAACTGAGAAACTACCACCACACCCACCACCCACAGAACTTCCGCTGGGTTTGTCTAAACACGTGAAAGGGGCCACTTGGCTCCAAGGTGAAGCTCCAAGTCCATTGTGCAGCGGTCAGAGAAACCCTGCTCCTAAAGGACATGTGGGCAGCTCAACGCAGCTGCAACGCCAGCCACCTCCAAGCCACACCAGCTTGAGCATGATGCGAACAACGTATGAGGTGCACATGCGATGCAAAGCTATGCGAAGCCAGGAGGTGCAGCCGGAAGTCATTGCGCTTTGGTAGTGGTGATGCAAAGCGGTCAATGGTGAATCCGTGTGGGGTGGGATGTGAAAGTCGTTGCAGTTTGGGAGTGCTGAATTGGAGAACACGATCACTGCTTGCAGAAACTGATGGTGTAAACAGTACAAAGTAAACAACACACAAAGTGAATACATGATGCAAATCCACCAATGGCACACCCAGTAGGGGGGCACAGCTGGAATTTTAAAAGACCACTGTTCAAAGTCGTCTTGTGCAGGATCACGAGTGTTCGGGAAATTTCTGGGTGCTTCCAGAAATAGTCATCTCATAGTAACGAGCAGTTTTGGCACCATGTAGATATAGAACCCTCTCTTATTTACGAGTCATTTCTGGAGGGTGGCTTTTCAGAAATGCTCAGCCAGGTATACAAATGGCCGAAAAGCCAATAGGAGAGAGTGGAGAAAAGCCATACACCAAATTTGCTTTGCTTTGTGCAGTGAAGTGTCAGTGTTCAGGTATCACGTTGCATTTCACTGTACCTTGTCAATAAATTCAACAATGGACTATGCCCGACTGCCGATTAAATACTGAGGGCCAAATTTACGAAAGCCATCTAGCGAGTGTCTTGCTAAACCATGCCTAACCCTTAAACACTGACAAAAACATCGTTGTGCATGCACAGCTAATCGCCCGTCTAAATAGCAATTTACGAAGGGAGATAAACAGCCGATTAGTCTGTGAAATCTCCAACATCCAATTGAAATGATGCACCTGCATGGAATCAAAGCGCCACGGACAATTGTTGTAGGGAATTCAGCGCATTGCTCCAGGTCATCTTGCACGAGATTCAGCAGCCAAGGAAATGATTCCTTTGAGAGTCTAACTCTGGACAAATTTGATATTGTCATACTTCTTCATTGCATCTATCCTCGAAGATTCTCAATTCACATCGGCAAACTTCCCTATTCGTATCCTCTTCTGCCTCCTCTTGAGCTAATTCAAGAGAACTCCTAACGTATCCATATTCACCTGAATCCATATCCACCACACCGTCCCATGTAAACTAGCAATGTAAACTAGCCTTGCAATGGCCTTAAATGCACTCTTAAACATGCCCTCGTCGACGTGTAAAAGTTTCTTTATTTAAATGCTTATGATTGGGTTTTGATCGCACATTAGATAATCCCTCTTAAGCCTGGTGTTGGCTTAGCGGTTCGGGTGCAGGCTTGGGATCCCAGGATCTTGGGTTTGAATCCCGGTCGATTGTTGAATTAACACCAGGGGAGTTGACTCAGCCTGTCATCCTTCCGGGGTCGGCAAATTGAGTACCAGCTTGCTGAGATGAATACGCCTGTGTGTGCCCCGGTTTAGAATACACTACTCACAATAAGTTAGGAATATTGTGGGAGTGAGTTAATTTTTTTTTATAGGGGTTCGGGTTTGGGTATTGAAATCAAGAATGCTGTGTATTTTCACACTCATTAATAACCATAGAATTAGGACCAACAACTTTTTTCAACATAATTAATACACAAAATCAACCACACCGAAGAACCTGCCAATATCCCTAACTTATTGTGAGTAGTGTAGGTACACCGTATCCCTGCGTGTCGTAAGAGGTGACTAAAGGGTTGGCGTCAAGAAGGGCATCCGGCCATAAAAGCATTGCCTTAAAAAGGGAACCAGGATGATTGTCATGGGGCTCGCAAGGCTAACCCCCACTCTAGCAGGGAAAATTGCCTTAAAAGGGGAATTTTTTTTTAGATAGTCCCTCTTCAAAGATTGGCGACTACCTTTGAACGGGTGATCATCGCATGATTAGCGAGCATCTAACTCTAAAACGCCTTTCGTAAATTTGGCCCCGATTGATTAACTTGTGACAGTCATGTAGTTATTGGCAAAAGGCAAAAAAAAAAATTGCTTTCACTCAGCTCAATTTTGGCATATAAAATGCATCATTTGTTGGAATCATACACTGTGTCACAAAGATTAAATAGAATTGACAACAAAGAAAGCCAGTGTTAGAAATTGTTCTGGTACTTCCGTTTTGTTACGGGCATCATGTTTGTTGCCTCCGCCAACAAAGGTGGATGGAGGTTATGTTTTCACCACTGTCTGCCTGTCTGCCTGTCTGCTTGTTTGTTTGTCTGTCTGTCTGTCTCTGTCTGTCTGTCTGTCTGTCTGTGAACAAGATATCTCAAAAAGTTGTCGACGGATTCAGACGAAATTTGGCAGAGATGTAGCAGGTGTGACAAGGATGAAATGATTAGATATTGGTGAAGATCCGGATTCGGATCCAGCTACTAGAATTTCTTAAGTGATCTTCACCATTGGGAGATAGGGCCAAAAACGATACATAGCACGATATCTCAAAATGCTATGGATGGATTTGGACAAAACTTGGTGGACCGGTTGTGTGTGTGACAAGGAAGAATCGATTCAATTTCGGTGAAGATCAGGATCCGGATCCGGCTAGTAGAATTTTTAAAGTGTTCTTCACCATTGAGTGATATGACCAAAAATGATATATAGCAGGATATCTCAAAAAGTTGTGGACGGATTTGGACGAAACTTGGTGGAGATGTGTGTGTGTGAAAAGGACTAATCGTTTCGATTTTGGTGAATATCTGAATAGGGATTCGGCTACAAGAATTATTCAATTTTTAAGTGATTCATCATTGAGAGATCGGGTGAAAAGTGATATATACAACATGATATATAAAAAAGTTATGGACGAGTTATAAATAAACTTGGTGGATGAGTTGGGTAGGTGACAAGAACAAGCCGATTAGATTTTGGTTCAGGTCCAAATCCAAATTCGGCCTATCAGTGGCATACAAAACGTAAACTGTTCACCAGGCGAAGGTATACTTTTCTACTGAGTGCCGTTCTAGTTTCAATAAGTTGTAGCTTTTTTTTAAAAACGTGGTTTTTCCAAACAGCTTGGCCTCATGCAAATAGAATGATCAGATGCATGGATTATCGACTATTTCAGCAAATGTAAGAGTTGGGGGAGGAGGAGCTCATTCAGCAGCTTTACAAAAAAAAAAAATAGGGGCAATACCCCTGGTGCTCACCTGGTAGAATAAACAGTATACTGCACTGACTAACGGTATTTTAAGCCAATTTCAATGCTTGCTAGAAGACAGGGCAGCATGTAGAATCATACCAACATAATCATAAGACTTTAAATAAACAAATATAAATATACCTATTTTGGAGGGCAATCCCCCTCCCCCTACACCCAACCAAATCCCCCCTCCCCAATACCTCCTCAGACCCCAATTTTTCTAATGCTGTGAAGAAACGTTGATACATCACAGGTGATGAAGGTTGTGGTAAAGTTTCATCAAAATTGCATGCATAGTTTCTGAGAAGAAAGCAAATACCTATTTTGGGGGGCAACCTCCATAGACCCCCAAAGGGGCAGATTTTTTAATGCCGTCAACAAGCTTTAGTACAGCATTGGTGGTGAAGGTTGTGGTGAAGTTTCATCGGAATTGTATGTGTAGTTTCAGAGAAGAAAGCAAATACCTATTTTGGGGGGAGGGGGGTGAACAAACCACTTTGACCCCCGTAGACTCCCTTAGACTTCGATTTTCTTAGTGCTGTGAAGAAACTTTGGTACATCATGGGTCATGAAGGTTGTGGTCAAGTTTCATCAAAATAGTGTGTGTAGTTTCAGAGGAAAAAGCAAATACCTATTTTGGGGAGAGGGAGGGGGGGGGGGTCAAACCACTTTGTCCCCCGTAGACTCCCTTAGACTTCGATTTTCTTAGTGCTGTGAAGAAACTTTGGTACATCACAGGTCATAAAGGTTGTGGTCAAGTTTCATCAAAATAGTGTGTGTAGTTTCAAGTTGGCTGGTGTTGGTTTAGCGGTTAGGGTGCCGGCTTGGGATCCTAGGATCCTGAGTTCGAATCCGGGTCGATCGCTGAATTAACACCAGGGGGGTTGACTCAGCCTGTCATCCTTCTGAGGTCGGCAAATTGAGTACCAGCTTGCTGGGATGAATGATCCCAGTGTGTACCCTGGTTTAGAATAGGTACACCATATCCCTGCTCATCGTAAGAGGCGACCAAGGGTTGGCGTCAGGAAGGGCATCCAGCCATAAAAACTGCCTCACAAAGGGAACCATGAGGTCATGGGGCCCGCAAGGCTAACCCCCGCTTTAGCAGGGAAAAATGGCCAAAATGGCAAAAGCAAATTCCTATTTTGGGGGATCAAACCTGGATCCAATTTGACCCCCGGTAAACCGCCTTAGACCCAGACTTTTTTAATGCCATGAACAAACTTTAGTCACAACACAACAAATATCATTTTTGCCAAATTTGGTCACAATCCCTTGAGCGGTTTCGGAGAAGACGTTGCAAGTGTTTACGGACGGACGGACGGACGGACGACGCGCCGTCGCATAAGCTCCCTTGAACTTCGTTCCAGGTGAGCTAAAAAAGCAGGTGGCCATTCCAAACAAAATACCCCCAGACCTCTCCTTCCTTTCCAATTCCAATTATGCTGCAATGGTAGCTCCACGCTTGGTGCAGAGGCAGATGATGAAGCAAAAATTACAATTTTAGCCACGGTGATTACAAGCATGTTCTTTTCAAATAATCCACCAGTGTGTTTCACAGATAGGGCAGTGGCTTATTGACCCAAACCAAGGCCGACCCTGTTGTGATGCCTGCCTTGTGAAAGACCACAGTTTTGAGCCAAATCCTATTTGTCAGTAATCAAATGAAGACCAGACAATTTCGAACAAAGCCTGCGACTGAAATATTCTGCCTCCCCAAAAATTCTTTTGACTTTGCAACCATCGGATGTTTTGTGCGGCAACCTTTTTATATTCCAAAATAGATCACACTCTAATCTTCCACCACATCTTTTAATAGGAAAGGTGGACATGTTTTTCTAGGTTGAGAGCTGAATGGGTGCATCTCATGAGTTTTCATGCATACTTTACTTTCATGCATACTTTTTTTCATACATATTTCATACATACGTACTTACTTTTCCCACATGCGAAATTTGCATTTATGTTTATTTAAATTATACAATGGACTACAAAATGTAAATGTTTCATGATATTTGTTATATTATATCACCTTTATCTATCAATATTGTTGAAATGAAGATCAAATAGCTGTATGTTGAAATATGTTGAAAAAGTCAAAACTTTACATGGGGTGTACTTACTTTTTCACGTGACTATATAATCGCTTTTCGCCTGATCTCTCAATGGTGAAGAATCACTTAAAAATTAAATAATTCTCGTATCCGAATCCATATTCAGATCTTCACCAAAATCAAATCGATTCGGTCATGTCACACACCAAACCTCTCCACCAAGTTTCGTCCAAAACTTTTTGAGATATCGTGCTATATATGTCGATTTTAGCCCGATCACTCAATGGTGAAGAATCACTCAAAAATTATACTAGCCCGGATCGTCACCAAAATCTAATCATTTGGTCTTTGTCGCATACGCGACCTCTCCACCAAATTTCATCCGAATCTGTCCACAACTTTTTGAGATATCTTGTTCACAGACAACCAAACGGACAAATAAACAGACAGACAGAGATGAAAACATACCCTTCATTCACATTCGGTGGTGGAGGTAATAAAAAGCATGTCTATTGAATAGCCAGAATAAGGCCTACGAAAAGATGAAAACCAAGGAAGCTATCAAAGTTCAACAAAACAGCCGATTACTCAAATCATCATTTTCTTTTCTTTTTCATAACACTGGTCAACAAAATTTTTAAAGTTTTATGGTTCTAGTATATTTTGAGGTGATTCTAACAAACATGAACCTGTAGATTTCGATTATGATATCCAATTTTCACTGGCACATCCAGTTTTTGAGAACCAGTATACCATAGGAATATCAGCCACAGCCGAAATTCGTCTTGTACTCACTAATCAGGACTTTGTAACGAGACTATCTGAGCTGGAAAGCGTTGCTTGGGATAGCTTTGTGGCTCTTGCTAGCAATTACCTTGGAAATTTTCGAGCACCAAATTATGAAGAGCTTGTGGACAAGATGTTGAAGAGTTACCAGGCGCTCGGTGCTCGAATGTCACTCAAGATACATTTCTTCCATTCTCATCTGGACTTCTTTCCACAAAATCTTGGCGATGTCAGTGATGAGCATGGAGAAAGGTTTCACCAGGAAATTGCCATCATGGAGACTCGATATCAAGGCCGATTCAATCCAAACATGATGGGCGACTACTGTTGGACTTTACAGCGTGAAAGTGATTGCTTCTACAAACGCAGAAGTAAAGTTCAGAAGCACTTTTAATGTGATGTAAATAAAAACTTAAAGTTCATATTATTTTTGGAGATTTACATTTTTTTATGTGATGTAAATAAAAACTTAAAGTTCATATTATTTTTTGTGATATTTTATGAAGTTCATATTATTTTTTGAGATTTACATTTTTTTATGTGATGGAAATAAAAACTTAAACCTCATATTATTTTTTGTGATATTTTATAAGGTTCATATTATTTTTGGAGATTTACATTTTTGTATGTGATGTAAATAAAAACTTTAACTTCATATTATTTTTTGTGATATTTTATAAAGTTCATATTATTTTTGGAGATTTACATTTTTGTATGTGATGTAAATAAAAACTTTAACTTCATATTATTTTTTGTGATATTTTATAAAGTTCATATTATTTTTGGAGATTTACATTTTTTTATGTGATGGAAATAAAAACTTAAACCATATTATTTTTTGTGACAATAAATAGACTTATTGAGACTTAATCAAGAAATTCGCATGCTCTAAATATTTTTTCCACACTTATGATGTACTATGTCCAGGTTACGTGATAGCGAAATTTTAAGGTCAGATTCGGATTTGTGGGCACCAAATTAGTTAGAAACTGTTGAAAATAAGTCAGAACCAATTTGGCTGTTGACCAGTGATCACTGCCCAGCTCCAAATGTTCTACAAACTTCCAGCTGCTGCAGCCTGTATAATGAGCATTCAGGAAGCTATCCAAATAATTAATCTTCACAAGAAACTGTCCCAAGAGAAATCCTGTTTAATAAGAACAGTACGTGTGACAGGAAATGGAATACCATAAACAGCCTCAGCCTTCAGAACACAAGTGTTAAGTTTATGAAACCGGGACAGAAAGAAAGGGTGTCAGTAGCAAATATAGCTAAAAATGTCCTTAAACAATTAACAACTTCACAGGTTCAGTGAACTTAACGAGGAGGGTGATTCAAGGTTATAGCACGTGACGACAAACGTTCAAGGTTAACCTGCACCAATCCAAGTCCACTTTCGAATCTTTTGCAGCACTCAGACATCTGCACGAGAGGCAACCACAGTACGACCGTTTGCCCTTTTCATTCACCAGAAATTTAATGACAATGCTGTTCCACACACAGATGATACATTGGTCATGCCGATCTTGGAAATAGCAGAATGCTTTGCACAGTCGGAATTTAAACTTCATGCAAGAACGACAGATGTTCCTACAACCGCGTACATATCATTGAAAGTTTGTATATTCTTTTTTCTTTAAGTCATCCGAAACAAAAAAGTAGAAATTAACACTTTGCTCCAGTAAATCAGCTTTTCAGCCATCAAACAATTTTATCAATTTAAACCATAACCCCCATGAGTATGTAATTTGGAGATGGTCACACCCAAAATGGACAGAGAACAAAAACTCGTTTACATAAGAACAAACAACATAAAAATTTTAAAAATCTATACATCCTTTCATAGAATCATACTGCTTTTGAGTTTTTGTCAATAAAAGCACAAGCCTTTCTCGCTTGGAAGCCATCAGCATGGGTCAGACGCATCCATCAGATCAACAGCACAGAGAAGATACACAAGGCAGATCCTGCCGCTGTCTGCGCATAGTCGGGGGTTTTATTACCCACGCCAGAGGAGAGGGTATTGCATTTGAGTCCGTTTGTCTATTTGTTTGTTTGTCCGCACAGAATAAATATGATTTTCTCTGCAACCGTTGGTCCGATTGACAGGAAATTTTCACCATAGGTGCAACTCCACCTGTATAATTTTTTATGATAATTATGACGTCATAGGTCACGTGGTTCGGCCGCCATCTTGGAAAAATCGAAAAACATTGCACCTCTATATCTCGGAAAGTGCTGAATAGAAATAATTGAGAAATGGCTCATTGTAAAGAACTCTCCATGGGGAATAAAATATGTTAATGGTAATGTCATAGGTGCCTCCATTATGACGCCATAATGCGACAAGTACAAAACTTCATCCCATCAAGATGAAATTTATTGAGCGCCATGTCAGCATAAAGTGGTGGAGAAAAAAATGACGACGTCATCAGTCACGTGTTTCGGCCGCCACCTTGGAAAAACCAAAAAACTTTGCACCTCTATATCTCCGAAAGCACTGAATAGAAAGAAATTGAAGCATGGCTCAATGTAAAGAACTCTCCATGGGGAATAAAATATGTTAATGATGTCATAGGTGCCTCCATTATGACGTCATAATTCAGCAAGTACAAAACTTCATCCGATAAAGATGAAATTTATTGCGCATAATCTTGGAATAAATTAGTTTAGAAAAAAAAATGATGACCATCGGTCACGTGTTTTGGCCGCCATATTTGTTTTAACACAAAAGCCTTAATAACCACTGAAAATACATCCTGGCGAGGGTTTGCAATCTCCCATTGCTCATTTTTCTTGTTATTCTTTCAATTGCCATTTTCCTGGCCACCTCTCCAGATTGGCTGGTGGACGAAAATGAACATGGTGCATTGCAGACATCCTGCTTGTCAGGATTCATGTGGCAATAGCTGATATAGCATGTGGTTCCTGGTACCTTAACAGTGAAGGCCTTTACATTTTAAATAAAGCTTCAAGGTGGCATGGTCAGATCACTGGGAGCGGAAGGTTGTTGTGGTGGTGAAGGAGGAGGTTGGGTATCTGTTCTGTGCTGATGAGGACCAACTAGACAGAAACATGCTCATGGATGGTACCTCTCCACCAGAGTGAGCTGGCCCGTACAGCTTGATAATGTAATGGTATACCATTCTAATGCCTTTGATGCTGCAGCAGGTCGTACCCTGTAGAAGGCCGGAGTGAGCATCAGGATCTGCTTGGTGTGGTCTGCGCATAACCGGACATCCTTCTTTGAATTGCATTTCTCCCAGCTACCTCTCTAGATCTGTTTGTGGATGACAGTCAGGATGGTTTGTGACAGAAAAATGCTGTCGACCCGGAACCGTGTGTGAAAGCCGTTGTGGCACACAGTTCATCATACCATAGCAGTGAAGGAGTATGTATTTGTCTTTTTGAATCACAACCTTCACGACACAAAAATAACGAGACAATTTAAAAAAATCATGGTAATAAAAAAAAAGAAAACCTTTTTGTATTTCCGTTTTATCAAATTTGAATGCGTCTCCTGCAATGCAATTAATTCCTGCAATGCAATCAATTCCAACCCACTCATATCCCATTGACTGTCTGCTGGCACGACTGTGTTATGAATGGTCGTCCACGCGACTGCGACCTAATGCTCAGGCAGCAGGCTAATTCGCAAATCCAAGATTTTCACCAAACCCCATCCATCTTGGCAAAGAGCATTAGGTCTATAAATGGCAGTCAAACGTTTTGAAGACTGATAGCTTGTCCAAAATATTCGATACAATTTCACTACGCTTCTTGCCAAAAAGTAAGAAACCGTCACCGATGCAGCGTGGAAAGCATCCGAGTTATTACACCTATGGTTTGAAGTGATGAAAAGTGTCATTAATGCGAGTTGGTGTTGGGCTGGCAGGATGGCCTTGGCCCTAGAGGTATGCACACTCGCCTCTAAGCTGTCTATCCTGGGTTTGAATCCCGACCCAGCCCAGTGTTTCACAGGTAGGGTGATTAAACAATGCATGTGTCGTCCCTCGGATGGAAGTCTAACTGGGTGTTACATCTCCCGGCATTAGTTGCTGCACCTTACAGATCACAGGGTGTCCTTCGCGAAGAGCAGAGGAGTTATCACCATCACCCTGGAGAAATTATAAATTATTGCTCTACCTGATCAACTGAAAATGTTAACCACAACTCTAACTGCAAATTGTCAGGCTTGGCCAGCCAGTTCGTGAAAGACTAGGGCAAAAACATTTCCCCCGGCCAACCCCATAATAACGTGGGAATAATTGTGGCCATTAAAGAAGTAGAATGTGAGTGGGTTGTTCTGGCAAAGAATATTTAACATTTGACCAAGAACATCATGAGAGAATAACCAGTGCATTTCTAACAGATGAGTGAAAACCAATACACAAAATATTTTCACCAAATATGCCACAGCTTAGTGAGCTGTTTAGCTTTCAATATAAAACCAATGCATACAGAATCTTAGGCAAACTGGTCAAACAGATCCCCAGATATGGATCCTGAAATGTATGACCAAAATTTGTAGTTGAACAAACTAAGATTGCTTTGATATATCGTTTATCGTTTTTGGCCACATCTCTCATTTGTGAAGAATAACTTTTCAAATTCTAGTATCCGCATCCAGATCTTCACCAAAATTGAATGAATTTGTCCTTGTTACACACCCAACATGTCCACCAAGTTTCGTCTAAATCCGTCCACAACTTTTTGAGATACCCTGCTCACAGTCAGACAAACAAACAGACAGGGGTGAAAACAACCTCCATCCACCTTCGGTTTCAGAGGTAAAAATTGACAAGTTATAGAAAGATGTTCATAATTATAAAAAAAATAATCTGAGAAAGTCAAACAAAGTTATGACGCGTAACAGTTATTCAGATGTGTACATTTAAACAAATCCAGACACGCCAAATAGATCGCATTACTATAGACTGCAGCTGTATGAAATCTGCTCAAAATATAGGTTAACCCGAGTCAATAGATAGGAAGTAGATGTGATTCAGGCCTCCATCATGGGTATGCCCCATGGGGATGTCTCTCCATTGCCACCTTTCTCACACCCATGATCTCCATTCTTTCCACAGTCAATCGGCATCCTTTTGTTGTGGTTAAACGTCACGAGTTCCTTGAAACCCGGAGTAGAGCCCAATGTACAGGTACGTAAAATAAGCGGATGGATACGGGTGTCAATTGCTGGATACGCTATACACAGCAGAAGTGATAGCTCAAAGTTAAAAATAAAGAAAACTATCTCTCACCAACTGAAATTTTCGCTAATTCATTCATTCATTCATATTCATATCAGTCGACAATTCTACTTCTCCCAGTTTTGCACCAATGTTGAGCAATTACCCCACACTGCATACAATGCATTACAACAAATCGCTTTTTAAATAATCGTGAACGCAAAAGAATGTAGATGCACGACATGATACAGAAGAACATTAAAACACGTGAAACATCTACGGTCTCTGCGGTATGATTACGAGCACAGATTCCTCACAAAATAATCTGCCTTTTTAAAGGATGATTATTCAAGATTTATAAAAACAACAGATATAAAATAAATGGTAATGGGTAGTCACTGAGGGTTTGCACGAGGGTGCATCATACGTTAAGACGACATACCAGAGCAGACTTACCACCCGGCCTACAAATACACACTGTGCTTATCAAATGAAAGTTAAGAGACTGTTCTTTGTCACTACAAGCAGAACAAAGACAAGTGACAGGCAAAACCGATAAAGCCCCACAGGATAGAAACAAATGAACGATTCAAGTGAGCTCTACTACCACATGGTCTAAAGACGTGGAAGTGACAGCAGATACAAAGTACCAGCAGGCCATTTTCCACCCTTCCGCTGCCTTGCCAGCATCCCTGGAGAGGCAGCACCACTGTCAGCGCATTATCTCAAAACATTGCACGAGATATAGGCTGAGCGCAGGGTGGATTGAAAATAAAATAAATAAATAAAACGTGAATTTCTATGAAACTTCATCATGGTTCCCCAAACATCATAGAGGCAGGGTTTGTAACAAAGCACGTACTGCATGAGGAAACAAACATGCAGTCATTCCATAAATGACTGGGTAGCATCAAACGGTGCACAAGAACACGACAAGGTAATAAATAAAACCCAGCACAAAAAAAAAACACAACGCTAGTCCAGAAGCGTAAATTAAAGGAACTTTAAGCCATGAATCTTGATTTTTATATGTCGGCTTTTCTTTTTTTTGTCAAATTATACTTTTATTTGAGAGCACTCATATGCAAAGAATTCCAATGTCGCTCAGTGACTTTCATGTGTGCTACATATGGCAATAAAATTATCTGTATCTGTAGGTGCCTATACTTCACATTGTGCAAGACATATACAGGAAAAAATATTTTAATCGAAGGATATTGGAAAAAAAATTCTAAAAAATACACAAAAATAACTGTACAACTAATGAAACAGCAATCGTCAACGAGAGCAGACTTATTTAAAACAGGATGTTTTGGCAAAACTGACCTGAAGTTGCACATACTATTAAAAAGGTGTCAAAATATAGGTGGGGTGGGTATACAAAAGCAAACCTTCACAAATCCTGTCCAGCCGCTGTCTTTTCACTTTGTGCTTGTCCATTAGGGGTGGGCTGTCGCGAAGGCGGGATCACGGTCCCAGCACGACGCCCGGCAGGCTCCGTGAGATGCCACCACCGTTGTTCTGCAGCGTGCCCCTTGAGACTGCACTTATCTCCCGAGGCTCGCGAAGGTGGTTGCTCAGCTCCTGACCGATGTACAGCTCCCTAGAAACAGATATGCTGCCATGGAGAGGAGCCTTCAAAAGACACAGGAGGACATGCAAGTAGGAGTTGCACAGGTGTCCAAATATGCTACGTAAACGTACTCCCCCTCTTACATACCATCTGCTGTTCTCCTAAGCAAAATGCTGATAAAAGCTGTTTAACTTAAGTTCAGAATAAACAGACTGATGGCCCAAATAAGATGACTATGACGACGACTAAGACAAAGAAAAAGAGGATGACAAAGACAAACAAATCAAGCTGGGCAAAATGATATCGCACGTGCTTTGTGACAAAGTTAAAACATGAATGCTATGTTTTTTCTTCCCCCCCCCCCACCCCCCTTCCCCCACCCTATTCATACCCATTATCAAAAATAAAATATAACACGTCATGTGCCTACTTGGGATCCTAGGATCCTGGGTTCGAATCCCAGTCGATCGCTGAATTAACGCCAGGGGGGTTGACTCAGCCTGTCATCCTTCCGAGGTCGGCAAATTGAGTACCAGCTTGCTGGGATGAATGATCACGGTGTACACCGTATCCCTGCACATCGTAAGAGCGTGACCAAGGGTTTGCGTCAGGAAGGGCATCCGGCCATAAAAACATTGCCTCAAACAGGGAACCATGATTGTCATGGGGCCCGCAAGGCTAACCCCTGCTCCAGCAGGGAAAATGGCCTTAAAACGATCATTCATTCATATTCATTCATGTGCCTACCAAGAAAAGAAAAATCAAATGTTGCAAAAAACATCAATTAATGAGAGAGCAGCCATCGGGCATGGATATCGCAGTAAGGAGTTATAAAAAGACGGGAATTTTTTTTAAAGACGTTTGAAGTTTTTTTCCCTTCTTGGGTTTTATTACAGACTGCTGTGCATGGGGGATGGGGGGTACGGCTTAGACCAAGAGGCACAGCCATGAAGGGCTGAGATCCTCCCACATATTGCCTTTCCAAGGACACAGCAGTGACCACAGCTGCACTAGCACCATCTGCTGTTTACAGCATACGGCCCAGCTCCATCTGCTGCTGGGTAACAAAAGTCACCGAAATGTTTATAATTGACAAAATTACTACATCGCACAGAGTGTACCGTACTCTTACAATAATCCAATGTAATTTCAAAATCTAATCAATCAGGAACGGGAGTACAAAAGCTAAATCGTAACAGTCTTCTATTAGTTAACAACTAAGGTGAAATGCAGAAACAGAGCCCGACAACTCGGCTACATAATAAAAAGGTTATATTGTAGGAGGCAAAAGGTTTGCCATGACAATTCCCATAGAAGTCGAGAGTATCTTGCCGAATATGGAATAATGCTGAGCTTCATCGATACGGGAGGCCAGTGCAAATGAAACATTAATTTGCCGACACTTGTCAACAGGACTCGACATCTTTCTCCCAACTCGACTGCTTAAAATAATTGGCCATCGGCAAAGCTTAGTTATGCGGTGGAAATTTTTGCAACGAGCCTCAATCTAGATCCAGGAAAAGCTGTCGTTTTTGGCGAGGGCAGGTGGAGGGGGGAGATTACTTTTGGAAACTACATCTTCATAATGATACTTAGGAAAGACTAGTGTCAAGAACACCCCTTGGCATAGAAGAGTGCAAACAATAGGGAACTTCATGCTGAGCGAGAAAGACACATATACAGTCGCACCCTGACATTCACGGGAGTAGATGTATACGGTAGGTTCCAGGCCAGACTAGAGTCCCTTTATACAGAGAGTTACGACATGACGATCCGGAAAAATATGGTCACGTGACTCACAATAACCATTTTGGGGCCAAATTCGCGTTCGCTTAACTTCTCGCGTTCGCGTGTTATGCAAGTACAATCGATTCGACTACCTACGAAAGCCTTAGTTCACTGAAAATGCCGGGTTGTTGTGCATTTGGATGCACAAATAGACATGACAAGGGTTTCAAGATGTACAGATTCCCTTCAGATCCCAATAGACATAAAATATGGGAGAATAAAGTCAGCCGTGTGGGCTGGCAGCTCTGACCCCTACTCATTTTGACAAAATGAAAGTAGGGAATGCAACACGCGTACTGAGCCGTGACGTTAGTAGTGCACTGAGATATCTGGTGGAAAGAGAGAAGCATGACGAGAGCTACCTAACCACTGCATGGTTCATCGAGCTCATAGGCAAATGGTTGGAGCTGGTGACTAATCGTCATCCAGTACTAGCACTGAGCAGGCTCAACGAAGAAAAGTACAAGGAGGCCGTCACCTGTCTTCGTACTGTGATCTGCCTATTCAAAGGTGTCAACATTGGACACGGAGACTGGAAACCAATCCAGACAGGAGTTGTCCTGTCTACAACATCTGTGCTCGAAATAGCGGAAGAATTACTGGATGCTGGATACAAATTCCTGCTGACATCCAGGCTGATGCAGGATTGCCTGGAAAATCTGTTCTCCATCGTGCGCTTGAGGAAACCAGTACCATCTCCAATGGAGTTCAAGTATGCACTCAAACTGATCAGCACTGCACAGTTCCTCAGTCTCAAGCGAACAGGTAGTTACCAACAGGATGATGGAGAATTTCTCGCTGACTTCCTCGACCAAGATGTGCGGGTCCCTTCTGAACCGAACATTGAAAGCATCCACTTCTCAGTCGACCAAGAAGGGGTATCTGAACTTGGCCAAGCTGAGCGTGATAGCCTGTACAATTTGGCAGGATACTGTGTAAGGAGTGTAAAGGTAAACGAAAAAACGTGTGACTCATGCATCCAGGCAGTGATGAAAAACTCACATGACAAAGCACACCAGGCCTCAAAGCTTACCCAACTAAAAGAATACAAAGAAGGAAGTCTTATTGATGTATCTGATTCTGTGTTCGACATGGTCTACAGAGTTGAACTTATGTTTCGTAAGGTAGAGAATGACCTCATGGACAAGAACAATGTCAAGAAAATGTTGATGGAAAAGGTACAGGAATAGAGTTCTGACATTTCTCTACCAGTATGTCACAATCTCAAGGAAAAACTGATTAATAAGTTTATCAATGCACGACTGCATTTTTATTGCAAGAAGAAAACAAGTGAATTGAAAAAGGAAGCCGAAAGAAAGAAGAAAGGAGGAGAGCTTGGGAGCAAGAGTATGGCGATGAGGAAACTGGCCAAGAAAGTAAAGTGAATTATTTAACTTTCACCTTATAGAGACTACAAGTAATTCCCGCAACAAGTAGTCAATAGCTGTCATTGTATCATAGTGAAAACCGTTAATTTTTTTTGTTTGAAAACATTGGATACTTTGCTTGACAGTACATTGTACTGTATTAAATTCTATATTTCTATTTAGTTCACAATATGCCAACAGTTTGATAATAGCTAGTATTAGGAATCATTTCTAGAGAATGGTTATGAATGGTTATGTTGTAAATTCAACAGGGCTGGACAAAAAAAAAAGTCTCTGTTTGGCATTATTGTGTATTCGTGCATGCATCTTAAGAAATAGCTTGCCCATGTAGCATATCCACTTACCCTGTATTTGGTCTTGCCATTTTTTTTTTTCAGGGGAACACAAAAGTTCTCAAAAATTCCACATAATGCAATGAAAGTTTTAATGATTGTAAAGATAAAAAGCAGGAAGTTGCTCAAACCTTACATTGCTATTGCTATTGGGGTCTCAAACCTCATCATTGGGGTCTCATTGGGGTCTCATTGGGGTTGCTATTGGGGTCTCAAACCTTACAAGACCTCTAATTTGTATCGTTCTTCAAAATGGGAGAGATAAATGCCAAAAAAAAAATTCATCACATAATGCAATTTTGACAGCTGTACTACGTTTCATTTATTCTGATTGTACCTGGATCTGTTGCTGAATGTGGTTAACTGATGAAAAGAAAGCTGAAAAGGTTAATTTACAGTATGTGTGCATTGACTGAGAGCCTGTGTGTGTTTATCCCGTGTGTGTGCATGTGTTTTAATGTGTTGATGTTTGTGTGTATGTATGAGTTTATTGACTCTGAAAACTCATTAAATTTGTTACAGTTTGATAATGTTTACATTAAATTCATTTCTTTCAGACAAAACACACGTGTGTTTTAATGAGCCCCCCCCCCCCCCCCCCCCCCGCTTTTCCTATCCCCTTAATCAAAGAGGTTAAAGATTATTTTAGGTTACAAGACTACTTTGTCACATAGTATGTTCAAATTCTCTCCAGGCATCGTGAGTAACCCAAATTATTATTGCCAACATCACGATAATGAGGATTCAGAAAACACCCATTTTCTCACTTCTCATCAACCGCTCATTTTTTCAGACAAACTAATATCCCATTATAGGCAATCTGGAACATAATGGAGCTAATACTCATAGACCTACATCTCGATACAATAAAATAAAAATAAAAAACATTCACCGTACTCCCTAACCCGCCCCGTGTTTGTGCAGTGGTGCATTGCATTATACACGCATAGCTCATAGTGCACAGTGCACTGTGCATGTGCCGGTTCAGTGGTTCCGCACAATTGGCCCCAAAATGGCGGCGTATTCTCAGTTGTCGTAACTCTGTATAAAGGGACTCTAGGCCAGACCCCCCCCCCCCCCCTCCCCACATTCCCCACATCCCGTTACCCCCAAACCGAAACTGTCTCAACCCAAAAAACAGGAAGTGACTCACCACAAACCGGAAGTGACCAATTAATTATTTATTTTCAGATTTTCACGATTTTCTCGATTTTCCAAATTTTCCAAATTTTCAGATTTCACAATTTCCAAAAAATAAAAAAATTGATTTTCAAAATGTGTGATTTGTCAGATTTCACGATTTTCTCGAATTTCCCAAAATTTCCAAAATTTCCGATTTTCACAAAAATAATCATAAAACTAAAAAATTGATTTTTAGTTTAACAGGATGAGAATTATAATACAAAGGAATAACTTAAATGAAAAAAGATATTATTAACATTGATAATGAAATAATTAATAAATTTAACATGGAATTTGATGTACTTCATGGAAAATTAGATAGGATAAAAGATTTAATTGTAACTTACGGTATAATGAAACGTCAGGTGATATTAAAACAAATATTGCAAATATTGAACAAACATTACAGAATATTAATCAGGATAAAATGTTCTACATTGTGAGGGCAAGATTATTGATACATGAATATAAATCAATTTGAACTAAACCATTATCACCGATGAATACACATAATCCAATCTTTAAAAATAAAGTATCTATTATAAATGAGTTTTTAGATATTGTTAAAGAAATATTAAGCTCAAAATTATGGAATATACCCATTTTATACGAAATTAAACCTATCGCTAATATTACTTGTACATTTTGTAAAAATCAAAACTTATCTGATTTTTACATAACTAACACAAATATTAAAACATGTTTGCGGTGTAATAACCAACAATTAAGTTTTAACACTACTATGACTTATAATGATTATAAAAGAGTAAATATAATAGGAAAAAATATTTACAATAGAGTTTCTCATTTTCAAAAATGTATTACTCAATATCAAGGTAAACAATATTATTAAATACCAGAAAAGGTTTATAACGATCTGAATGAAAAGTTTAAAGCATATAGACTTTTGATCAACCATGAAGACGAGGTTATAAAATATTCCAATATTACAAAAACTCATATCAACATGTTTCGAAAAGAATTAAAATATACTAAACATTATGGTAATATTAATCTAATACAGTGAAACCTTGACTTACGAGTGCACCAACTTACGAGTTTTCCGAGATACGAGCCGTCGCTCGGTCGATTTTTTGCTTTGTGATGCGAGCCGAGATCTGAGTTACGAGCGAGCGAGCTTGGATATAAAACACGTAATCGTCGAAAAACATGAGCGAGGTGTGCGTGTTGTCGACTTGGCGAGGCAGTACGATCGTAGTACTTCTACGATATGTACGATTTTGAAGCAGAAGGAGTCGATAAAGGCTATAACGCCAGCCAAGGGCGTTAAGATTATTTCAAAGCTCCGGACCTCTGTCCATGAAGAGATGGAGAAGTTGTTGTTTGTGTGGTTGACGGAGAAGCAGCTCGCAGGAGATACCGTGACCGAGAGCATCATCTGTGAGAAGGCACGAGACATTTACGGGGATTTGGTGCAGCAGACGGCGGGAACATCAACGGACGAGGCATCGGAAGAGTCATTCAAAGCCAGTCGGGGATGGTTTGATAATTTTAAGAAGAGGACCGGCATTCACTCCATCGTCAGGCATGGTGAGGCAGCAAGCTCGGATGTGAAGGCAGCTGATGATTTTATTATAACTTTTGCCGAACTGATAGAAGCCGAAGGATACATCCCCCAGCAAATCTTCAACTGTGACGAGACAGGGCTCTTCTGGAAAAAGATGCCGAGGAGGACGTATATAACGGCAGAGGAGAAGAGCATGCCAGGCCACAACTTGTTCAGAGTGCCGGCGATAGCTCGCCTTCTCTTTGTGGAAGACACGGTGAGATCCTTAACATCCAACAACTAATAGGACGCAAACGGGGCGCCCAGTTTAGCGGTACACACATTGATGAATCACCCTGCCTGTGAAACACCGACATGACAGGTTATAGCTGGGTCGGGATTCAAACCCAGGCTGGACAGTTTAGAGTCAAGTGTGCGTACCTCCAGTCCAGGCCATCCTGCCAACTTGTATGCTGCATACAGGTGAAATATAAAGCGCGAGATATTTTTATATATATATTTCAAAAAAAATTGGTGTGGTTTTTGGGGGGCTGGAACGGATTAATAGCATTTCAATTCATTTTAATGGGGAAATTTCATTTGAGAAATGAGCAAATTGAGTTACGAGCTCGGTCACAGAACGAATTAAACTCGTAAGTCAAGGTTTCACTGTATATGTAACATTAACCAAGAAGAAATTAGATGATATTTCTCATTTAGAACAAGCGTTAATTACCGATTTTCAAACATTATTGAAACTATACTATGAAAAACATGGTAAAGATAAGGCTGAAGCACTAGATATAAAAAAAATTCTGAATATGCAATATTTATTATTTCAGTTATTGTATAAACATAATCATAAATGTAATCTTGAAGATTTTACTGGTTTAAAAACAATTGAGCGTAAACAATTTCATGATAAGATTTGTCATAACTTATTTAACACATTGGGGTGGACATTTACACCAACATTTTAATTTTATTCATTTTATGTTGTGGGAAAAAAATTGATTTTTAGTTTAAAGAACTTTCTCTTATATAAAATGAACAATATGAGGACATATAAAAAGCGGGTCACAACATATTGTAATGTTTGCGATCGCGATTATAAAAACAATTATAAACAACACCTTCAATCCAACAAACACAAAGCCAAACTTTCACAGATGATGGCTCCACTTGAACAAGAAAAAACAAAAACATGGTATTGCGATGTTTGTAAACGTGATTATAAAAGTGAACGTAAAAGACATCTTAAATCCCAAAAACACACACTCAAACTTTTACATATGGTAGCTCCACCCGAACGAGAAACAAAATATTGTCGCGTTTGTGATAAGATGGTCTTGAAGAGGAGCTTTCCTACTCATCTTAAATCACAAAAACACATAAAGTTGTTGGGGTACACGATTAAGGACTGTGATGGGGCATTTAATGAACATATTAAAATAAGGATTTTTAATTGACCACCCCCAGAACCAAAATCAATAGCTGAGGCGGTTGAAACAGTCAAACCCGCCATTGAAAGCTAAACGTTATGAGATTAAACCCCTTAAATTTTATATGGGAGTAAAAGTGGAATTGAAAAAACCAAATACTGAAATATGGGATCTTATTATAAAACGTTATACGAGAACAAAACCTTACTTTATCGCATCACTCCAGGGATTCTTATTAACGGACGTTTATGATAAACTTATAGAACAAGAAGAACAGGTGGATCATTTGCTTGTGGGTAGTGGATTTACTATTACTAGAATACTTTTCATCGATATACATGTTCTAAAATCAAACCCCCTAAAAGCTTCTTCTTATATTGAATTGCTGACGGTTATAAAAAATAAAACGGCGATTATTAATATTCAAAACAAAGATCATAAATGTTTTCCATGGTCTGTTCTTGCACGCTTACATCCCGCAGAACATCATGTTCAAAGGGTATCACATCATGAGAAATATGAAAATGAGTTAAATGTTACTGGTTTACCATTTCCAATGTCCATGAAAGATATTCCTAAATTTGAGAAAATGAATAATCTATCTATTAATGTTTATGGTCTAACGGATAAAAAGAAAGTTCAGGTTTTACAAACTTCTGATAACTATAAAAATGATGAAGCTCATATTGACCTTCTATATTATAATTTGGAAGAAAATTCACATTATGCTGACATCAAAAATTTATCAAGATCAGTTTCTTCACAAATAAACAAACACGAGGCTAAAAAATACATCTGTAAGCGATGTGTCAACTTCTGTAATAGTCAAGGAAGATTAGACAAACACTTACAATACTGTGTCATACATAAAGCCACCATAATTAATATGCCGGCAGAAGGTTCAAACATATCATTCCAAGATTTCGATAAAACTATAAAACACCCATTCGTGATATATGCTGACTTTGAATTAGTGCTGTTAGCTAGATTCAAAATCCCGTCTCGGAACCGTCTCGATAAATTTTCAATTTTCATAACGGGATCTCGGATCGGCTCGGTTCCCGGCAAAGTAAAAAAAAAAAAAAAAAAAAAATTAATAAATAAATAAATAAATAATAAGGCTTCAAAAATAATGGAATTTCATTACAATATATAAACAACAATGAAAAAAATTCATTTCTGATGTTGAGTACTTAAATTCCGACTTAGCTTCCATTTACCGGGATGAAATAAAATACACCGCCTACATGCAGATGATCGGCCACCGACGGGACCGGGTTATCTCATTACAGTTTGTATTGTCGTGTAATTTCTTGCTCGGAATGTCAGAGGGAGAAAATGTTTCTGCCCAGGCATATTCGAGTCCCGGTTGGAGTTTCATTATCATTTTGTGAGTTGTGATCGCCAAGGGGCTCGCTCCCCCCCACCCCCCCCCCCCCCCCCCCCCCGTTCCCCTCCCCTCCCCCGCCCGGCAATGCCGGGTACTTCTGCTAGTAAATTATAAAGCAGGCGGTGTAGTGATCACACCCCCCCACCCCCCCCCCTCCTTATTTTGACTCTGTGACTAAAGTAAACGTAATCAACTTATCAGGCCTAAAGTGGAGATAAGATAACCAAAATACTTTCACATTCAAACCGTCAAACCAAACCCCGAGGGATTCTTACAATTTATAGATTTAGCGTTGCAATTAAACATAAACGTTCATCAAAAACTCATTTCATAAAACTACATAATGTATTGTACTTGTATTAATACATTGTGTGGAGAATAATCCGTTATAAACGTGTTTTGAATCCAAATAAACAACGTCCCTCCATTCACGGAGCCTCGAGCGAGTCCCTCGATATTAATGTGCAAAAGACCATAGCAACCACATTCCGTAACTCGTCTCCAAGGACGGACACGTGACCGCAGCGTAAGGCGGGGCGAGGCGGAGTGATACAGCGGAAGGATTCAACGGTTTAAATGAAGCCGCGATGCGGCGGATTTTCATTGGGACCTTCATCCTGATTTCGTTACCTCCGCCACCAAAGGTCGATGGAGATTATGTTTTCACTCCTGTCTGTTTGTCCGTTTGTTTGTGAACACAATATCTCAAAAAGTTGTGGACGGATTCGGACGAAATTTTGTGAAGATGCAGCGTGTGTGACAAGGACGACATGATTAGATGTTGGTGAAGATCCGGATTCGGAATTCGGATTCGTTTGCAGTGCATTGTTTGTTGACAAGGGGAAAATCCTGGAACAGTGAGTTTACTTTATCTATCATCGTTTGTGTCCGTTCAGCTGCACTTGCGAAAAATGATGCTTGTGCAGAAGCAGAGTAATGAAAGCAAGGCTCCATAAATGCCTCTATTATGGAAAATATCTGCAAGAAGTTGGAATTTTAACCGGGATTTTTTTACCGAGAAATTGCGTCAGTCAATTTATCTCGGGACCGTCCCGAGACCGTCTCGAAAGCCGAAACCGCCGGGATTTCGTCCCGGTCTCGGCTCGGTTGACAGCCCTACTTTGAATGTATTCTTGAAAAGATAAACGACACTTCTTCAAAACCAAACGAAACATCCACGAATAAATATCAAAAACATACTCCTTGTGGGTTTTGTTATTATATTAAATCATCCGTTGGCGACAAATACAACAAACAAGAACTTTATAGAGGAGAAGATGTGGCTTCTGAGTTTATAAAACGATTAGAAGAGGACTGTGTACGCTTAAGAAAGATAATGCGATTAACCAATAAACCGATGAACCCCCTAATAAAAGCAGAAGAAACAGAATTTCAGCAGCCAAATAGCATCTGTCATATCTGTGGGAAGAAAATTGATGGGAAGGAAAATACTGGGGGACAAAGGTTAGAGACCATTGTCATCTCACTGGGCAATATAGGGGTCCGGCCCATAATGAATGCAATCTTAATTATAAAACCCCCAATTTCATTCCGGTCTTTCTTCACAACAACGCCCATTATGATACACATCTATTTATTAAGGAGCTTTCAAAAACATATGGAAACATTTCAGCAATTCCTACCACAGATCAGGATTACATTTCATTCACAAAAACAATACGAACAAAAATAGGATTTAACAAAGAAAAAGGTAAAGATATATATGATATGACCCACATCAGGTTTCTTGACTCATTGACATTTATGGCAAGTCCATTATCTACCCTAGCATCAAATATTAAAAACTTTCCATGTCTTTCAGAGTATATATCAGATAAAAAAAGAAATTGAACTCATCACAAAAGGGAATATACCCGTATGATTACATGGATTCATTTGGGAGATTTAAAGAAACACAACTTCCCCCAAAATAATGTTTCTATAACAAGTTAAATAAATGTCATATAACAGATAAAGAATATACTCAAGCACAAAATATTTGGAAAACGTTTAACAAAGAACCTTGGCGAGTATCACGATTTGTATCTTAAAACCGACGTCTTACGACTAGCCGACGTCTTTGAATCCTTTAGAACAGTTTGTCATAATAAACAATCATATGGGTTAGATCCCGTCCACTACTACACAGCCCCCGGATTAGCTTGGAGTGCCAAGCTAAAAATGACGAAACAGAATCTGGATATAATTAGCGATGTAGATATGCTTTTGGTGATAGAAGAGGCTAAAAGAGGGGGAATATCACAAGTATGTTCGAAAAGATATGCTAAGGCTAACAATAAGTATCTTCCTAATTATGATGATACGAAAGATAGTTCTTACCTGATGTATTACGATGCTAATAATTTGTATGGATGGGCTATGTCTCAAGCTCTACTTTATGGAGGACTCAAATGGGTTGAAGAGAAAGATTATGAAAAGGTTTTACAAAACATCGTTACATCCTCACAAAAAGAATTGGACGATTCGGAAGTTGGATATTATTTTGAGGTCGATTTGAAATATCCTGAAATATCCTGAAGCCATATCCAAAATGGGCTCTTGATTACCATTGCTTTCACACACCTTTTGGTATGATCTTATAGGCTTCAGCATAATCATTGGTTTTCCAATTAATTTCAAATCTATCTCGAGGATAAAATGTTCCATCTAGAGAAACCCGAAGTTGTTTTACGGTAGCATTATCACACAACGCGTTATTCTTATCAGTAGCAGTACCTCCATCGGGTTTCTTAAAAAGAAGCCATAGGTACCGAGGCTTTCCTTCCAGAACACCTAAATTCCAAGTGTAGGTAGCATGTTCCAATTTAACATGTTGACATCTTCTTTTAAGGTAAGATACATTTAGCGAGGTCTTTGTGTTAAGCCTTCTATTCAACATCTCTTCCGTTTTAAGACTAGGAGTATATTCACTAATATACCAACACAGATCATTAACAACAAATTTATTGTTAGCACCGAAAGCATCAGCCTCCCCAAAAAACAATCTGTTTTCATTAGTATTCCTTAGTAGTTGAAATCTAATTTTAAGGCCGTACAGAACTTTATCATAATCACAAAATCCAAATATACCTTTAAGGGACACAGCTATGGTAAAACTATTCACTGGTTTTGTCTCATCATTATACATTCCCTTCCTTTGTTTATAGCCCGGGTTATCGATCTTTCCTGTTTTCATATCAGAAATAAAACCTTCAACACACCCCTTACCCACCCTATCACTAGGCGAATATAGCGTAAATTTCATCATTTCAGCTGTCGCAGAGACATAATCAATCGCTTCAACTTCTTGCATTCCAATATACAAATGAATACTATCAAACATTTTCCAGAAGAAATCATTTACGAGTGTAGCGTTTGTGTTATTCGCCCCTTTGGTGAATTTAAATTGACATAACAAGAAACTATCGGCTAGCAAATGAATACTATCAAACATTTTCCAGAAGAAATCATTTACGAGTGTAGCGTTTGTGTTATTCGCCCCTTTGGTGAATTTAAATTGACATAACAAGAAACTATCAGCTAGGTTCAAGTAAGTTTGTTGATTAATTATTTATCTCAAAACTTTTTGTTCCGGTCGTATCCCAATCTGTTCCTGTTACGGCATTTACCTTATAATAATAATCTTATTTTTTAGTTGAATTTGAGATGATAATCGTATCATCCAAATTATACATAGTATCAATTGCCTCCATTCTTTTTATATAACAATAAAAAATATAATTAATAAATTCATTCATATTTACATGTGATACCAATAAAATATTTAAAACTTTTGAAAGCCTGACCCAAGTACTTCAATTATTCTTTGTCGTTCTTGTGGTTAGTTCAGTTTTACCTTTTCTAACTTCTTTGATCGCTTGTAATTTATGAGACTCCTTTTGAGCGTCTTTTATACTCTTTACAGCACCCGCTACATTTCCCACGGCAGAAGCAGTTGAACCAATTAGGTCTTTATGTTTAAGACTAGTTGAACCGATACCCATTAGAGTATCAATTACCCCATCTCCTTTATTTCTAAATTGATCTCCAACACCACGTTCTCTCGTAGGCTTATAGTATCCTCTCCCAAGAAACATACCTTCCCCCTTATAATATGGTGAAAGATACATACCTTGGCCCTTATAGTGCGGTGAAAGATACATACCTTCCCCAATCCCATTCCCAGCTGTTTTACTAACACCTTTCGTATCTTTAGTAATAATTTTATATTTTCTTAGCTCATGTTTTCTTACAACAACCATCTTGTTTTTATTCCAAGTAGAATAAAAAACTTTTAGCATTTTAGTTTTAATTTTTTCAATTTATCCGCTTTGATTTTTCATTCTAGTCGCGAATAATTAGTGTGTGGCGGGCAAAACAATTTTTCAAAACATAATTTATCCTCCATCGAAAATTTTGATGGAATTAAAAATTCCCCCCTTGACGTTAACATAACCTCTCCTCTTTCCCGAGTAAATACAAGACCTATTTTTCCAAACGCTAACTCTTGATAAGTTTTCTTTTCATCTTGATCACTCGTGTTAAAACTACATTCTAGAAAAAACAGCTGGATGTTCATTTATTAATTAGTTTATAGTTATTATATAATTTTTCCAATTATTTGTTAAAGAACTTCACGTAAGTGAATTCTGATGGATAATTTCACCATTGAAAAAACATACGGTGATCCTGATCGGTTGTCTTAAAATTTACTTTAGAAATGGTTTCTCCTGACACGGGCAAATAGGTGAGATTCTTTGGCTCCATATTGAATTTATAACCTATTGGAGTTGAATAAGCGCTGAATGAAAATATTGTATTTGTTTTTACTCCATCGTCTTAAGCACCATCAACCAAATCACAGTGAATTAATATTGAATTCATACCTGAGGATATGTCAACGACGTTATCACTGACAAACGTATTATTATCCTCAAGCTTTTTGCGGAGAAACCTAACATCTCGCGAAATGAATTAGTAATCGTGAAATCTATTTTATAATTATTTTCAAGCCTAATAGTTGATTTTGATGTATGTTTTTGAGTATCTATTTCGATATTTTTTGGTTCATCACCTTTTTCTTTCATAACGCGAGAAATTTCTGAACATAGTACAGGTATCTCGTAAGCTCCGGGGGGTACTTCTATAGTTTTATATCCAGTTCCCGGATCATAACTAAACTTGTTATTCTTTTCTGTGATACTAAACAAGGTATTATAGGCCTCCAAAGACAATAACGCCGCTTCATATTATTTTGTGGGATCAAGTTGTACCGGGTATTGGAATGGAGAAGTGTGATCACTCGTAAAATCAAATCTAAGAGTTGTGTTTCTCATTTTATTGTATGTGAGATAAAAGATCTTTGTATTGACATTTATTAATTATTTTCCTATTCATCAACTGATCTAAAATGGCTGATATTTCATTAAAACAATTGTTGTTTCCTGCCTCCTTACTACCTAACAGCAGTAATAGTCTATTAACTAATTGTGATGAACCACTCGGAAGAAAACTAATGCCCGAACCAAGCTTACTTAAAGCATTAAGAATATTTTTTTCCTTCTCATTCTTCTTGCTTTTACCGGCAACAAAAACGCGATAATCAAGCGAGTGTCGTACATCAATATATACCTTATCTTCCACATTTTCCATATCAAGCGGTTCATCAAAATATTTTGAATTAGTATATCCATCTTTTGTGAGAAGAAACATTAATCTGGGGGTTAGTGTAATAGGTAATAGGTTAGACTTTAAGAATAACAAATTAGCATTAAATATATATACCTTTTCTCTAACAAGATAAAACATTGCTGGTTCTTCTGTTGGGGTGAGACCCGCTTTGGTTTTTGAATCAACCGAATATTCATTGTTTTGAAGAGCTTGCACAACATAATCAGGGGGGTGATTTCTCTCCTCAAGTTGTTGGAATGAATCTTCATTATCAGATTTTAATACTCCTAAATCTCCAAGCTCTTGTTCTGTCATTTGACTAAAATCTTTTATCATATGAAGTTTTTTTAGGAGTATATTCTATCGCAGGAAGTTGATCATGAAACCCCCTTTTGTTCGGTAGATTGTAAAAGAGGTTAAAAAAATTTCTCTTGTTTTCTTTCAAATATGTCTTCACCTAATAGCTTTTGTCTCCGTTTCTTCCTTATTCCCTCCTGTTGTTTAACAACTTTTGAAAGTAATTGTTGATGTTCCTTAAATTTTCTTGCTCATTCTTCAGCATTCATTTTATTTATGTAAAGAAATTATTAGTTATTATATCATCTTCTTTAGCAACGATATATTTATATTTTTCAGTCGTATGTTTCATATGGTCCTCAAATTCCTTTTTACTACATAATGTAGAACAATTATCCCTCCAAAAATTGTTTATATCTAATGCATTTAGTTTGAATAAAATAAAAGTATTAGCATTGTTTCTTATTGAGCGACGAGGGAGTTGAAAGTATGATTGACTAAGATAAATACAATTACAATAAGAATGTCTCCCCCTTGTATAGTAGCTGTCCATAACCGTTTGATTTTTCTCATTAACACAATCATCAAAGATACCGAGGTTCTTTTTTGTTTCATCTAACTCTTGAGGTGAAGGTATATCATCCGTATTATCAGTGAGAATACAAGTTATGGTTGTAGGTGATGTGGGTTTTGATTTCTTTTTCCATTTTTGTGGAGTATCACAAAATAGTTGTATTACATCCTCAATGTTGAGCTCATTTAGTTCATGTTGAAGCTTAAATAACCCGATTATATCTTATTTTTGAAGGCCGGCATTAAAACCTTGTGATAGTAGTTGGTACTCTGGTTGAAAACTTGACTTTGTGAAAATTATTAAATTTTCATAATCTAAAAATTTTGGAGTAAGGAGCATCTTTAAAAGCAAACAGGTTTTTCCACATCCACTTGACCCATCTATTAGGCATCTTAATGAATTTGGGAGGTTCTTATGATTATTAAATTTTATCTTACTTTCCCACACGGGTAAAAAAAATCATCCAATTATATAAGGTTAAAAATATATAGCGGGTAATCATTCATCATGTGTGTTGTTATCTCTATTTGTATTATAATTATGTATACATATTAGAAGCGATTCAACCAACTGTCTAATTGTGTTAATATCTTGAAATATTTTGAAAATGGGTTTGGCCATTTTATATACCCTGACAAAAAAATTCCAGAAAATCACGAAATCTGACAAATCAGAAATTTTGAAAATCAATTTTTTTTTATTTTTTGAAAATTGTGAAATCTGAAAATTTGGAAAATTGGAAAAATCGAGAAAATGTGAAAATTGGAAAATAAATAATTAACTGGTCACTTCCGGTTTGTGGTGAGTCACTTCCTGTTTTTTGGGTTGAGACAGTTTCGGTTTGGGGGTAAGAGGGATGTGGGGAATGTGGTGAGGGTGGGGAGGGTGGGGAGGGTGGGGGGGGGGGTGGGGGGGGGGGGTGGCCTGGCATGGAACCTACTGCATACATCTACTCACGGGGGATCCATTCCTGGAAAATGATGTGAATGCCGAATGTGGAGGCATTCTTTGAATGGGGATGGAGGGGGAGAGTTGTTTTTTGTTTTTTTTTTACTATATGGTCTCGGCTCATGGAAGGGCTATGACACAGAACAAATCAGGACACAGCATAACAAAAGGAACAGCCAAAGAATGAGGAAATACCAACAGCAGGGCAGAGGGAGAAACTAGACAGAAACTGACAAACAAGGGATGCAGTTAACGATGAGGGGCAAGGGAGAACGCAATGGGTAGACAAGATGGATACTTACACAATGTAGGGGTGGGGAAGTGTAGGGGTGGTTTAACATGAGTATAAAGGATCATGATTTTGGATGGGGGATAACTTGAGATGGCAGTGATCAGCTGTTTTAAAGACCTGGAGGGAAGAATGAGATTGAAGAGAGTATGGAAGGTGGTTCCACAAGTGGGGAAAAAGAGGAATAATGAGTGGAGGTGAGCAGTGGTTTCTGGATTTAGGCAGTTTCACTATGAGGGGGTTGCTGGTGAATCATGTGCACCCTGCAGATACCTGAGGGGGACAAAGCACAGAGAGAGCAGAGGGTGCAAGGCAAGTCTTGACAAGGTGCCACCTGGTTTTAGAGGAGGGAGACAAGTTTGAAAGCTCAGTCTTGAGATTGGACAGACGTTGGTTTCTCGCTCTCCAGACAGTAGACACACATGTTGTGAGCTTTGTGCAATGATCTAGGGTTGTCTTCAATTTTATTTGACTTCCAGGAAGAGAATGGAAGTTGTTTTAGAGTAACTGACTCACCACAGGAATCAGAGTACCAAGAGCGGGAGGATAGGTAAGATAATTGAAGACGAGATGGGATCAATGCGAGCATAAAAGGTTTATATGGAAGAATTCCCAAGATTAATTAATATCAGTGGCGGTGGATACCCTTCAGAACCCATTAGAATGACACTTTAGAAGACAACAAAGCCAAATAAATCTCTCGGTTATTAAACATTGTGGGTTAGAATTAAGCACCATTACCACCATTAGGTTAAAACACCATAAGAAATAAACACTGTAGGTTAGATTCTCCTTCTTCATTTTTGATGGACGGACGGACATAGCCAAATATTGAAGTGGCTTTACCGCTTTAACAAAATTAATAACTAGTTGGTGTTCATAGAATACTTACCCTGCGCTGTCAACTGTTTTTGAAGGGTTTTTTTTTCTTTCATCCAATATGGCTGCCAGACCACGTGAGCGATTAAATCATAAATTTATATTCTCTAACATAATTGTTGTGTCGATCACGCTCAATAAATTTCAAACTGATCAGAATAAGTGTTGTCATTATGCACCGTCGAATTATGACGTCATAATTAAGGCACCAATGACGTAATCGTTAACAACACTTATTCCCCATGCAGAGTTCTTTACAATGAGCCACGTTTCAATTTTTTCCATGGAGCAGTTTTGGAGATTATAGAGGTGCAATGTTTTTCGATTTTCCAAGATGGCGCCTGTACCATGAGACCTATGATGTCATAATTAACATATCTTTTCCCAATGGGGAGTAATTGACAATGAGCTTTGTTTCCATTTTTTCCCATTGAGCGGTTTCGGAGATATATAGAGATGTAAAGTTTTTCCAAGATGGTGTCTGTACCACGTGACCTATGATGTCATAATTATGAATAAAAAAATTATACAGGCAGAGGTGGTCCTATGGTAAAATTTAGTGTTAATTGGACCAACGGTTGCCGAGAAAATGAATTTTTAAAATGCAGACACGCACGTACATGCAAAATTCATTCATTTTCATTCAGACACGCACGTACGTACACCACACGTACAAATGAATGCCTAACCCTGCTTTTCGCTTCTCGAGTGCACGGTAAAAATACAGTACGAGGAAAAGTGCCCGCCACCAGTGATGGGAGGGAAAAGAGCTAGCCATGGTGGTGGCAAGAATAACCACAAAAGATGACAATCAGGCAGTTGTATGGGGAAATTCAATCCATCCTGTAGCATTTAACTTCATCAAAGGTGGTGCTGTTCAAAACAGCAACAGCGAGGAGGCAACAGCCCATCATTTTTCTTGAAAGTTTCCTTTCAGCTGTAGGAGCTGCTAACCCCTCTAGAACCTCACCACATCACATACAAGTGACCCTCACTCACACTAGTGAATGCTCGCTCCTCACCACATACAAGGCTTTCATCCACAGCTCAATGGAATACTGCTCTCCCCTCTGGGCTGATGCTCCTGCCTCACACCTCGCTCGGCTTCACGTTGTAGAAACCAAAGCTTTCAGAATCATTGGAATCTCTCACGATGAAGCTAACTCCGAGGGCCTTTCACTCACTCAACGCATGAAGTGGTGGTCTTTCTGTCTTCTACCGACTCCTCTCCGGCAGCGCACCCCCAGCTCTGTCTGTGCTCTGTCCCCCAAATATTCCTACAGGTCACACAATATCTGCCAGCAACCCTCTTCTGGTGAAACTGCCAAAATCAAGACTCTCTGCTCACCTTCATTCTTTCATTCCTCCTTTCTCCCACCTCTGAAACAAACTCCCTCACTCTCTTCAATCCCACTCCTCCCACCTCTGGAACAAACTCCCTCACTCTCTTCAATCCCACTCCTCCCTCCAGGTCTTTGAAACAGCTGTTCACCACCATCTCTTATCTTCCCCCATCCAAAACCTTGATCTTTTCTACCCCCATTAATTCACCCCAGATCCACTTTTTTGAAATACCAACTTCTTTCCTGGAAGTCCTGGCAATGTCCATGTGTTTTATACCTCTCCCACCCTTCCCCTTCCCATGCCTCCTCCCCTTCCCATGTCCCTGTTCTCTACTGTTGTACTTGTGTGCTTCCCTCTCTCTCCCCATCTTGTCTCCTGCTCCCATTATATGTTTTACGAGTCCGTTTTTTTTTTTGTGTGATTAATATAAGCTCTTACACGAGCCTCGATCTTGTATACAAAAGAAAAAAAAAACCTTATCCTAATCCATCCAGAGGTGTTGGAGTGTTTCGGTAACATACAGACAGACAGATATACAAGAAAGGACATTGGGTAGAATGGCTGACAGGTATGACGAAAATGGAGAGAATCAATAATAATTGATTGATTAATTGTGTAATTTAAAAAAAAAAATAACAATCATAAAATAATTAATTTCTTAACCAATTGGCTAATAGCAAACTGAAACCACCAGTTTCAGCCGAATGTGTAACTTTTTGCAAATCAAGTAATTAATCGAAAAATTAAATAATGAATTGATTAATTGATTCATCAATAAATGAAAAATATCCTTTACAGCCAAATCACTTGGTCACTATCATGTCCAAATATCAGCTTCCTAGTTCAAAAGGTGCCTGAGATAATGCCCAGAAGAGAAAGGAAATAAATAAGTACTTAATAAATCAATAATAATTAAGCAATTAAGCAATTGAATGACATATCTAGTCCAGTAACATTGACAGCCTCACTTTTGTCCTGTGGAATCCTCTGGTGAAGATGGACGAAGAGAGTTGAAAGCGTTCACGATTTATCACACTCACAGCCAAACACACAAACATACAAACGAGACAGACTGACATATATGATGAAAATTTTCAATTTTCGGCATAACAGGTTCATGCTGTCTTTCTGTTTGACATACCCTGAAACACAGAAACGCTCTTCAGGAAGGAAATTTAGCAAAACTTCCTTCAAATCAATCTAAACCTCCAGGAAAATTGTAATTTTTTTGGAATGACACAAAAAGTTGAACCTGGGCAGTGTATAGGCAACAGGCCACTGCCTTGATCAATCCTGAAAATATATTTTTTGCTTTCCTGTGAAGAGATATATACCCTCCCATTTTTGAGCTCTTTCAACCAGTGCAAAAGAAGGGTTTAATTTTTTCATGTCATGCTATTATTACCATGGGCCTCTGCCAGTACGTGTGTGTGTGTGTATATATTATATATGTATGTATGTATATACATATATATATATATATATATATATATATATATATATATATATATATATATATATATATATATTCGGCATATCAATCAGGGGAAGAGAAACAACATGCAGAAAATGGTTATAACTTCAGATCTCTGATAATTATATCGAAGACAGCAGAGTTTGGCATATGAAAAAAAAAGATTCTCAGAGGGAAAGGCAATTAGAGAAGAGTTGGGGTCCTTCCACATCTGCATACATATAACATGCGACAAAGGCCACCACACGCCCTTTCCAGTGAGCAGGAGCACGATGAAGAGAAAAATCAACCAATTAATGGTTCTTTCAACACGTTTCACATCCACGGTCAAAAACAAGGCAGGGAAAAAGCAATTAATCTTCAAATAAAGAGGGAATGAAAAGGGTCACTGCAGATTCCCACCTGCTCACCGCACCATTTGAAAGCTCTTTTGCATTCCCTTGTGCAATGTTTGCTTACAAGTTGGCCCAGGGCTGAAGGTGAAGGTGAAGGTGAAAGGTGATGAGCATTTTAGCTTCATATAAGCAGCATAGTCCAGCTTTGCTAGAATACAGTATTATTTGTTTATTTTCTTGCCACACATAGATTCACACTGAGACCGTGAATGCCATTAAAAAGCAGTTAATGCATGCTACAGTACATAAAAACTGAAAATAAAAGTAACTTCTTACTTGTCACACCATGATCTCTCTCACACCATGATCTCTCTCACGCCATGATCTCTCGCTCCGCACTTCCTTCTTCGAGTGTGTACGCATCATTATGCCGCTACTGTCCAATGCAATCAAATTTGCATCCGTGTACTCTCCCACCTTTTCCTAACCGAGGAATTAGTTATATGCAAGCAAGCAGAGTAAAATGTCTGCAAAATATCTAATAATCTATAAAACTATGAATAGTCATCATTTTAACCATAATCATCAGCAACAGTTTGCTAGGATGTGCCAATAACTAGTATTTTGTGGAAATTTGTGTGCAAAGCAAAAAAGGAAAAGAAGAAGTGCCTACACCTTGTCCTGCAGCACAGAGCTTGAGTATTTGCCAAGAGGAGGAAAGGGAGTTATTACGGCAAAGCACGTGAAGAGTGGCCAAGAGAGATGCACCGTCAGGCGCCTGCCCAAAGGCAAGCCCAAGATAAGAAAATGGCACAAAACACCAATTTGTTTTAAAGCAGGCACCCCGTTGTTGTGAAAAATATGAAGTATGATAAAAGGCCAAAGCAAGGGAGCCCACACTCGTTTCTCAACGATGCGTATGTTACAGGAGCTGCTGTTTCCTTTAGCGCTTATCTTATCTCCCCTGGCCGAAGAAACACCTTTGAGTGATGGGTTCTGAAACCCACTGCTTTGTGCTACTACGGCTCGTGAAATAAGAAGGGCTCAGCAGTATCGACTCTTTCTGGCTCTTCATCAGTGCTATTTTGCAGTGACCTTAGCGAACCATTTCCCACCATGGCATAACTTCTGTCAAGCCTGATGCCAAAATGCTATTCACATTAAACAGGAGACTTGGGCCCTCTGCAAACAGATGGCAGATGCCTTTCAACCAAAAACGTACTATACTCCTTGAAGATATGCATCAATGCAAGAATATTACTTCTTCTTTTTTTTTAAGGTACATCACAAGGCAAGCTTTGGAGAGATGTAATGACATCATTACTATTGCAGCAGCAACAACAGTTCTAAACAAGGCATCGTGCCAAATAACATCTGATGGCACAAAGTAAAATCCAGAGATAAAGTAAGCAATTTGAATAAAATAAAAATTCTCATTTAAAGTAGATACTTGGCTTACAGATGGATAAAAGGCCTGCATAAAAAGGTGCCAACTTCTACGCAAACTCTACTTTTCAATTCCGCAAAAACTTTTCAGCGCACCAAGGAATGGCACACATGGTAACGGTATTAGGAGCAGAGAGAACAAGGCAAACCAAAAATTAAAACAGTCCATTTACAATAGCTACACAAATGGGAAAAAAAAAATTATATCCATCCAGCTCCTCTTGAAATATTGGAAAAACTACATCAGAAATTAGTCTACTCCTCACAAATTAACCTTACTTCTGTTTCCCTTCTTTGTTTGTTTGTTTGTGACAGAAGCTTCTTTAACGTGTTTATACCAATGTTTTGCACGACGAAAAATCAAGCCAAATGTACGTGAAGACACCTATAACACCGTCAATTTGTTTGCCCTGCATCAGACATACAAAAAATTTGTAAAAGTTGATCACTCGCCAAAGTCCTTTTCCTGTCTCGTCCATGCACTTAACATCTGGATCAGATGTAGAACTGCTTCAAGATGTACGCCGGCCCAAAATCATATCATCCAGGTTTGGCTGCACTAGCCTAAACATGCATGGCATATGGGTGGGGATAGAATGGCTGAAGAGGACCTTCTGTCACTTTGCGAAAATTGTTTTTGGAAGGGAGAAAGGTGGGGTAGGGGGTTGATGCAATGGTTGCACCATCTCCTGGGATTTAGCAGCCTACAAAAGCTGTTCCATCATGCTGACAACTTATTCAGTTTGGATCGTGTATATTAAAGAGGCATCAAATGATTGGTAGTTGCATCAAGCAGCAGATATGATTCGGTAGAGAGGAGAGGACTTCAATTTGAATGCGAGTACCAAAGAAGGTATGAAGAATAAATAAACCGTGTGCTACTCAGTCCACGTCTTCACATTGAAGAAAATGCCAATTGGCCTCAACTGAGCGCAACCTTGGTTTTTCTGGCAACAACTTTGGGAACAGTCAAAACACCACACACAACTTATTTGCATGGATTATAAAGAACGATCATTTAAACTAGGTAGTGGAAGGAAGAAGAATTTCATAATCAATGAGCAGAATAATTTATGAGGAAATAATGGCTCGGTGCACTTTGAGAAAGTATGCATGGTCTTGCATTACAGTTCACCATTCGTTGTATTAATAAAAATAAAAATGAGATGCAGTGAAAATGCAATACAGTATTGCCAAAAAGTAACTTAAGGTAATCCAACAGGAATGAATGCAGACAGAGCAAGCAGGCAAAATGTAAGATTCAAGGATGTGTCCATAATTCGCAGGTTGGAAAAAAAATTAAATTGCCGTTTTGATCAGCAGAAAATGGGACTTAAAAGAGATCTCAAATTGCTCCCACCTCACCCTCCCCAAAGATAAAAAAACAAAAACAAGAAAAACAACGAAAACGTGCAACACAAAACAAAGCTGCAGAGATTGAATGAGCATGTGTGTGCACATCAGGACCCCTGCACAGTAAGAGAGACTGCAAAAGTGGAGAGAGTGAGTGAGTGAGTAAGTAAGTGTGAGTGTGTTTGTGGTCGAGTGCGTTTGTGTTCGAGTGCGTTTGTGTTCGAGTGCGTTTGTGTTCGAGTGCGTTTGTGTTCGAGTGCGTTTGTGTTCGAGTGCGTTTGTGTTCGAGTGCGTTTGTGTTCGAGTGCGTTTGTGTTCGAGTGCGTTTGTGTTCGAGTGCGTTTGTGTTCGAGTGCGTTTGTGTTCGAGTGCGTTTGTGTTCGAGTGCGTTTGTGTTCGAGTGCGTTTGTGTTCGAGTGCGTTTGTGTTCGAGTGCGTTTGTGTTCGAGTGCGTTTGTGTTCGAGTGCGTTTGTGTTCGAGTGCGTTTGTGTTCGAGTGCGTTTGTGCTCGAGTGCGTTTGTGCTCGAGTGCGTTTGTGCTCGAGTGCGTTTGTGCTCGAGTGCGTTTGTGCTCGAGTGCGTTTGTGCTCGAGTGCGTTTGTGCTCGAGTGCGTTTGTGCTCGAGTGCGTTTGTGCTCGAGTGCGTTTGTGCTCGAGTGCGTTTGTGCTCGAGTGCGTTTGTGCTCGAGTGCGTTTGTGCTCGAGTGCGTTTGTGCTCGAGTGCGTTTGTGCTCGAGTGCGTTTGTGTTCGAGTGCGTTTGTGTTCGAGTGCGTTTGTGTTCGAGTGCGTTGGTGTTCGAGTGCGTTGGTGTTCGAGTGCGTTGGTGTTCGAGTGCGTTGGTGTTCGAGTGCGTTGGTGTTCGAGTGCGTTGGTGTTCGAGTGCGTTGGTGTTCGAGTGCGTTGGTGTTCGAGTGCGTTGGTGTTCGAGTGCGTTGGTGTTCGAGTGCGTTGGTGTTCGAGTACGTTTGTGTTCGAGTGTGTGTGTGTGTGTGTGTGTGTGTGTGTGTGTGTGTGTGTGTGTGTGTGTGTGTGTGTGCGCGCGCGCGCGTGCGTGCGTGCGATTTAGCGGGCGGTGAGGAATCACTCAAAAGTATTGATTGTTGTTTAGAAGGTGCAAAATTTACACCTCTTGCCAATAATATTAACCCTTTAAATGTTGTCAAATTTTGCTTGTCTAATTGTTCAAGCATATCATTGGGTGAAAATGTCATTGGCGTGTTGACATTAATTCCTTCAGATGTGCTATCATAGAAATAGAGCAGAAACTAAAACCGCACTGGGTAGTGAGCATACCTCCCTGCCAGGTTCAACAGTTTATGTATTGTATCCCACCGATAGGCCGGATTTGGATTTGGATCTGGACCTGAACAAATATCTAATCGGCTTATTCTTGTCACCTAACTAACTCATCCACCTAGTTTTGTTATAATCTGACCACAAAGTTTCTAAATATCATGCTATTTTAAAAAATGAAAAGACTCACTTAAGAAAATGTCGTATCCGGATCCCGGTCAACACCAAAATCTAAACAATTCTTCCTCGTCATACACCCAACCTGCCCACCACGGTTCGTCCGAATTAGTTGACAACTTTTTGAGATATGGTGCTATATATCGTTTTTGGCCCCTATCTCTCAATGGTGAAGAATAACTAAAAAACAAAATTATAGTATCACAGAACCGAATTCGGATATTCAACAAAATCAAATAAATTAATCCGTGTGATACACCCAAAGCCTGGTTGGCTTAGTGGTTAGGGTGCCGGCTTGGGATCCCAGGCTCCCGGGTTTGAATCCTGGTTGATCGCTGAATTAACGCCAGGGGGGCTGACTCAGCCTGTCATCCTTCAGAGGTCGGCAAATTGAGTACCAGCTCACTGGTAATTCCCTGCGTGTCGCAAGAGGTGACTAACAGGGTTGGCGGCAGGAAGAGCATCCGGCCATAAAACATTGCTTCAAAAAGGGGACCACGGTGCCCAAAAAAGGCCAACCTCCGCTCTGCAGGAAAAAATGGCCTCTAAAGGCAGTTCGTATGATACACCCAACCTGTCAACTAAGTTTGGAATATACAACATACATATAATGGCAAAAGAGAATGAAAAGAAAGAGGTTAATTCCAAAGTGAAATACAATTGATGACACTACTGCTATTTTCTATCTCATTTCTTCCTACTTCCTTGTTTTTATTCAAACCAGAAGGACACACTCCCGACAAGAGCGGCCAGGGGGGTTGTCTTGTTATCCTTATTAAAACGTAATTCAAAATACCTCTCACGACGTAATTGAAAACACCTCACTGCACTGAAAAATGTGGATACTGTACTGTATTGTAAAGAGAATAATGGGAAAGAGGGTACTGTACTGTAAAGGGTGGGGACTTGTAATGCTCTCTTCCACCTGGAGGCTGCACTACACGATACACGTTTACATCGAGAATTTGCGCCACCCCTCCAACCGCCCCCTCCCCCAGACTACCGGCAAAGCTAAAACACCCCTACACACGAATCGGGGTCATACTATTGCTATGTAGCAAGTCTGGACATTAATCGGTCCAGAACTGTAAAAGGAGTGGTGCGACAGACAAACACAAACATACACCAGTCCTTGAATTATATTAAGTGTTGCATCGAGTGTCGCCATCACCAACAACGCCGTTTCCTTCGAAAGAGTACATGTATTATTGGGGGGAAATGCCAGGGGCATAGAAAAGGCCCCTTTATATGGTATGCGCCTTGTGCCGAAGTACAGAAAAGAAGGGATATTCCATATCTTGTAGAAAATGCCAAACAATAGAAAAGAAGGGACATTTAAAAAAATCTCATGTGCATGCTGGTCTACCCTTGTGTTCCTTGGAGGAACCATGTAATGCTGTTGAAAAGTTAATATAAAGGGGTGCCCTACATATATAGGTGAAAACCTGTCAGTGAATAAATCGGGAACCGTGGTTGTTGTTGTTTTTCGGTCCCCTTTTTGAAGCAATGTTTTACGGCCGGATGCCCTTCCTGACGCCAACCCTTTTTGC
Organism: Myxine glutinosa; assembly: GCF_964187855.1. NCBI lineage: Eukaryota > Metazoa > Chordata > Myxini > Myxiniformes > Myxinidae > Myxine > Myxine glutinosa. The sequence continues at coordinate 241,104,888 of NC_136262.1, read as the reverse complement.
CGCCTTTTAACGACAAACAGGGAATTACCAGTGAACTGGTACTCAATTAGCCGACCTCGGAAGGATGACAGGCTGAGTCAACCCCCCTGGCGTTAATTCAGCAATCGACCGGGATTCGAACCCAGGATCCTAGGATCCTCAGCCGGCACCCTAGCCGCTAGCCCAACACCAGGGTCTATTTCTAATTTATTCTAATAATAATAATATAATATTCTAATAATTTGAAGGGAATGGTGTACAATAACTGACTGATTAATTGTGTAATTGACATAAATAAAGAGTAATCGTAAAATAATTAATTTCTTAATTGGCGAATAGCATACATACCTAAACCAACACCATTTCATCCGAATCTGTAACTTTTAGAAATGCAAGTAATTAATCAAAAATTAAATAATTGATCGATTAATTGATTAATCAATAAATCAAAAATACCCTTTATAACCAAATCATTTGTTCACTGTAGTGTCCAAATATCAGCTTCCGAGCTCAAAAGGTGCCTGAGATATTGCCCAGATGAGAAAGAAAATAAATAAGCACATAGTAAATCGATAATAATTAAGTAATCAATTAAACGATGAATCAAAAAATAAAAAATAACGTTTTTGCCACAGCACTTAATTCAATAATTGTGCCCAACTTTCAGCTTCCTAGCTCAAAGGATGGCAGAGATATCGCCTGGACAAACAAGAAAACAAACGGAGTGAAAACTGAGTGCCCTATCGGCACGCGTCATCGCCGGGACCCCTTCGTGCACGGCGATGACATCGTGCAGTGCCTGGAGATGGAATAGGAAGGGGCAGAGTACAAAATCGAATCAGTACAAGTCAGACCACCACGACTGCTTCAATCGCTCCCAATTTTTTTTTTTTCTTTTAAGATATATGCCACAATACCGTTGCTGTTAGGAAACATGATGTTTTGGAATTTGACACTGCTCTATACATCAATCTATATATTAATATGCTGGTTTGTCCATCCGTTTGTGTGTGACATTTTTTCCATCTATTAAAGGCATCATTTGGCAGTCATGTTGGTCTTATGCAAAGCTAAATACTTCTTTGGGGCGGTCATATTCACAATTTCCATACCCTCCCTTTAAGTTTTCCCTTCAGCACAACCAATGGGATTGTTAACATGATCATCAAATACGGAAAGGTTGGAGCTCATCTGCGTCACGTGCCCTTGTAATCGTATACGCCTCATGCTTCAGGCCTCTGGTAAGTGCAATTGCAATCTATCTGAGCGATATAAACATGATGTATTTATTATACAGTGCATTCAGAAAGTATTCAGACCCCTTCACTTTTTTCACATTTTGTTATGTTGCAGCCTTATGCTGAAATCGTTTAAATTCATTTTTTCCCTCATCAATCTACATTCAATACCCCATAATGACAAAGAGAAAACAGGATTTTAGAAAGTTTTGCAAATTTATTAAAAAGAAAAAACTGAAATATCACATTTACTTAAGTATTCAGACCCTTTGCTATGACACATTAAATTTAGCTCAGGTGCCTCCCATTTCTCTTGATCATGTTCGAGATGTTTCTACACTTTGATTGGAGTCCACCTGTGGTAAATTCAATTGATGGGACATGATTTGGAAAGGCACACACCTGTCTATATAAGGTCTCACAGCTGACAATGCATATCAGAGCAAAAACCAAGCCATGAGGTCGAAGGATCTGCCTGCAGAGCTCAGAGACAGGATTGTGTCGAGGCACAGATTTGGGGAAGCCTACAAAAAAATTTCTGCTGCATTGAAGGTTCCCAAGAGCACAGTGGCCTCCATAATTCTTAAATGGAAGAAGTTTGGAACAACCAGGACTCTTCCTAGAGCTGGCCGCCCGGCTAAACTGAGCAATCGGGGGAGAAGGGCCTTGGTAAGAGAGGTGACCAAGAACCCGAAGGTCACTGTGGCTGAGCTCCAGAGATCCTGTGTGGAGATGGGAGAAACTTCCAAAAGGACAACCATCACTGCAACACTCCACCGATCTGGGATTTATGGCAGTGGCCAGGCAGAAGCCTCTCCTCAGTGAAAGACACATGAAAGCACGCTTGGAGTTTGCAAAAAAGCACCTAAAGGACTCTCAGACTGTGAGAAACAAGATTCTGTGGGCATCGGTGCCTCCATTAGAAGTTCAACAAGTACAAGTTTGACAAGCTCCAATTTGACAAGTGCAAAACTTCATCCATTCAGGATAAAATTTCTTGAGCGTTATCTAGGGATAAATTTGCAGGGAAAAAGGTAACAATAATGACGTCATCGTTCACGTGGTTCAGCCGCCATATTTTAACACAAAAGCCTTAAAACCACTAAAAACCCTTTTTCTCAGAAACAGCTGAACAGATTGAGGTGAAACATTACATGCATGGTCACATACACATGACGAACAAAAAGTTCCACGAACATTACATCATAGATCACATGGTTTGGCAGCTATGATTTTTTGAAGAATAAACCTTTAAAAAGCCACTCCTTCAGAACGGCTGAACATATTAAATGGAAACTTCACACATATGTTCCCCTGTGCCTTGGGAATACCATGGTATCCTTAAATAATTCATACGTCACATAGCTTGGTGGCCATATTGGATTGAACGAAAATCTTCTATCTATTGAACCGCTTCATTGATCGATGTGAAACTTTAAAGTAATGTAGTAGTCGTAAACATGTTTAAAATTTCAACATGATTGGTCTTACATTCTGACAGCCAGAAGCTGTTATCGCCTGAAGAAAAAGAAACTTCACTATATTATCTTCTCCTGCCATGTGAGTTTTCAATATATCTATTAATTATGTACTGTTTGAAGTCAGTGGCATCCTGTCTATTAATTATGTACATCTATTAATTATGTACTATCAGAATGTACCTTTTGACACTTTGGACTGCTGAGACCCATTGGACCTTTGAAGAACCTTTAAGACCCCAAAATACCCCAAAGACCCTTAAATACCATGAAGAACAAGAGGACCCCGAGGACCCAAAAGACCCTGAGGACCCAAAAAAGACCCTGAAGACTCTGAGGACCCAAAAGACCCCAAGGACTTAAAACACCCTAATAACCGAAAAGACCCAAAAGACCCGTAGGACTCAAAAGAGCCAGAGGAACCTGATGACTCAAAAAAAAAAACCCAAGACAGCCTCATTTAAACAAGACCGAAAGTCTAACAGCGGCGTAGCCGGCCTTGTTTGATACTTTAGTTGAAGAGGATAGTATGACCTGGGTGGGGATACCAGTTAGCAAATAATGTAAGTATTAAATTATTTTGAAGTACTCTAAGTCTCCAAGCTGTCTGTCACCATGAAAGTGAAGATATTGCATTGAGACACTGGTTTATTCTATAATCTATATGGTCAGTTAGTCAACATGTTAGTGAACGTGACCTCAGCACCATCCCGACACACACCACTGCGGCCAGAGTGCAAATCCTGCCCCAACCTCCTTGAGAGAGGACCCAGTGAGAGGGTACTCATTTTGCAACATTTATATTTTAAAGCAACATTTTCTTGGGAGCTATTAACCCTCCAAGTTTCACTCTCAATCTGCTCTGGAATTTATATGATCTCATTATGAACAACGTTGCGGGTTAGTCGGCCTGCAGCATGTGCAGTTCATCTACTTAGCTGGAATTCACTCTGGTTGGCAAAGATCCACAGATCGAGTGGGTCTCCTACTCTACTCGCTGCAACGTACAACTTTCCGTGTGTAAAAACACATGACAGGTCTGACCGCTCCGGCGACATGTTCGGCATGTACGGCATATCATACTAAAATACGCAATTTGGTGTCTGTCTGTCTCGTGATACATTCCGTCGTTGCTTATCCAATGTCAACCAAACTTTACAGGATGACTAAAGGTTACACAATGAAGGTTGTAGCACATTAATTTGCTCCCCCCCCACCAGATACCAAGCGGGTTTTCCCCACCATTGCCACCAATGGGATTGCGTGTTGAGGTGTATATCCGTATTAAGCTAGCTTTATCGTGGTGTTTTTCCAAGGCCGTTTCTAATAACAAAACGAATGATAATAGCATTTTTATTATTATTATTACAAAACAATATTAATGCCAATAATGTCCCACATCCCCCAAGGGGTTTCCTCCTTGAACAAACACCGTGTTAACATTTATAAATAGCTTCTCATGGCATTTTCGTGGAAGCAACAGCCTCTTCCAGAAGTAAAAAATATTATAAACCACAAACACATATGATTAGCTTTTTAAACAGTCACTAATGCTGTTTATAACATTAAGCAAAGAAATTTGGAGGAAGCCCGACATCCGTGAGGTAAATTTTACTTCAAGAACTGAGCGAATATCTACTGTAATCTACATACCCCACAAGGGTTGGGTAAATAATATGACCCTTCCCGCCACTAAAATGCCGTTTTTTGTAGCGGCATTTTGAAACCCACCAATCAAGGTTTTTTTTTGAAAACCACCAATGAAACCCGCCTATCCTGCTGTTTAACACAAAACTGAAAAGGAGGAAGTGTGCTCATTTACCAAGCAGCTAGCTAGCACTTGCCAAGGCAGCCGTTCCTTAAGTTTTGAATGGAGTGATTGCTCGAATGCTTAAACCACTTGGCGATTTCTCCACAAGAAACTTGGTAAATGAAGACACACCCAATGTTCTTGAGACGTGACCATAGATCGATTGTAATCTATATATCCCAAAGAGAAATGATCTTTCCTGCCACACCGGCAGTGAGCAGGTGTACTAGTAAATAAAAATGTCAGTTGGTGGAGTAGGCCATCGTACGCTGTCGTATGCCGTAATGACATCATAGACGTAATGACGTAGCGTGACAGACGGACACAAAACTGCCGCTACTTTAATGTATAGAAGATGATATATTTTAACCTCCCATAACTTTGCAGTCACTATGAAGGGATTAGTGTTACGATTAGATTTACTATAATACTAGCTGAATGCACCCGGCGTTGCCCGGGTTCTTTTTGAATGAATTTAATCTTCTGTACATAGGTCTGACGTGAGCCCAGTATCAGTTAGTGCTCAACGATTCCTTGTTCTTTCTTCTATCGTGCCCCGCGAGAGAGAATTTTGAAAGCATGTGTTGCAATCAGTCAGATATTCCTATTAAGTGCATAAGTTGTACTTCAAGAGAATTTTGAAAGAAGAAGAAGATTTATTGCGAAATGGGCCCAGCCGGGCCGAGGCGGTATCGACCGGCCTTGCCACCGAGCCTATAACCTTCCCGGGGCCCGTCCCGACATTAGTTGTCTCAGAAGTTTCCTCCTATCTTTCACCGTTCAGGAGATTAGTGCGTGCAGACAAACAAACAAACAAAAACTTTCTTTTATATATATATAGAAGAAGAAGATTAACGTTACGTAATAATGTTTGTTATCATCATTACGAAAATGATATTACGAAAATGATATTACTATAAATAAAAAAACGAGGCTAATTCCTTACTTCCGCGGTTATTCGTACCATACACCACTTATCATCGATTCATTAACCATACACCGCTTCAATCTATTAACTTTGCATTCACGACATTGGGATTAAAGTCTTATGGATATATTTATTATATTATTAATATTATTATTATTAAAACAATACTACTGTATTAAGAAACCTGGGCTTAATTTGTCCCAAGCGGCCTGAAGGTGAGGCATGAAGCCTAAGGCCTATACGTACTGTATTGTTGGAAGATCCGAACGTCTATGCTTTTGATATTTGATGATCATTTTAACAATTGGTTTTTTTGTGTTTCACACTGAATGAAAAACGTAAAGGTAGAGCATGGCGATTGCGATATATGACAGGTTCGACGATATGTTCGGCCTGAACGGCATAAGGATCAAAATGGCATGTGGAGTAAGCCGTTCTACGCTGTAATGACATCAGACATAATCACATCACCCTGTCATGTGACCAGATCCTCAGCTTTGATTGGTACATGTTTGAGGGGACATACATACATACATACATACATACATACATACATACGGATGGACAAACTGTTCTAGATGACTTTTCCCCATGGGCTACAACGTAAAAAAAAAAAAAATTAAAACACACATACTAAATTCAGTTTTATAAATAGGACGTAATGTGTCATGCGTGACTGATGAAAGTGGGGTTGTACAAAATAATGAAAGAATGTGCAAAAAACACCCCACAAAATACACTACACAAACATGTCCTGGTGAGGGTCTGCAATCTTTGATTGCTCTTTCTTGTTTTTATACCTTGGGTCATTTTGATCCTTCTTTCTGGTTTATATATTGTAGATATATAAGTTTATATATCTATATCTTTAAGTCCTTGATGCTTCCTGTCTTGCTCTACGGATGCGAGACTTGGACCCTTACCAAGGGCCAGATAATGAGACTGAATGCCTTTGGAACCAAGTCTCTTCGGAGAATCCTTGGCTATCACTGGTCGGACTTCGTGTCCAACAAGCGGTTGCTGAGAGAGACTCAGAGGAGATTCGTTTCCTGTATGGTCCGTGAGCGTCAGCTGCGGCTGTATGGACATGTGGCTCGTTTTCCGGACGCTGATCCAGCTAACCAGATACTCTCACAGCAATGGAGCCTCGTGAATGGAGGAGGCCAACGGACAGACTGCATGCCTCGTGGTTGCAGCATGTTGATCGGCATCTCAAAGAGATAGGGATGGGCCAGGCATCAGCCTGGGGGATGTCCAGACGAGGCCCTTGGAGCACCGTTGGAAAGTGGATGCGGCGAAGCGCTGCTCCGGCGCATGCTCCCATTCCTGACCTTATATATTGTACACCACTCCTTTCCTATTCCATCCCCAGGCGCAGCAGGATATCTTTGCCGGGCACCGAAGGGGCCCCAGCGATGACACGCGCTGAAAGGGAGAACTCAGTTTTCACTCCGGTTGTTTTCTTGCTTGTTTGTTTGTTTGTCTGGGAGATATCTCAGCCATCCTTTGAGCTGGGAGGCTAAAATTTCGGCACAATAGTGAGCACGTCCTTTGGCAAAAAAAAAATTTTTTGCTTTTTTGATTAATCAATTAATTGATTAATTACTGCATTATTATCTATTAATTAAGTACTTATTTATTTCCTTTCTCATCGGGCAATATCTCAGGCACCTTTTGAGCAAGGAAGCTGATATTCAGACACGACGATGACCAAGTGATGACCTTCACTCCTTCATTCCTCTTTTCTCCCACCTCTGGAACAAACTCCCTCACTCTCTTCAATCCCACTCCTCCCTCCAGGTCTTTAAAACAGCTGTTCACCACCATCTCTTATCTTCCCCCATCCAAAACCTTGATCTTTTCTACCCCCGCTAATTTCACCCCAAATCCACTTTTTTGAAATACCAACTTCTTTCCTGGAAGTCCTTGGTGTCCTTGTGTTTATACTTCTCCCACCCTCTCCCCCCTTCCCATGCTTCCACCAACCTAGCCCTTTCCCTCCCACAGATCTCCCGATGTCCCTGCTCTCAAATGTTGTGTTTGTGTGCTTCCCCTTCTCTCCCCATCTTGTCTACCGCTCCCTCTTTTTATATACTTTGTTTGTTTGTCTGTTTGATTTGTTTGTGTGATAAATGTTAGCTCTTTCACGAGCCTCGATTCTGTATACAAAAAAAAATAAAAAAATAAAAAAAGTGATTTGGCTGTAAAGGGTATTTATGATTTATTGATTATCGATTAATTATAAATTTGATTAATGGTTTAATTTTTTTTTTTTAAGTTGCAGATTCGGATGTAACGATGGATAGATTCGGTTTAGGTATTCTATTAGCCAATCGATTAACTTAATTCTTTTATGATTATTATTTATTTATTTTTGTTATGAATCACTTATTTATTTTCTTTCTCATTTGGGCAATATCTCAGGCACTTTTTGAGCTAGGAAGCTGATATTTGGAAACGACAGTGACCAAGTGATGTGACCATGAAGGATATTTTTGATTCACTGATTAATCAATTAATCGATTAATTATTTATTGATTAGTCAATTAATGAATTTTTTATTTATTTTTCAATGAACAACTTATTCAATTATTTTTCAAAAAGTTACAGCTTCGGATGAAACACTGTGCTGCACGGCGGTACTGATGTTATATATTTATTTGGCAAGGAGGCGGTGTACTTTGAATGCATCTGTACTTGTTTTTGAGCTCTTTCAACCAGCAAAGAATAAAAGGCTAAATAAAATTCCTTTTTCTATCTTGGTATTTTTACCACGGGTTTCCAGCTAGTAAATTACATTCAAAGATCATAGCATGGATTAAAGTTGAAATGGGGACTTGAAGTGAGATGCAACTGATCAAAGCAAAGATGGGGTGCAGAGGAATGTGAGTGGTCTCATCTAAAAGGGGAAGGAGTACCAGCGAAGAGGGTTGTGACAGTGTGGGGGAGGAGAGGTGCAACACACTGCAGAGTGCTGGCAACACATGAAATGGGTGGCATCACTCTGGGGTGGAAGGGGGGGGGCGACAACCCCGGGAAGGGGCAGGAGGCCAGGGGCTTGCTGTGGCGTGCTGACAAGGCTGTGAAAGAGCAGCAAGGCATGGCACAGGCAACTCCGGAGCAACGCGTGGCGGAGCGTGTCACCGGCAACCACAAAGCGACGTGCTGTGGGGTGCCGGCAACCACAGAGCAACGTGCTGTGGGGTGCCGGCAAACACAGAGCAACGTGCTGTGGGGTGCCGGCAAACACAGAGCAACGTGCTGTGGGGTGCCGGCAACCACAGGGCGACGTGCTGTGGGGTGCCGCCAACCCCAGAGCGACGTGCTGTGGGGTGCCGCCAACCCCAGAGCGACGTGCTGTGGGGTGCCGCCAACCCCAGAGCGACGTGCTGTGGGGTGCCGCCAACCGCAGAGCGACGTGCTGTAGGGTGCCGGCAACACCAGAGCCACGTGCTGTGAGGTGCTGGCAACACCAGAGTCACGTGCTGTGGGGTGCCGGCAACACCAGAGCAACGTACTGCCGGGTGCCGGCAACCCCAGAGCAACGTACTGCAGGGTGCCAGCAACCCCAAAGCAACGTGCTGCGGGGTGCAGGCAACCCCAGAGCAACGTGCTGCAGGTTGCCGGCAACCCCATGGCAACGTACTGCCGGTGCCGGCAACCCCAGAGCAACGTGCTGCGGGGTGCCGGCAACCCGATGGCAACGTACTGCCGGGTGCCGGCAACCGCAGAGCAACGTGCTGCGGGGTGCCGGCAACCCCAGAGCAACGTGCTGCGGGGTGCCGGCAACCCCAGAGAAACGTGCTGCGGGGTGCCGGCAACCCCAGAGAAACGTGCTGCGGGGTGCCGGCAACCCCAGAGAAACGTGCTGTGGGGTGCCGGCAACCCCAGAGCCACGTGCTTTGGGGTGCCGCCAACCCCAGAGCGACATGCTGTGGGATGCTGTGGGGTGCCGGCAACCCCAGAGCAACGTACTGCAGGGTGCCAGCAACCCCAAAGCAACGTGCTGCGGGGTGCAGGCAACCCCAGAGCAACGTGCTGCAGGTTGCCGGCAACCCCATGGCAACGTACTGCCGGTGCCGGCAACCCCAGAGCAACGTGCTGCGGGGTGCCGGCAACCCGGTGGCAACGTACTGCCGGGTGCCGGCAACCGCAGAGCAACGTGCTGCGGGGTGCCGGCAACCCCAGAGCAACGTGCTGCGGGGTGCCGGCAACCCCAGAGAAACGTGCTGCGGGGTGCCGGCAACCCCAGAGAAACGTGCTGCGGGGTGCCGGCAACCCCAGAGAAACGTGCTGTGGGGTGCCGGCAACCCCAGAGCCACGTGCTTTGGGGTGCCGCCAACCCCAGAGCGACATGCTGTGGGATGCTGTGGGGTGCCGGCAACACCAGAGCCACGTGCTGTGGGGTGCCGGCAACACCAGAGCCACGTGCTGTGGGGTGCCGGCAACACCAGAGCAACGTGCTGCAGGGTGCTGGCAACCCCAGAGCAATGTGCTGCGGGGTGCCGGCAACCCCAGGACAACGTGTAGTGGGGCGCCAACAACCCCAGAGCAATGCGCGGCCGGGAGCCAGCAGCCCCAGAGCAAAGTGCAGCAGCAACCCCAGTGAAGCACGGCGATACGCTGACAAACCAGGAGCAACATGCGTAGGGGTTGCCGACAACACTGGAGTGATGCAGAGCGGGGCACTGGCAACCCCAGGGAGACATGCGACAGGGCATGGGCAACCCCGGAGTGAAATGCGCCCTGGGCCCAGCAATCTTGGAGCGACATGCGGCTGGGTGCCGGCAACAACAGAGCGACACGCTGCGGGGCGCCGACAACCCTGGAGCGATGCACGGCAGCACGCCGGCAACCACAGAGCGATGGAAGGCGGTTCACCGACGACCCCACAGCAATGTGCGGAGTGGTGCTCGCAACCCCAGAGCAACATACAGCGAGACACCTCCAACACAGGAGCAACGCATGGGGGGTGCTGACAACCCCGCAGCAATGCGGATTGGGGCACCACCAACCCCGGAGCAATGCGCGGAGGCAACCTCCAGTGCTATGTGCAGCGGGGCACTGGCAACCCCAGGGAGACGTGTGGCAGAGCAGCGGCAACCCCGGAGCGAAGTGCGCCCAGGCCCCGGCAATCCTGGAGCGACAAGGGGCAGGGGGGTGCAGGCAACAACAGAGCGACAAGCAGCACGGCGCTGACAACCCCAGAGCAATGCATAGAGGGGTGCCAACAATGCCATAGTGACCCGTGGCCGGCAACCCCCGAGTGACGTGCAGAGGCAACCTCTGGAGTGATTTGCAGTGGGGCGCCGGCAACCCCACAGTGATGCACAGTGGGGCGCAGGCAACCACACAGTGACGTACAGTGGGGTGCCAACAACCCCAGGGAGGCGCGGAGCGGGCAACTCCAAAAGCGACATATGTCGAGATGCTGACAACCCCAGAGGAACGCGTGGCGAGGTGCTGACAACCCTAGGGCAACACACAGCGATATCCCTATACTATAGGTAAGCAGCGCCGGCAACCCCCGAGTGATGATCGGTGTGGTGTTGGCAACCCCGGAGCAACGTGCAGCATGGAGCAGACAACCCTTGAGCAATGTGTGGTGGCAAACCCCAAAGCGACACATGGTGAGGCCCCGGCGACCCCAGAGCAACATGCGGTGGTGGGATAGAAGGAGTGAGAGGTCAATGGGGTTGGGCAGTCAGCAACTACACAGTGTTTGGTGAGGTTTGTGGGGTGGGGAGAGGGGGATGGAGAGAGCTACAACGTGGGGCAAAGGTTTCCAACTTAAGAAGAATACTAGTAGTAGTACTACTTATCTGGGTGGGTCTCTCCCAAAGGTTTGAGGTGGGGTGCCACTGCCAGCCTAAGGAAGGTATCTTTCGAATTGTGACATCCTGTACACAAAATGTGACCGTGCGGGAGGGAATGGAGGAAAGTGTGAAATGCAATGCTCCATAAGAAGACATGGCACATGCAAAATAAGGAACCGAGATGAGCAGAGGTCGCTTTTCTTCCAGGGTCCATTAGGAAACGCTCCAGGCACACGGACACACACTCGGACAAACATACACAGCAAATCGACAAGCGGATAAGCATCTCCCAACGAACGGCGGACACTGTAGCTGCCTGTACTGTATGGACGGAGAATGCAACGCCGCACGGTGGGACCGCTCCATTTGAAGGCCTAAGCCACATAACTCGGTTCCTTCAACTTGTACAACGACCCGAGGACTCAGCCTTGGGCTCCGGGTGCTCGTTCGGATGAGCGAAACCGTCGGCGCACGATCGGGCCCTGCTGGCCCGAACAATAGGTAAAGAAGCGAGGCCGAGCCGCACGGCACACGTACGGACGGGTAGACACTGAGACGGTCAAAGGAAGGCGAGGGACGTACGGTGGGGACGAGAACGGGTTTACAGCATCCCGGGAGCACGACGAAGACCCCTTTCGGGAGACTCACCGTGCGTGCGCAACGCAACGTCCTCCCGTCCGAGACCAGGTGCAGCCCCCTCGCCTCCTCCCGTCTCGCTTCGATCCCTGCCTGGGCCGAACCGGCGCCTCTGCAGTGTCCACCCTGGAACTCTCCAACACCACCACGAAACCCTTCAACCGCTCATCTTTTCATTTCACATCATTTCCCCAAAAGTCGCATCAGCATCGAATCGGTATCCCAGACGCTCCCTTCCTCACAAGCTTCGACAACGTTCGAATAATCGGACACGAAAAGTGAATAGAAAACTGGGATTCCGAGGGCTGTGTGTCACCACAAACACGCTTTAAACCTGGATTGCATTCGTTTTGTTGTTTATTGTTTACCAAGTTTTTTTTGGGAGAGATTTCAGATCTACTGGAATCTATATAAACCACTGCGCTTTGGACTGTAACCGGCAAACTCAAGATCCCGCCTTTTCCACGCCGTACAGACCCGAAAGCACTTCCACTTCCCACACCACTGTATCCCAATCCACATCGCGTACGCTGGAATGTCAGAACGTCGACACTTTTTAGCTATTTTAAGTTTTTTTTTTATTCCGTGAATAAAACGTTTCAAAACCCCGACGGGTACAACTACAAGTAAATAATAATTTCCATGACGAAACTAATCACCGTTTTGTTATTTGTAGGTTTTATCATTTCCTGTCGAACATTATACTGTACAAATCAAAATGGTTCCTCTCAAATCAAACGCAAAATGTAACTTTACGGGATCTATCTATATAATACGTACGCGTTTTATTAAATATACAAATAGTCTTCGTACGTGTCAGTAATGTTTACGGCGCAGTTTGATGTTGATTAGGCGTAAAGTAAAACTCGTAATTTGGAAAACAGTGAGGGTGGGGAAAGAATCGTTTTCTCATGAATCCAAGGTACCGACGGGACCAAAAATGCATCGGTAGCAGTGCGCAGATGGTACAACATAAATAAATAACTCAAATCTGAGCACCTTTGAAAATGCAACCCTCACCGGCGAAGAACCACAACGAATGTTGAATAGAACCACGCAGCTGCTCTATATTCGCTCATTAGCACATGATTAACTCGTGTCCTGGGGCCAATGGACGCGCCGACGGTCGGAGTTCGACACACCCACGGTGAAAGTCTGACACGCCCACGGTGACAGTCTGACACGCCCACGGTGACAGTCTGACACGCCCACGGTGACAGTCTGACACGCCCACGGTGACAGTCTGACACGCCCACGGTGAGAGCGTGACACGCCCACGGTGACAGTCTGACACGCCCACGGTGAGAGCGTCACACGCCCACGGTGAAAGTCTGACACGCCCACGGTGAGAGCGTGACACGTTCACGGTGAAAGTGTGACACGCCTACGCCCAGAGAAAAGCAAGGATTTCATAACTAAAAGCATTGCACCATCTATGTTTTACGTACGCATAGAGGGGATTCTTCACGGTGCGTAAATGGTGCTTATAGTCCAGGAGCCAGAATCTGCTCAAAATGGTTTCTGCAACACCCACTACACAGTTGGTTTGTCACTTCCAGGTGATTGGGGAACATCTATAGAACAAATCCAGCCCTGATGTACAGTTGAATTGTGGCAGCAACAATAAATGGCAGCCACTTTTCTATGAGGGGGGGGGGGGGGTGTCCGAGGCATAAATCTGAGATTTTGACTGATTTCATTTATTTATTTTTCTCTTAGCCCCTACAGGCAAGATACATCCAATTTTGTTGTGAAAGTTTCATTCATGAGTATGAGACATCTATATGTGTATGTTATAAAATAGTTTTATATTTTGTATGTCATAGCTGTTTTTTTTTGTTTGTTTTTTTTTGTATACAAGATCGAGGCTCGTGAAAGAGCTAACATTAATCACACAAAAAGACAAACCGACACACAAAACACAAAAAACAAGGGGAGCGGCAGACAAGATGGGGAGAGAGGGGGAAGGACACAAACACAACATTTGAGAGCAGGGACATCGGGAGGACTTGGGGGGAGGTGGGAGAGGAATAAAACATATGAACACTGCAAGGACTCCGGGGTGAATTACCGGGGGTAGAAAAGATCAAGGTTTTCGATGGGGGTGAAGGAGCTGCGCTCCAACGCGAGTCGAAAGAATTGACGCGACCAAAGACGGAATTCGTCCGAGTTGCTTTATTGAAACAAAACAGCTCAGGTATTCTCTCAAAAGCCCGTTTATCGGGCAGCAATATATATACACATTTATGTCGGGAAGTTTGCCCGGCAAAAGCTATACCGGGCATGCCCGGGTGTCAAGGGCGAGCCTTGGAAAGGCGAGTCTGGACCTGCCCGGGCGTGTTTGGCTGCGGCCTGGCAAGTCGAGGCTGGGCGTGCCCGGGCGCTCTGGACGAGCACTGGAAAGGCGAGAGCGGGCATGCCCGGACGCTCTGGGCGAGCCCTGGAAAGGCGATAGCGGGCATGCCCGGACGCTCTGGGCGAGCCCTGGAAAGGCGATAGCGGGCATGCCCGGACGCTCTGGACGAGTGCTGGAAAGGCGAGAGCGGGCATGCCCGGACGCTCTGGGCGAGCCCGGGAAAGACGAGACCGGGCGTGCCTGGGAGGTTCGGGCGTGCCCGGGAACAGTGAGTCCGGGCATGCCCGGGAGAGGCGCGTCTGGCCGTGTTCTGGCCGGTGCAAGGCGATTGTGTGCATCCAGCGGTAACCGCTACAGGGGAAGATAAGAGATTCCCGGGCTCGCCCAGAGCGTCCGGGCATGCCTGCTCTCGCCTTTCCAGCGCTCGTCCAGAGCGTCCGGGCATGCCCGCTATCGCCTTTCCAGGGCTCGCCCAGAGCGTCCGGGCATGCCCGCTATCGCCTTTCCAGGGCTCGCCCAGAGCGTCCGGGCATGCCCGCTCTCGCCTTTCCAGTGCTCGTCCAGAGCGCCCGGGCACGCCCAGCCTCGACTTGCCAGGCCGCAGCCAAACACGCCCGGGCAGGTCCAGACTCGCCTTTCCAAGGCTCGCTCTTTCACGAGCCTCGATCTTGTATACAAAAAAAAAAAAAAAAAAAAATGGTGGTGAACAGCTGTTTTAAAGACCTGGAGGGAGGAGTGGGATTGAAGGGAGTGGGGCAGTTTGTTCCAGAGGCGGGAGAAAAGGGGAATGAAAGAGTGAAGGTGAGCAGAGAGCCTAGACTTTGGCAGTTTAACCATGAGAGGGTTGCAGGCAGATCTTGTGCGACCTGAAGGAATATTGGGGGGACAGAGCACAGAGAGAGCTGGGGGAGCAAGGCCGGAGAGGAGTCGGTAGAAGACAGAAAGACCACCAACCTGCCTGCGGTGAGTGAGTGAAAGGCCCTCGGAGTTGACTACATCACAGGAGATTCCAATGATTCTGAAAGCTTTTGCCTCAACAGCGTGAAGCCGAGCAAGGTGTGAGGCAGGAGCACCAGCCCAGAGGGGGGAACAGTATTCCATTGAGCTGCGGATGAAAGCCTTGTATGTGGTGAGGAGCTCAGGTGTGCCAAGTGTTACGTGGTCCCCTCGGTGACTACCTGGTCTCGGTGACCCCCGGACCGTGAGAGGACCTTCGCCAGAAAGTAGTATTATATATGCGCTTTCGCAACGCAATCCCTGTGAATTCCACCCAAGAGAAACTGATGTTCAATGATATATTTCCAGGGTAAGGATATCATACAATTTCAAGGATACAATCACGGATATATTCCCCGAGCAATCAACAACAAACCACCATCAACAATTCCCAATCCACAATCAATTCCCTATATGATTAAGATGGCCATCTTATATATGTGTGTCCCCTTTTGGTACTCACGACCCCCTTTTGGTCTCTGCCCCTCACAATGTCTCTGGGCCCCTCCTGACCAAGATGATGGTCGGCGTCGCCGCACTCGGGCGGTTGAACGAACCCCGGGTGGACGTGTTTCCACCGGGCAGGTATCGTATCAGGCACCCCGGCTGCAGCCCCTCGTGGCCACGCGAAGCGGGTACGGTAAAGCAAGCCCAAAAGCCCCACGCCGCTTGCAACGCGTGTTAGGCCCCAACGTGCGACCCGTACGCGTCTTTTTAGACGGTGCCGCGAACGGTGCCAGACGCGGGGTCGATGCACGGCCCCACGTCAACTTGACGTCTCCACCGGGTAGGTACACGTCCCGGTAACTCCTCTCGCCAGACGGGCTTCGGAACGCCGCTTTTCCACGCGGCGCAAGGTCGATCCCACCTTTCGTCGGAGCGGGGCGAGGAAGAAGAATACTCGTCGCTTTTCTTCCTCGTGTCTCTCCTCTTCCGTTTCCGGTTTCTTTTTCAGAAGGGCTCCTGACCCTCCAACCACAACAACCCTTAATCTACTACACATGGATAAGCAAAGACCTGAATGGTAATTCACATACATTCACATAAATATGGCGTGAAGCCGAGCAAGGTGTGAGGCAGGAGCACCAGCCCAGAGGGGGGAACAGTATTCCATTGAGCTGCGGATGAAAGCCTTGTATGTGGTGAGGAGCTCAGGTGTGCCAAGGAAGGACTTCGCACGACGGAGGATGCCCAGTCGGCGACTGGCTTTGGAGGCCAGCTTGGAAATGTGGTTTTCCCAGGAAAGATCATGGCAGATAGTGAGACCCAAAAGCTTGAGCGACAGAACTTCTTGGAGAGGATTGTTGAGAAAGTAGATGGGATGGTTGTCCAGTCGGTCCTTTCGGAGAGACATTGTAAGAGTGTGAGATTTGTCAGGATTGAAAGACATGTTCCACTTGTTTGACCAGTCTGTGATTTTGTCCAGGTCTGCAGAGAGTGAGGAGGCTGCAGACTGCCGATCTGAGGGCTGAGGAATGGAGCGGCAGATAGTGGAGTCATCAGCAAAGAGATAGAGAGGATTTTCCAGAGAGTCGGAGAGATCATTGATGAAGACCAGAAATAGCACAGGGCCCAGAACACTACCTTGGGGAACTCCAGCCAGAACAGGAAGGGAAGATGAGAGAAATCCATTCAGGGCCACACGTTGCCTACGACCAGAGAGGAAATCCGCAAGCCATGAGTGGAGATTTCCCTGAATACCATAGGAGGTGAGTTTGGTGAGCAGAGCTGGGTGCCAGACCGTATCGAAGGCACGTGATATGTCAAGTGAGACAGCTCTGATTTCCTGTTTGGCATTGAGGACCTCCATCCATTGTTGAGACAGCAGAAGCAACATGTCCAGAGTAGAATGACCTGGTCTGAATCCAAATTTATGATCAGAGATCAGGCCATTGGAGAAGAGGAAGGATTTGATATCTGAAGCAATGATGGATTCCATGACTTTGCTGATAATTGGGAGCAGGCTGATTGGTCTGTAGTTGCAGGGATCTGTTTTTGCACCTTTTTTGTGTAAAGCGGTAATGTTTGCTGATTTCTAAGATACTGGCAGATGACCTTGAGCAAAAGAGAGGGTGAAAAGAACAGAGAGAGGGTGAGATAGAGCGGCAAAGCAGGATTTTAGGACCCGAGGGCTGATGCCATCTGGTCCAGTTGCAGAATCAGAGTCGAGGTTTGATAAAAACTTCTCCACCTTGTCAGGAGAGAAGAACACAGAGTCCAGGAGCAGTTGGGTTCGACTGGGAAAGGTGGGAACAGAGAGAGATGGGTTTGGGACACAAGATTTTGAGGCAAACACAGAGTTGAGGCATTCGGCTTTGTCACGTGCGGTGTCAACTGTGTAGCCATTTGAGGTAAGGGAGGGGATGGAGGGGGAACAAACACCAGAAACGGATTTGACCAGACGCCACCAGGATTTGGAGGAAGGAGACAGGTTTGAGAGTTCAATCTTGAGTGTGGAGAGATAGTGCTTCCTGGCACTCCTGAGGGTAGAAACACACTTGTTTCGAGCTTGGTGGAAGGAACTGAGATTGCCTTCAGTTGGATTTACCTTCCAAGATGCAAAGGCAAGTTGTTTCAGGGCAACTGCCTCACCACAAGATTCAGTGTACCATGGATGGGAGGAAGGGTAAGACAACTGAAGACGAGATGGGATAAATCTGTGCATGAGAGAGAGCAGTTTGCTTTGGAAGAATTCCCAGGAAGAATTGATGTCAGAGGCAGTAGAGATGGGAGACCAGTCCAGTTGATTGATGGCTGCTTGCAGACTGTGCCAGTCGGCCTGAGTGAAATGCCAGACTCGTCGACGCTGAGGAGGCTCTCTGAGAATGGCCAGAGAGATGTCCACTTTAACAAGCACATGATCAGAAGAACCGATTGGAGCAGAAGAAGAGCAGCATCATTTGCAGGGAAGTTAGTCATAACCAAGTCCAGAAGAGAAGATACTCCATTGACTGAGATCCGGGTCGGGAAATTGACAGATTGTGTCAGTCCCAATGAGTCGCAGAAGTCCTTTGCTGAGGTGCCATGGCTGGTGAGAGATGAACCCACACCCAGCCAGCTGGCATGATGACAGTTGAAGTCGCCACATATGAGGAAGAGAGAGTTTGGATGAGTTGATAGAAGTTGGTCCATGTTGTCCGACAGAGAAATGTAAATGGAGTCATCACTGTTTGGAGGACGGTACAGAACACATATGAACAAAAGGTGGGAGCGGAGAGGAAGCCGTAGCCAGAGGTACTCCTGTGGGTGGGGTGGAGAGAGGGCAGTGCAGGGAGAGTGAGGAAGAGAGTTTTTGATAAAGATAGCCACCCCACCACCAGGACGAGGCTCAGGTCTATCGTACCGGAGGAGGGAGTAACCAGGAAGAGATATTAAGGAATCAGAGACATCTTGAAGGAGGAAAGTTTCTGTTAAGCAGATCAAGTCTGGATTTTCAGAAGCAACCTGAATGGAGAGATCAATCAGGTTTGAGCGAAGGCCCCGGATGTTTGAGGTCCATACCGTTAGTGAGGAGAGAGGGGGAGCATCGGGTGCAGGACAGGGGAGGGGAGGGGTAGGGTCAGATGAAGGGTGAGAGGGGGATGTAGGAAGAGCAGTTGATAGTGTGTCAGAGATTACAGAAGAGTTAAACAATCTGTTCTGTTCATATATTTATGCAAAAATAATATCGCCTAATTCGAGGAATTCCCGAAATTTCCAAATATTTTGCTATCAAAACATTTTACACAGTTGTCTATGCGTTGAAATCGTATCGATGTGATGAAATATCATATTAGTGTTGTAACATGAAGCTGCACTTTGTATTTTGCAGTTGTCTGAATAAGAAGCAAGGAACATAACAACCTAAGCATGGCGAGCGAGAGTAGTGCAGAGGAATCTTTCCCACTTCCACCACAAAAAGGCATGAAACTAATCGATTGGAAAAAATGCATCATCTGCCAAACAAGCACAGCTTCAGATTTAAGGAAAGCAGGTGATGAAGGAATTGCAAAGTTTGTATCAGCTGCAAAATACAGACGTGATGAAACCTACCAACGTCTCGAGACTTCTATTGAAACGTTGCACACTATGGAGACTGTTTGGCAGTGTGCACGTTACCAGTCGCACACAAGCTCACACAATCTTAAGTATGACCATGGAAAGCCAGCAGAGGATTGCTGTTTGAAGGACGTTGACGAAAGTACAACCCGGCTGAGAAGTTCAGCACCTGCTGTGGACTGGTCGTTGTGTCTCTTCTGTCAACGCAAGTACCATGGAAAGGGCAAGGTACTGTACAATATTACAACGTTTGATGCGTGTACCGCAATACAGCAATCAGCACATGTAAAGGGAGACGACGACATGCTTACCAAGACAGGTGGCATTGACCTGATAGCTGCTGAGGCTAAATACCACAACCCATGTGAAGCTCAGTATACAAGCAAAGCGAACCTCAAGTACCATGCATACAAGGAAGGGAAGCGCATAGTAGATGTGTAGAAGGGTAGATATAGGTCTTTGATCGCTACGATCACCCTTACTCTATCAAGACCGGAGAACGCATGCGACGAGGGTCTTCTACAGAACTGGAGATCAAGATATTGGGACCCAGTACACCTCTACCTAAACAATGGAACAAATATATACTTAATCCAAACAACAAAGCAAATCTATGTGCATTCCTATGTGATCGATGGTGCCAAACTGCACCAGAAAAACTAGCACCAGGCAATCAGCTGGTCCTCGGTGGTGGCTTCAAGAACGGAAAGGAGTGCAAGCTGATCGTAAAAGGGCATGTGACTAAACTCTCACCTCTGGAGTCTGACCACGAAGAAGCAGACACCAGGCTTCTTCTGCATGCTCACGATGCGTCATATGACCACCCACAGGTGATCGTGCACTCACCAGATACCGACGTTGCAGTCATATGCATACACATGTACGCCACAATGAGATGCCAAAAACTTTGGTTTCGTACTGGAATAAAGCAAAAGTTACGACACATACCAATCCGCGAAATAGTCTTGGCCATTGGTCCAGAAGTATGCAAAGCACTCCCATCAGTGCATGCACTAACAGGAAGTGACACGACGAGTGCCTTCAGTGGAATTGGTAAGAAGACAACTTTGAGGAAACTTCAGGACGGTAAAGACCACCAACAGAAAGCGTCACAACTGGGAGATATTATCCCACCGACAGAGGATACTGTCCGTGCTTGTGAACGGTTCATATGCTCCCTGTACACAACAGCTCAGGCAGCAGGTGACACGGCAGACGAAATCAGATATTGGATGTTCTGCCAGAAAAGGCAGAAGAGTGAATGCCTACCACCAACATCTGACAGTATTAGGCAACACATTTATCGAGCTAACTATCAGTCATTCATCTGGAAGAAGTCATTGCTCCCCAACCAAGCACTACCAAAGCCAGATGGTAATGGATGGAACATCGAAGATGGAACTCTCCAGCCCACCCTCATGACCAAAGACCCTGCTCCAGTTGGACTAGTTGAGCTGACCGCGTGCAAGTGTAAAGTGTCTGCATGTCAACGCAGCCACGTATGTGCCTGCAAGAACAATAACATGCCATGCACAGAAGCCTGCACTTGCATGGGAGGTGAGCAATGCAAAAACCCAAACAAAGAACCTACCACAAGCGACTCAGAAGATGATGATGAGGAAGATTAATGATGACATTTTCATGATTTTATACCACTTAGAGGATGATTCAGTAGCAAAATATGTGTTTATTTTAATAATACAACAAATAACAGTTATACGTTAACATTGTAATGTTCAGTGAATGATTATGGTTATGATACGCAGCCAGATTTGACCTGGTGAGATATTTTTGCTGAGATTACTTGTGGACTTTTGGTCATAACAGGAGTGGGGTTGATGATTTAGGGGAAATGAAATCTATATTTTTCTGACTTTACTTAAGGATTGTCCAATTTTGTTTCTTGAAAAGATCATAAAGATATATCATATTACAACCATAACCGCATTTGAACAACATAAAGATGATATTGCATAATTACAGTCGAAAAGCAAAAACTACATATTTCAGCGATTTTGGGTATAATACAACAAATGAATGAATGAATGATCGTTTTAAGGCCATTTTCCCCGCTAAGGCGGCGGTTAGCCTTGCTGGCCCCATGACAATCATGGTTCCCCGTTTGAGGCAATGTTTTTATGGCCGGATGCCCTTCCTGACGCCAACCCTTGGTCGCCTCTTGCGATGTGCAGGGATGTGGTGTACCTATTCTAGGCTGGGGTACACACCAGGATCATTCATCCCAGCAAGCTGGTACTCAATTTTCCGACCTCGGAAGGATGGCTTTCAGGCTGAGTCAACCCCCCTGGTGTTAATTCAGCCATCGATCGGGATTCGAACCCAGGATCCGAGGATCCCAAGCCGGCACCCTAACCGCTAAGCCAACGCCAGGCTATACACCAGGCTATTTGGGTATAATACAAGGTATAATAATAATGAAAATTAAATCACACTTGAACAGCATAACGAAAATCCCCTCATACTTCCCACTATCCTTTTAATTATAATGTTGAAGAATCCCTATTGGAAGAGCTGAAAAAACAAAAATACAAAAAAAAAATCGTCAATTTCGAGCTTTACGCTACCCCCCCCCCCCCAATAGAAAAGTGGCTGCCATTTATTGTTGCTGCCACAATTTAACTGCACATCAGGGCTGGATTTGTTCTACAGATGTATCCCAAGCACCCTGAAATGACAAACCAACTGTGTAGTGGGTGTTGCACGAAACTCATTTTCTAGGCCTCTCTTGAAAACTGCCTCCTGGACTATTATGGAAGATGAAGGGTAGCCACCCTAACTAAATGTACATTTCATTATCGCAGCCCCTTGTGATTTATGATTTTTTGAACGATTTATTACTTCTGATATTTTCACCCCTGTCTGTCTGTTTGCGAACA
>NC_136262.1:240925216-241077716 GCF_964187855.1 Myxine glutinosa | reverse complement strand
GACGTCATAGTTCAGCCGTAAAAGCGCCATCTTGCAAAAACCGAAAAATTTTTCCCCTCTATATCTCAGAACCCCGCTCCATGAAAAAAATTGAAGCATGCCTCATTGTCAAGTACTCCCCATGGGGAATAAGATATGTTAGTGATGATGTCATCGGTCTCTTCATTATGACGTCATAATTCGACAAGTACAACGCTTGATTCAATAAGTAATGATTATTTTTTTCTTAGCAACTGTTGGTCCGATGGTCACTAAATCTTCACCATAGGAGCGCCGCCTCCCGTATAATTTTTTTTAATGATAATTATGACGTCATAGGTCACGTCATATAACGTCATAGGTGCCATCTTGGAAAAAACGAAAAACTTTCACCTCTATATCTCAGAAACCTCTACATGGAAAATAAAAGTGACATCATCAGTCACTGGTCTGGCAGCCATATTGGATTTTTTTTAAACCCCTTGAAAAACAGAAGAGTTGGCTTGCACCAAGTCCTTCTCAAGACTGTGCAGGGTAAGTATTCTATGAATATCATCTAGTTGTTTTATGTTCCGTTTATATAGTTTTTGTGTTTTATGTGCTAATGTGTGTGTAATGTGCTTGCTCTTACACGAGCCTCGATCTTGTATGCAAAAAAAAAAAAACTTCAAAATGTCTCTTGAAAGGATCATGCATCATCCTCACTCTTATTTTTTGAAAATGTCTCTTGTTCGTGGACGTCAAAACGAGTTTTGGAGAATATTGACATTCTCAAATATTTGTAAAATTTGTCATATTCGTCGTATGTTTGAAATTTTCTTGAATACATAGGATAGATATGAACTGCAAATTATGTCGAATTCGATCTAGTAGTTACAGAGTTAATGCACTTTTCTCGGACGCCCTTTTTGTGATTCTCCATGGTATTACAAGCATAAGGCCAGCTTCCCTAGGATGGATGAGCACTGTGTGACGTCATGCTGACATCACAGCCGCATTTCCTTTGCTTGCTGTAGTGTCGAGATAGTCGCGTCATATTTATGGAATCTATATCTATGTAATCTGTCATGTCTTCTTTAAGGGGAAATCAGCCTCGAAACACCAAGAAGGTGCAAGTTTTGGCACAAAGGCGCAAGTATTGGAGAGAAGGGCGAGCCCAGAACTTTTGACAGAGTCTGGAGGCTCAGGGGAGGAGGTCCCCTTGATTTAAGGCTTAACTGCCAATCAGTGCGGAGCATACCTGGTGCGGCAACGTCTCGGGGTGGGGTGTCGTAGGAGCAACAAAAAGCCCACGCGCACATCCAGTTAGAGCTCATTTGCCAGTCCAGCTCAGTCTGATTCCATTGCTCATTTCGGTTCCCAATCCAGTACGTCCACTGATCAGGTCGGGTTTCCCAGAGTGCAGAGCTATGCTCGTACCTGCCAGACGGAGTCCAGGTGGATTCGAGTGGGGTGCCAAATGCGGTGTGCCCAATTCGCTGTTCGAGGTGGCAGAGCCCAAGGGAGTTTGTGTATTCCCGCCCCTCACCTGTAAGATGTGGTGAGCTCTGGTCCCCCTGGTAGGGCTATGGAGCATTGGCTCTGAACGGAACTTGGCTGTGTCCGAGCTGGCCGCAACCAGTATTTTCAGTCTTGACTCTTCTGGTCTTCCTCCTGTGGTGTGCCTGTGGGCCAATTAAGGCTTATATGGATAAGGATTTCCCACTCATACTAAACCCGGGGAAAATATTTCAAACTTGTAAATAGAGTTGTGTCATGTCCTTGTGTTCCTTGTTCTCCCTTCTTCATTCATTAAGCACGCATGATTGAACAGGGAGTGTCACCACTGAGTATTCGAGTTAGCATGGTCAATAAAACCGTTCAGTTTTATATGTCCTATAAAGGACAGGTTTGGCAGGAAGGTTAGTGCTCAACCTCCAACTTCTCCCCCATCGAGTGTGACGAACTGCTCTAGCCGCCATTTTGAGTGGCTCCGTGTGGAAGAGGAATTCAGAGTGTCACTCAAGGTTATCGTTCAACCATAACTTCTTTCCCATCGAGTGTGACAAACTGCACTAGCCGCCATTTTGAGTGGCTCGGTGTGGAGGAGGAATCCAGTGTCACTCAAGGTTAGCGTTCAACCTTCAACTTATCTCCCACCAAGCGTGACGAACTGCTCTGGCCGCCATTTTGAGTGGCTCGGTGTGGATGCAAGTAAAGGAGCGATGAGGCCCTCTATCTGGCTTGGTGCCTCCGGTCCAATTGGTCGACGTGACTGCCGTAACAATATGTGGCCATTTGTGACCTTCACAATAAATAAATCCTTCTGACGTTTTAATCTTTCTGTTGTCATATTCTGTCATACTCGGTTTCCTATGGTTATTTTTGTGCAATTTTAATAACGGAAAGAATCAGCCGTTTGCTTTCTCATTGCAATGATGTTATTATTGTCTGTGATTGCATTAACATGGGTTTCAAACTAACAGCGAAAGGCTTGTCTAAATACTATACTTTGGCTGTGCCTTGGGCAACAATTTCAAACTGCGCAGAATAAGTCCACCATCATCTGATTGAAATTCCAAAACACAAGTTCTAAATTCCATTTGCTTTTTGAATTAGATCGTTAGCATTATACCTCGTGGGGTTCCCATCACATTCTCATTGTCATTATGGTTAAAAAAAACATTTTTTATTATTCTCTCTCAATGTGTATTGTTGAGCACAACATGGAATCTTTTTCCAATTACTTGAGGACAAACCAGGGTTTGCAGTGCACGAATTAACCTGTGGTCACCTGCATACAGAGCATTACTCCCCAGCTGCGTCCGACAGGATGGTACAGAGGTGTCGCACTTGTCTTCGAGTGGTCTAATCTGGGTTTCATTGTTGACTCAATTGCAAACTGTCAGGCTGTTGTTTTTCATGTCGTGTGCTGCTTCAATGAGTCTGCCCCCCCCCCCCCAACCCCTCGAATGAGACGTTACGCTCGGAATCCGTTGACTCGAATTGGTTGGTGGATCCTACTTTTTACCTCCACCGCCAAAGGTGGCTGGAGGTTATGTTTTCACCCCTGTCTGTTTGGCTGTCCGTTTGTCTGTGAACAAGGTATCTCAAAAAGTTGTGGACGGATTCGGACGAAATTTGGCAGAGATGTAGCATATGTGACAAGGACGAAATGATTAGATTTTGGTGAAGATCCGTATTCGGATCTGGCTACTAGAACTTTTTAACTGATTCTTCACCATTGGAAGATAGGGCCAAAAACGATACATAGCAGGATATCTCAAAAAGTTGTGGACGGATTTGGACGAAACCTGGTGGACAGGTTGGGTGTCTGAGAAGGACGATTCGATTCGATTTTGGTGAAGATCTGAATATGGATTCGGATATGATAATTATTTAATTTTTAAGTGACTCTTCACCATTGGGAGATAGGGCCAAAAACGATACATAGCATGATATTTCAAAATGTTGCACACAGATTCGGACTAAATTTGGTGGACAGGTTGGGAGTGTGACAAGGAATAATTGATTAGATTTTGGTGAAGATCTGAATCCGGATCCGAGAATGTTTTGAAAATTCTCAAGTGATTCTTCACCATTTACAGATGTGGCCAAAAACGATTTATTGCACGATATTTTAAAAAGTTGTTGTCGACTTATGACAAAACTTGGTAGATGAGTTGTTTAAGTGACAAGACCAAGTCAATTAGAGTTTGGTTCAGGTCCGAATCCTGATTCGGCCCATCAGTGGGATACAAAATGTAAACTGTTGAGCCTGGCGGAGGTACTCTCTCTCTCTCTCTCTCTCTCTCTCTCTCTCTCTCTCTCTCTCTCTCTCTCTCTCTCTCTCTCTCTCTCTCTCTCTCTCTCTCTCTACCAAGTGCCGTTCCACTTTATAATGCAAATGATGAAACTTGTACAATATCCTTTTGTCCATGTATTTAAAAAAAAAAAAATCGCTTCGTATTGTGCAATAAAACAATTGTTTCAAGCATCGCCATTCATTGCCTCATGGGTGTAAACAAGCACCTGCCAGCTCTGGCAATGTTCTCGACTTATTCACAGCATTTATATACACGGCAATTGAAATGCAAATTCTGAGAACAAAAAAAAGAGGCATTGTTGCCATGGTAACAAACTCCAACCCAGTGTCATGGAAACATAATCAAAGTCATTATAATCTGATGAACTAATTACTAGACTACTATTCATGAGCCTCTGTCGAACAATCAAAGCACGTAATCATGGTCCATTCAAACAACATAGGTACACCACGACCTGTGATCCACACATCGATTGAATTTCAAATATTGTTTGACCTTCCACTACATTATAATGTGTTATTTGAACATCTAAACACAATGACGCCTAACATATTATTTTCTTGCTCGATTTATTAATGTGCTTTCAATGGGATTAAAGGTGATGGGGAATAAAAGTTGTAACTTTATTTGAGACTATCGGGAGTACCTGGCATTGTCCGGTGCTGTTCTAATCCTGTTGGTATTTTAAAAAATTTTATTTATTTATTTATTTATTTTTCTAATTTTTGTGGGTGCCTCAAACACTTCCCTACACCCATTAAGGAATGGGCTTGGGATCATTTAATATTACCTTTTACTTAGCTACAAGGCTTAGGCATTATAGAGGTACAAAAAAAACAGACATGGCATTATAGAGGTACATTTTTTTGAAAAGGCACAAAAAACCCAACTTTCTTTTTCAAAATTCTCAAAAAAATTGTTTTCCTTGAAACACTTCCCGGCACTCACAGATGAATATCTGAAAGTTTGACGAAGATCCGTTCAGCCATGTCTGAGAAAAATTACAACACATACACAGACAAACATCTCTCATAGTCGTCACTGAACTAAAAACACATATAACGCTCATTGCCATTCACAACACACAGAGCGCTGTGAAGCTACAGGGCGCCATCTTGGTCAGCCGTCGATGCTGGGCGAGGGCGATTGCCATTATGCGTTTGCGTACAATTTAGAACGAAAATCGATCGCGTTTTTTCACCTTTTGTGCGATAGCTTTTCAATAGTAAACTTATCATAGTAACGATAACACTTTCCTTAATTTATCCTTTCCTTTTTACAATAAAGTTCGAGAACAAATGTTGTTAATTGGGGGGCGGGAAGATCGAACTCGAGTCATTTAAATAAATAGTGAGGTACCCGTGCTGCGCACGGGTGGGAGACCAGAAGCAAACAATGCAGAAACGGCGAATGCTAAAGCATGAAACCAATCAATTCCACATTCCTGTAGCACCTTCAGTCGCACGTCAGACATGGACAGCATGTTCGTGAAGGACTTCCAGGAAAAACGTAACCGTTCGCAAACAAACAGGTACGTGTGCTCCATACCCAGTCAATGGCGAATCTGCATATGGCGATCCGCGAATTCACATTTAGAAAGCAGAAACCATCATGGCATTTCGTCATTCACTTGAATTTGATATCTCTTTTTTCATTCCAAACAGCATAACTCCAATCACAAATTAAATAACATTAATATATAAAACAAATAAACTTTTAACAACATTTGTGACATAACCAAATATTTAAATCCTGATGTGAAGTTCCGTATGGTTGGGTGAACACAATTACGAATTCAGAATCGTAATTGTATTCACTCAAATCCAATCATCAATTGATACTTTAACAAAACGATTAACACGATTAACGTTTAATGATTTAACATTACGAATGAATGACGGTTGTATTTGGATAATATCAAACCCGCGCATTGCCGTCATCTGTCCACTTCCGGATACGCGGCAGGTTCATAATTCTCATCAAAATCTCAACAGTATTTGTAGAATTTCAACAAAAGCCACACCACTGTTCATATCGGTAAATATTATTCCATCGTGTTTGGAAAAACTGGAAAATTGGAAAACTTGGAAAAATTGGGAAAACAATATAGCATATTTTACTCGCAGGTGTCCCAGGAATACCCACCCAAAATATCGTTGCGATCTGTTGAGCCGTTTTTGCGGTACCTTCGAACGGACGGACATTTGGAGAATTATAGTAAGATGAAACTTACGATGAACAAGTCTGCTCTGTTTATTTCACAATGAGTTTTTAAGTCGTAGCCTGAAGGGCAATACCATCGAGAACAGCGTTTATCTGTCCATATCTCCCCACAAACATACACCATTCAGAGCTAAGGATCTGGTCACATGGCAGGGGAACAGCGTTTGTCTGTCCATATTGTTACGGATTCGTCACTTCCGTCGTTGTGGTTTTCATCCGCTGTAAGCATTTTTGGTTCCATGTACTATTATTGTTATCGTTTAAGTGAAATGGAGATAACTGTTTTCAAAAGGTAAAAAATTAGTGTTTTAAAAGAAACCGGAAACCGGATCGGCAGAAACCGGAAGAAGAAGAGGAGGAAGAAAAAAAGGCGGAGCAAGTGAGGTCGGGAAGAAAAGCTGAGCTGCTTTGAGGTCTCAAGGAGACGCTGTCGAACGGGGGTCACAAGCGAACTTTGGGTTTCCTGGGAAAGGGATTCCTGTGCCAGTGTGGTTATCGCTGTGACAGATAAACCTGCGTGTCGGGTTTTGCGGTTGATTCCGAAGAGAATCGTTGGAGAGCAGGTACGCCTCCAGTACGGGCCCGCCCGCCATTTTGCCTCGCTCCCGCCATTTCGCATCGCTCCAGCCTTTTCACCTCGCTCCAGCCATTTCACCGCACCCAGCCGTTAGCCTGGTTTGCGAGTGTAACGTGGATTTCGATTGAGAATTTGTTGTTCTCCGTTTGGGAGCCACTGAACATTCATACCCAAAGGTGTCATTTCCCAGTCGCATTTTGGGTGCACCTTTGCGCCTCTTTGGCAGAGTTGACTGTCAGCCGACTTGGATTCTGGTCTCGATTCGACATTTTTCTTGCAATCACCGGAGCGTGGATCGACTCTGGCTTGGTCGACGGGACAGTGATTTTGGGAATGTTCTTTTCGCTCACTTGGAGCACAGTGAGTTATTGAGTAAGAAACTGGGACAGTGACTTTGGGAATGTTCTTTTCGCTCACTTGGAGCACAGTGACTTATTGAATAAGAAACTGATGGTACCATCACAGGAATTATATGGTATTTTTGTGGTGCAATTGAAACATATTGTACTTGTGCTGTTATACTTGTGTGACCTTAATACAGGGTCCGTCAGGGAGGTGTGACGATTTTCAGAAAACTCATACACAGTTATTTTTAGTCGAATTTCAATTTTTATTTTTTTTAAAGACTACATATATAATGCCATGTAATACACTGTAACAAAGACATTTAAAAAATGTAATTCATGTTTGAAAAATGACATCATCTAAATGGCGGCCGTTCTTGTCCAAGCATTCTTGCAGACGCACGGAAAAGTTCCAGCATTTCTCAGCACAGCAGCATCCCTTGGCAGTTCCACCATTCTTTCTGCGAACGTAAACCACCGTACGAAATCATTCTGCTGCAGTTCTTGAACCACTATGATTTTGTACGCGTGATAATGAAGGTCCAAGTGCAAAATTCGACGAACTGATCTGTCTGACATCCATAGAGCGCGAGCGTGCCGTACCGCTGACTGAGGGCTGGCCTCCACAGCTTGTCGAACCCTTTCGATGTTTTCCGGGGTCCTAACGGTTCGATCACCTCCCCGAGCTGCTCCCGGCCTCACAGATCCAGTTGTCCTGAAGTTTTTTACCCACTTCAATATTGTGTTTCGAGACGGAACGGCGCCACGTCGACCAACATTGAAGTGAGTACGAAATCAGCGCTGGGTAAGCACCACCGAACTACCCGTTTGAATAAACGTCTCAACAACAAAGACGCGATGTTCAATCATCCACAGCTCCATGGCTATTGAAATGGTGCCTAACAACGAGTAACCAACAGCCATCACGCATGCGCTAGACCCCCCACTTGCATTGTTATACCCAATTCAAACATGAATTACATTTTTTAAATGTCTTTGTTACAGTGTATTAAATGGCATTATATATGTAGTCTTTAAAAATAATAAAAATTGAAATTCGACTAAAAATAACTGTGTATGAGTTTTCTGAAAATCGTCACACCTCCCAGCCGGACCCTGTACAATACTTGTTTTTGGTAACAATTGGTTGGTGTGGTTTCACCATTGGTCATTGACACACAATATAACACATCTTTCTGCCATGACTCCTTTCGGGGCTCGGAGGTACACCGTGACCGGGGTTTGGGGAGGAGCACGTAACAGAAATTGGGGGCTCGTCCGGGATTGAATTCCCGAACATTCCCAAAATTCCCAAAATTGGAATTTTCTAACATTCCCAAATTTTTCTAAAAATTGGAAAAAATTTGTGTGAAGGTTAACAGGTGCTAACTAGTATTCACCATGGTGTTTGACGCAGAAAGGTTTGCGACGTCCCCTAACGAGGCACAGTTCCAGGCGTTAAAAAGATCGGAACTCATGATATTGGCCAAATATTGTAACTTGGAGGTCCGAGTTAGTATGAAGAAAGCAGAGATTCAGACATTGGTGGTAGAATCTCTGGTGGGACAAGGAACATGGGAAGAGGTGGCCTTGGATTGGTTACCAGAGGAAAAAGGAAATGTGGAGCTCCGGAAAATGGAGATGCAACTGCAGAGCCAGGAACGGTTAAAAGAGTTGGAATGGAAAGCCGAGGAAAGAGCAGAGGAAAGGAGAGCCGAAAGGAAAGAGCAGAATGGGAATGAGAACTCGAGGAGAGAAGAGCAGCGGAAAGAGCAGAGGAAAGGAAAGCAGAAAAGGAAAGAGCAGAACAGGAACTCGAACTCGAGGAGAGAAGAGCAGAGTAAAGGAGAGCTGAAGAGGAAAGAATTGCAGAGGAAAGAGCAGAGGAAAGGAGAGCCGAAAGGGAGTTAAACAAACGGGACAAGGATTAATCAGAGGGAACTTAAACTCAAGGAGCTGGAATTACTGGGAGAACGGAGAGAAGTAGTATCCATGCCGGCTAGTTCGACAACTAGTCAGAACTCTTGGGATGTTGGTAGGCATGTGAGGCTGGTTCCACCCTTCAATGAAAAGGAGGTAGCGAAGTATTTTTTACACTTTGAGAAGGTGGCTCAAATGTTAAAATGGCCTGTGGGGTCCTGGACTATGTTAGTGCAAAGTGTTCTGGTGGGTAAAGCTCAAGATGTCTATTCGGCTTTACCGATTGACCAATGTGCAGATTATGAGATAGTGAAGAAAGCCATTCTCAAAGCCTATGAATTGGTCCCTGAAGCTTTCCGACAAAAATTCAGGAATGCCAGGAAGAGGGAGAGTGAGACCCATGTGGAGATTGCCAGAATGAAGGAAACTATGTTTGATAGGTGGTGTGACTCGAAGGAGATTGGGAAAGACTTCAACCTTTTACGACAATTGATCTTGGTGGAGGAATTCAAACAGTGTGTCCACGTGGACATTAAAGTACATCTGGATGAAAAAAAGGTACCGGAGTTGGATGAGGCAGCAACAGTGGCAGATGACTATGCCTTGACACAGGATGGGGTTCCACAAACCTAACTTCCCACCTAGAGTTAGCCAGGGGAGTTATGGTAAATCAGGATCGGAGAACAAATTATCATGGAGGCGGCCGAGAGAGGACTATGGGGACAAATCGGATACCGCGACTTTTAGGGATCAGAAGACTGCAGTTCCAAGGCATACCTATCTTCCGGGGGGCCCGAGGCAGACCACGAGTTTTTCCTCCGGGCCGACTTGCGCTTTTTGCAAGAAACCTGGGCATTTGATGTCCCAATGTTATGCCGTAAAAAGGAAAAATCAGGAGCGGAGTCAGACTAGTGCAACTCCGAATGCGTTGGCCAATGCGAGAAATCATCCTTGGAGGACAGTGCCTTGTGAAGGTTCCCATGCCAAAGTTACGGCCGACCTTGTCCAAGAGGGTTACAAACCTTTTATTTCCGAGGGGTTTGTGTCACTGGATGGGGACTTAACTAACCAGAGACCTGCTAGGGTATTGAGGGACACAGGAGCACATCAATCGTTGATGCTTGAGGGCATTTTGCCATTGTCGGAGAAGACGGCAACGGGGGTTAGTGTTCTTTTTCAGGGGGTTGGTGGCTATGTTAAAGCTCCTCTTCATGTCATCCATTTAAAGTCTGATTTGGTGTCAGGACCGGTCACTGTGGGGTTACAAGCCACTCTTCCTGTAGAGGGAATCTCTTTTATTATCGGGAATGATTTGGCCGGGGGTCAAGTTTCTGGTAATCCGATGTTGGTTGAAAAGCCCAGTATGGAAAATAACACAGCACAGTTAGAGCAGGAGATTCCTGGTATCTTTCCATCCTGTGCAGTGACTCGTGCTCTGGGTAGGAAGTGCTCTGAAGAGAAGGAGAAGGAAGGCGATGTGGATTTGGGTTCCATAGAGATATTGGAGGAAATGTCTGGAAGAGATAATAGGAAAGGGAGTGACATCAAGAAACCTAAGGAAAAGGTGGCATCTGGACCAAAAGAGGAAATGGAGTGTCCGTCGGAGACATCTGGGAACGAGGCTGAACAAACGGTACTGGTCCGAAAGAGACTTGTTGAAGAACAACACAGAGATTCGGAGCTCTGGAGTTTGATTGACAAAGCCATTACAGAGGAAGAGGCTATGAAGATACCTGTTGGTTACTTCATGAAAGGGGAAATACTCATGAGGAAATGGAGACCACCGGAGGTGCCAGCAAATGATGAGTGGAA
The DNA here is from genome assembly GCF_964187855.1 of Myxine glutinosa. Taxonomy (NCBI): domain Eukaryota; kingdom Metazoa; phylum Chordata; class Myxini; order Myxiniformes; family Myxinidae; genus Myxine; species Myxine glutinosa. Next base: position 241,067,055 of record NC_136262.1, on the reverse strand, counting down.
AGTTCATTACCAAATTGTGGTGCCACCGCCGTACCGGAAGGAGATATTGAGTTTGGCGCATGAGACACCTTTGGCCGGGCACCTTGGAGTGAACAAGACATGTGACAGAATTTTGGTACATTTTTTCTGGCCAGGATTGCGACGTGATGTGACGGAGTTCTGTAAATCTTGCCATTCTTGCCAGCTGGTGGGAAAACCTAATCAGAAAGTCCCATCCACACCTTTAAAACCAATTCCAGCTTCTGAAGAGCCATTCAGCTGAGTCATTATTGACTGTGTCGGCCCTTTACCTAAAACTAAGGCTGGACATCAGGATTTGTTGACCATCATGTGCGCTTCCACGAGGTTCCCAGAAGCAGTGCCTCTTAGAAAAATTACTGCGGCAGTTATTGCGAAGGTCTTGATTAAATTTTTCACTTTGGTTGGCCTACCTAAGGTCATCCAGTCTGATCAGGGTTCCAATTTCATGTCAACGCTTTTTCAGCAAGTGGTACACCTGATGGGAGTGGAGCAAGTAAGATCAAGTACTTACCATCCCGAGAGCCAAGGGGCCTTGGAAAGGTTTCACCAGACATTGAAGAATATGATCAGAGCGTCTTGTTTTGAATGTGACAAGGATTGGGATGAGGGAATACGTTTATTGTTGTTTGCTACGAGGGAATCTGTTCAGGAGTCATTGGCGTTCAGTCCTTTTGAACTTGTGTTTGGACACTCAGTGTGAGGACCATTGAAATTGGTGAAAGAACAGTGGCTACAGGAGTAGGCGCAGTCGACAGTAGTAGAGTATGTGTCAACGGTTAGGCACAGATTGGCAAAGGCTTGTGAAGTTGCAAGAAGAAACTTGAAAGTGACACCGGATAAAATGAAAGTGAGACATGACAAGAAATCTCAGATAAGAAATTACAGTCCTGAGGACCGAGTGTTAGTGTTGCTTCCTGTTCCAGGTCAGCCACTACAGGCTAGATATTTTGGTCCCTATCCAATCGAAAGGAGGGTCAATGAAACAGATTACGTGGTGACAACTCCGGACCGACGGAAAAAGCGGCAGCTGTGTCATGTCAACCGACTGAAGAAATATTATGAGAGGAAGCCTGTGAAAAAAATGGTTCCTGTCTCACCTGTCGTGCCTGTAGTCGGTGTGCAAGAGAAACCAGAGGTTGAGGCCGGTGTGAAGTTTGATAACATTGATGACCAGGCTTGTCCCAAATTGACGAACACGGAGGTGTTGCGTAATTTAGATGAGAAATTAGGTCATTTGACGAGGGAACAACAAGGACAACTATCCAGCCTAATTTTTGAGTTTGCACATTTGTTCACAGATGTACCTGGTCGTACTGACTTGGTATATCATGATATTGAGGTGGGGGAAGCCACTCCTGTGAAGCAACACCCCTATCGGATGAACCCTGTGAAGATGGAGTATCTTCGGAAGGAGGTTCAGTATATGTTGGAGAACGACATCATCGAACCAAGCAGCAGTGAATGGAGCTCACCATGTGTGTTGGTTCCAAAACCCGATGGCAGTTTTCGCTGTTGTACGGATTTAACGGGTTAATGCAGTGACCAAGACCGACTCATATCCCATCCCGAGGATTGATGACTGTATTGATAGAATAGGCCCAGCTAAATTTGTAACTAAATTTGACTTGCTGAAAGGGTATTGGCAGATTCCTCTTACTGATAGAGCCAAGGAAATCTCGGCTTTAGTCACACCAAATGGGTTGTATCAGTACAAGGTTCTTCCCTTTGGATTGAAAAACGGGCCTGCTACATTTCAACGGCTGATTAATAAGCTTATTGCAGACCTTGAGGGGGTGGAGGCTTATCTGGATGATGTCATCATCCACACCATGACCATGGAAGATCATCTTAAACAAATTCATGCATTTTGCAAGAAACTGACTGAGGCAGGGTTGACCATCAACTTATCTAAGAGTGAGTTTGTAAAAGCACAGGTGGTGTTCCTAGGCCATGTAGTAGGTCAGGGTCAGGTGCAACCGGTGACAGCCAAGATAGAAGCCATTGATCGCTTCCAAGTTCCAAAAGGGAAGAAGGAGCTTATGAGATTCTTGAGTATGGCTGGTTGGTACCGGCGGTTCTGCAGGAATTTTTCTGATGTGGTAGCCCCTTTAACGAATTTGCTGAGGAAAGAGACCAAGTTTGTTTGGGATGACAAATGTCAGGCTGCCTTTGCCCACCTCAAAGTGATATTAATGAGCTCTCCTGTCCTAGCAGCCCCGGATTTTCAAGAACCATTCAAGTTGGCCATTGATGCAAGTGATGTGGGGGCTGTGGCAGTTCTATTACAGGAAGATGGTGATGGCGTGGATCACCCGGTGCGCTACTATTCGAAAAGGTTTAACAAACATCAGGCAAATTATGCCACTGTGGAAAAAGAGACCCTTGCTGTTACGGATTCGTCACTTCCGTTGTGGTGGTTTGCATCCACTGTAAATATTTCTGATTCCATGTACTATTATTGTTTTCAAAAGGTTTATTGTCCATGAACTGTTTTCAAAAGGTAAAAAGTTAATGTTACAAGAAACAGGAAACCGGATCGGGAACCGGACGACGAAGAGGAAGAGGGAGAAAAAGGGGGCGGAGCAAGTGGAGTCGGACAAGAAGGAGCTGAGCTACTTGCGGTCTGGAGCGAACGTTGGCGAGCAAGAGTCACCAGCGAACTTTCGGTTTCCGGGAAAGGGATTCCTGCGACAGAGTTGTCATCGCTGTGACCGATCAACCTGCGTGTCAGGTTTTTGGCAGTGGATTCCGAGGAGAATTATCGCCGGGCCGTTACGTCTCAAGAGCGGGTCGTCGGCCATTTTGACTCGTGCAGGACTTGTGCTTCGCTCGCGGTTTCGTCTCTTTTTGACCATTTTCACCGCATTCAGACGTCGATCTGGGGCGTGTGTGTGTGACGTGGCTTTTTGAAGGTTAATTCGTCCATACCCGAGGGTGTGATCTCTCAGTCGCCTGTAGGGCGCATTTGGATTTCAAAGTCGCCTTGAGGGCGCCTTTGTACAGCTTCGGCTGTGTGACTGTACTTGCCATCCGCACGGGATTCTGGTCTCGATTGGACATCATTCTGGCGATCGCTGGAGCGAATCAACTTCGTCTTGAAGCCGGGACTAAGAGACATTGGGGAATGTTGTTGTTTCACTCACTTGGAGCACAGTGAGTTATATATTACAAAACTGGTGGTACCATCATTGGACATATTGATTGTACTTTTGAAGACTATTGTTGTTGTATTGTTATTCTTGTGTGATCTTAATACAATATTTGTTTATGAGTAACAATTGGGGTGGCTTTTCCATTGATCTTTGACACACAGAATAACACATTTTTCTGCCGTGACTCCTCTCGGGGCTCGGAGGTACACCGTGACCAGGGGGTCGGGGAGGAGCACGTAATACTTGCTCTCCTGCTAGCGCTTCAGCATTATGAGGTGTATCTGGGAACTACTACCTTTCCTATAAAAGTGTTCACTGATCACAACCCCTTAACCTTCATTCAAAAAATGAAAAATAAAAATCAGAGGTTGATGAGATGGAGTTTGGCTTTGCAGGAGTTGAACTTGGAAATTGAGCATGTAAAGGGCAGGGACACTGTCGTTGCTGATGCTTTATCCAGAGTAAACCAACTTTTAAAATTCCTGAAGGTTGTTTGGAAGTTTTGTTGCTTTCTTCTGGGGAATATTAATTATTGTTGATCATGCGAGTTGATCATTTGGGTGTGAGTTTTACTTTTGTTTGTTAAAAAGGGTTTTTGCATGAAAAGAAAGTTTTCACGATGTTCCAACTTTCTTTCTTGAGGGTGGGGAGTGTTACGGATTCCTCACTTCCGTCGTTGTGGTTTTCATCCACTGTAAGCATTTTTGGTTCCATGTACTATTATTGTTATCGTTTAAGTGAAATGGAGATAACTGTTTTCAAAAGGTAAAAAAATAGTGTTTTAAAAGAAACCGGAAACCGGATCGGGGGAAACCGGAAGAAGAAGAGGAGGAAGAAAAAAAAGGCGGAGCAAGTGAGGTTGGGAAGAAAAGCCGATCTGCTTTGAGGTCCCGAGGAGATGCTGGCGAACGGGGGTCACGAGCGAACTTTGGGTTTCCTGGGAAAGGGATTCCTGTGACAGAGTGGTTATCGCTGTGACAGATAAACCTGCATGTCGGGTTTTGCGGTTGATTCCGAAGAGAATCGTTGGAGAGCAGGTACGCCTCCAGTATGGGCCCGCCTGCCATTTCACCTCGCTCCCGCCATTTCGCATAGATCCAACCTTTTCACCTCGCTCCAGCCATTTCACCGCACCCAGCCGTTAGCCTGGTTTGCGAGTGTAACGTGGATTTCGATTGGGAATTTGTGGTTCTCCGTTTGGGAGCCGCTGAACCTTCATACCCGAAGGTGTGATTTCCCAGTCGCCTTTTGGGTGCACCTTTGCGCCTCTTTGGCAGCGTTGGCTGTCAGCCGACTTAGATTCTGGTCTCGATTCGACATTTTTCTTGCGATCACCGGAGCGTGGATCGACTTTGGCTTGGTGCCGGGACAGTGACTTTGGGAATGTTCTTTTCACTCACTTGGAGCACAGTGAGTTATTGAATAAGAAACTGATGATGCCATCATAGGAATTATATGGTATTTTTGTGGTGCAATTGAATCATATTGTACTTGTGCTGTTATACTTGTGTGACCTTAATACAATACTTGTTTTTGGTAACAATTGGTTGGTGTGGTTTCAGCATTGGTCATTGACACAGTGACACACATTATAACACATCTTTCTGCCGTGACTCCTTTCGGGGCTCGGAAGTACACCATGACCGGGGTTTGGAGAGGAGCACGTAACAGTATGTCCCCACAAACATACACCAATCAGAGCTGAGGATCTGGTCTCATGACTGGAGAACAGCGTTTAGGTTTAGTAACCGTTACAGTTGCATATTTTACTAAAGGGAAATATATAATAACCTTCTGTGGAACGTTTTGGGGTCCCAGCAGGTGTCGTAAGGTATGTAGGAGGTCGGGATCATCTTTCTGAACATGGTCTCGAAAACCGAGTGAATTCCCCAAATAAATCCGATGCATTGCAATTGATAGCTGGGTATTTGAAGTTCGGAAACACCGTACCGTATTTAAGGATGGTCGGTTGTCGGAAAGCAGTGAGTTTCGTTAATTTCTGACACCATGTAGTGTACTGCTGTATTTGTAAGGCAAAGGCCGCGGGCGTGCTCTCGCGAGATCACAGTCGATCCCATCCGAGCGGGAAGGGCATATGGTAAACTCACAAAACACAGAACCAAACTCACAAATATGGACCAGGAACATAGTACATTGCATTACAGTCAGCCAATTTGTGCTAACCAAGATGGCGCCTGTCACGTGACCTCAAGCTTACGGCGGTTATTCTTCTCCTGGGTTATGAGCATTCTACATACAGTCATCAAACCTCGCCGTCGTCGTGTTCATGGTCTGTGATTTCGCACTTCTGTGGTTACCTTTTAGAAACGCTTTCTCTCCCTCCGCACCTCCGCACTCCATTATGGTTTCCGTACGTGCACTGTAAATGTTTAAATCTTGTAAATATTTTCGTTTGTTTGTGTGTTTGTGCGTTTGTAAATTACCCTTTCAATCCAAAATTACCCAATTAATCCAAACCCTAGCACCTATAGAGCCCCAAAATTTTGGGTGTATATGTACTTCAGGACCTGGGCAAGGTTTTAAGCTGCCACCGAAGGCCGCTATAAAGTGTACATTGGGATGTGGGGTCAGGTACCGCAGGCAAAAGGTAACCACCACGAGGCTGATAGCTCCAAAGCTTTTCAATGTCCAACATGTCGTGAAATCACCACCCAGCCTTTCTCTTGGCGATAAAGAAGGAAATTCTTCAGGTTTTTGCTGTATGCATATTTGGTGAGAAAGGTTTTAAGAAATTTAGAGAGTGTGCCGTAGCTGGATATTTAGTGTAAGCATACCTCTAAAAGACGTAAATCTTGGTGCTGAAATTGAAAGCAAGATGGCTGATAATGCGGTCATCTTTGTGTTCGACAAAGAGAAGAATGCAGCTCGTGAGTTGGGTACGGAGTTGGAAGGTAAATATTAGGTAAACCATCTCTTGACAACCATCTCTTGTCTTTCCCCATCCAAAACCTTGATCTTTCCTACCTTCGTTAATGCTCGGCTTCACGCTGTTGAGGCCAAAGCTTTCAGAATCATTGGAATCTCCTGCGATGTAGTCAATGCCGAGGGCCTTTCACTCACTCACCGCAGGCAGGTTGGTGGTCTTTCTGTCTTCTACCGACTCCTCTCCGGCCTTGCTCCCCCAGCTCTCTCTGTGCTCTGTCCCCCCAATATTCCTTCAGGTCGCACAAGATCTGCCTGCAACCTTCTTCTGGTTAAACTGCCAAAGTCTAGGCTCTCGGCTCACCTTCACTCTTTCATTCCCCTTTTCTCCCGCCTCTGGAACAAACTCCCCCACTCCCTTCAATCCCACTCCTCCCTCCAGGTCTTTAAAACAGCTGTTCACCACCATCTCTTATCTTCCCCCATCGAAAACCTTGATCTTTTCTACCCCCGGTAATTCACCCCAGAGTCCTTGCAGTGTTCATATGTTTTAATCCTCTCCCACCTCCCCCCAAGTCCTCCCGATGTCCCTGCTCTCAAATGTTGTGTTTGTGTCCTTCCCCCTCTCTTTTGTGTCCTTCCCCCTCTCTCCCCATCTTGTCTACCGCTCCCCTTGTTTTTTGTGTTTTGTGTGTCGGTTTGTCTTTTTGTGTGATTAATGTTAGCTCTTTCACGAGCCTCGATCTTGTATACAAAAAAATATATATATATTGTTACGGACACGACTTAGATGTTGCTTGACCGAGCGGAATGGCCGCCGTGTTCGCACAGTTTACCCGATTACACTCGAACGTTGGCCGAATCGCGCTATGCTAAATCAATGAAGGAAAGGACACAACGGCTGGGATATATGCAACGACACAAGGGGTACAGTTCTCAAGACCTCCGGAGGAGGATATAATTGGTAATGCAGAAAAGGGTAGATTACACGGCAAGAGGTAAAGCACAGCAAGATGGGCACTTAGACACAGTCTTATCTTATCCCCGACAGACCACAGACAAACGGGACAAGACTGACTTACACAGGGATTGATGGCAAGGAAGGGCAGGCAGTCGATAGCTCAAGGTGCACCTTGGCTCAGGGGCAGAATCGACCCGGTCCGGTCCAGAGATGCGGGGAGGTATCGTCGCGCTGGAGGTGGCGTCCTTTTCTCTCCAAGCTGAGGCGCATCTGACGTCACCTCCCTCTTCCTGCGCATGTCCAGCGGGGAGTGACACGCCCTCGGCTCGTTAGCTCCGCTCCAGATGGAATCAGTCTGCCGCTTCTTATTGGGTGCGGGGGGTTACCGGGCTCCGCCCTTGACGAGGAGCTGACAGTGAGCCCCTGCGTGGTAACCCCGTCGGAGCACATGTTCAATGGCGGCTAACCAAGCCGGAGTGAGGACGCACACTCCCCGCGCCGCCGCCGCTGTTGTTGTTGTTGTGGTTGTAGTTCCATGAGGAAGAGCTGCGGGGAGGTATTGGGAGGTCCTAAACTTTCTAACGGTGCCATACAATCACATTCTGGTGCAACGAAGAGTCAGAATTAATGGAAACGAGTCCTTAACTGACATAGACTAAGAATAACTAGCAAGATGTCCTATAGTTGTCTACGTGAGATGTGGTGAACCTGGGTGCGACATTTAATGGGGGAAATAGGGGAAGGTCGGGGCTACAGAGTGTTGTTTACAGACAATGGGACTAGGGAATGGGGGATTGGGGATAGTTGGGAAGTATTGGGGAAATAGGGGAATATTTACAAGCGGATATGGATGGAGGCCAAATCCCATATCCGCAACATTGCACCCTTCTCTACCTCGGGGCGTCCCGACCCGATAAATTTTTACCTACTTTAGTGTGGCACTCAGATGTAGTTCCCTCTACTATTAACTCAACCCTGAGTGCGACAGTTTTACAGATATTCACAAATGAGTAAATATGTCCCCCTGCGACGTTGCACCCTTCTCCTAACAGAAACACACCCACAGGATAACCGAATCGCGGAAAGAATCCTCAAACTAAACATACAGCCGGTAGGGAGCATTATTTACACAAGACTACACTGATATTTACACTACGATCCAGGACCTGTTTTTGGAGGAACACATGCAGATGTTATGCATACAGAGAGCACGCATGCCAGCATCGATACACCAACCCACGAGTGCCCTGTGGCCCTACGGCCTTTAATAATGTGCAGAGCACCCCATCCAAGCACCAAAAGCACCACCCCATCATGTACAGTCAGCACCATCCGGTGCACCAATAAAGTGTTCAATAATCACCGGTGGTGTCGCAGCCGGCCGATGTTCTGCCGCTGGTCTTGCCTTGGAGCCCACTTGGTGTTCTGGCTTCCCTAGAAATAAAGAAAGGCGCCAACCGCGTCCATTTCTAAATTGTGGCCGTCAGGGGGCCAACTATAGTGGTTCACCTGTATGGCATAGGTGCCACGTTGACCCAGAGGTCCATCAACGGGTGGTGCTTGCCAACAAAAGACTGCGGTCCATGGTGGGCGGCCACAAAAATTGCGGTCCATATGGTGTATCGATCCCGGCAGCAAGCAGCGAAAGTGCAGGCCCACAACTGCAGAGCCAGCACCTCTCTCTCCTCTCTCTCTGCCCCAAAGCCAGATCCTCGGAGGTGGGAGACAAAAGAAGAAGACAAGTGAGTAAGGTGGTAAGGGCGCAAAAGTGCACGCAATACAAGGTGATGCACACTGGGGGCACATGGGAACCAGGTGAGACAGGTACGTTCCTACCATACGCCCCCCCCCCCCCACCAGGTAACCTACATTGCCCCTCCCTTACCCCTTACTGTATCCACAAAACACAACACTACCCATAAACATCTACTTTACAAATCAACAAACGTCCCTACTGTCTTCCCCGTTCCTCCCATAAACCAAATTCGTCTTCTCTCCCTCCTAACCAATCAAATTTGCCATTTCCAACTCTCATCACAATTTGCCATCTCCAACTCAACAGCAAAATTTGCCATCACCAATTCATCATCAGTCCCTCCTAAGGAGGGAGAGATGGAATCACCCCAATGTCTCATCCACGTCGTGATGCGTCTCACAAATCCAACAGCAATTCTCATTTCCTGCAACTCCAAACAAGGAAACACAGGTGTGGAGTCATCATCATCACAGGTAAGTGGCTGCGTATGGTGCGACAGGTTCATCAATCCTAACTATTTCCTAAATGACTTTAACAACTTTACATTACCCGGGGTCTTTCCCTGCCAAACCATTGGCCCACTTACACTATGGGTTCTAAAAACCAATTCCCATTGACCAATCTGTGGTGCCTCTCAATTTGGGGTCTCACCCCCCCCCCCCCCCCCCCGATTCATCTCCCGGTGCCCTCGCACAATTTCTGGGCTGTGACGTGTAGCTCTCCCAGCAGGTCTACCCACCTGCACACCTCCACCACTGTAGTTGCCACCCGAGCTTACCTGCTCCTCACCCTAACCTAACTAACTGGGGAAGGCCCTCTCGCACTCTCACCACCTCAGTGCCCTCTCTGGCACGGGCTGCCCGATCCACACCCGGGATCCTCAGGCACCCACTGACACTAACGGCTCCCAGAGCCCACCTGCGGCCTCACCTGGCCGACATCCTCACAGTGGTGGAGTGCCCAAACCAACTACACACACTAACAGGCTACACGCCCAGCCATTTCCACAACACTAATGCACCCATCCACAATACCATTCTGCAACCGCACCACAAATGCCAATATCCAACCACAATTTACCTATACCCTCTACCTAACACTTACACTACCTGCCCCGGGTACTCGTGAAAGGGGGTCCACTCTTCCCCCATCCACACCTTCGCACCATGCACACCACTCCGTACCACTTACTCTAACTCTCTACACACCACTCATTCTCTGCTCCATATATTCCACACACCTGTACTTGCACACCTGTGCTCTCACACCTGGTGCCACCTGCACCCTTCTCTCCCCAAGCGCATTCGCGCTGATCCACAACACTCACTACTCATACACTGCTCCACACTGCTCCACACACCTGTCCAGTTCTCACACAGCATCATCTCAGCTAACTACTCCCCTCTGAAACTTGCGCTTCCCAGTCGTCCCTTTAAACTATTGCGCTCCCTCGTCATTATCATCCACACTAAACTACCTGCGTCCCCACTACAGGTATCAGTCACTAACTAAACTTAACGTTACCTAATGTCATCTTCTAGGGCCCTATCAATATCCTAACCCACCCGGGCTAGTTTTCACTGCCATAAACCCCATAATCTATTGCTCCTTTGCCCCACTTTGTGAGGGATGACAGAGTTGCCATCCCACCACATCGGGCATCTCCCACTACCAATTTTGCACATCAAATTTCAACAAATCAAAAATTTGCCAATCACTACCCATCATCTGCCAATCATTACTGCCAATCCTTTGCCAATCATCAAATTTTGTTTTTTTCTAATTTCGGGGCCAAAACACTAACCTCATCACCCGTCTACTTATTAGATCCTCTCGGTGCGCCAATTGCCTTCTAAAGCTCGGCTTCGTACAGCCGAGCAATGAATGCGGGTTCTTTGGTGCCGGCGGCTGGATGCGTCCGGCACTCGGTGCAGGGATGGGGGCTTACCCGTGCCGAGATCCCACGCACCACCTCGGCGCGGAGCCATCCAATTGCCCGATCTCGACCTGCCGGCACGTCTCAATAGAAAGTGGTCGCCATGACGACCCTTCCTATCGGGCTGCCCGCTCCGCCTAGTGGAGCCCGGACGCGGCCGTTCCAAGCGAGGCACAGTGTGGATCGCGTACGGCGGTTCTTTCGAAACCGCCGTGGTTCGGATCCCCGCTGGTCCTCGCGGCACGCGAAGCTGCCCGACGCGCACCGAGGGCCCGATTCGGCTATAAGTCGTTCTAACCTCTAACCCGGTTACCGTCGACGCCTCACCTGGATGCTTACAAGCATACGCTACCCCTTTCTTGCTCATACATGCAGCCGTTTCCATGCTCCTCGTACCTTCTCTAACACACCCAGGTACACTCATTCCACTCCCAGCCTTGGTCACACACCTGACCACCGAACACTTTGGCACACATTCGTTGTTCGCACACCTCACCAACACACCTCTTCGCGGCCCTTCCTCGGTCACCTCCTCTGTGACAATCACAGGTGTGCTTTCACTCGCACACCCAACCACGTGCCTCACGACCAATTCCAGCGTGCATTCCCACACACGCTCTACCATTCCAGGTGTGCTTCCTTTCTCACCTGTCACAACCAACTCACGCTCCATGTCACTCTTACTACTCTCACCTCCACTCTTGACAGCGCACTCACCCTTACTCTTGACAGCGCACTCTTTCCTCATGCACCCGTCCGTTACACACCTTTCTCGCGCACACTCTCCCGTTACACCCTCTGTAACACTCACCACAGGTGTACACTCTTCCTTACTTTTGACAGCGCACTCTTTCCCCATGCACCTGTCCGTCACACATCTTTCTCGCACACCCTCTCCCGTTACATCCTCTGTAACACTCACCACAGGCGTGCATTCTCCCTTTACACCCTCCGTAACACTCCTCACTACGCGCTTCCATGTGCTCCCTCGCACACGCGCTACGACCGACTCACTCTCGCCAGCACCCTCACTCCTTGGCACGCACTTTTTCCTCACACACCCCTGGTTCGGACTTTCTCGCACACCTCCTTTTTCGCACACCAGACCTGTCGCACACTTCACCAACGGCCTCTCACGAACACCCGGGTCCATCTCGACCCCCAAGCTTATTAAATCCCCTGGCGCATCATACGCACGACCATATTGGTCACCACTTACACCGGGTCCTCTTCCTCTTCGCTTCTCCTCCATCACCTGCGAATCCCTCATCCGGTTAATGAGCACATCATCACGACCCGAACACAGACTTTGGACCAATTCTTTTATCTCCTCTTTTATCTCTTTCTTATCCTCTCTCCGTCGCTTCTTAATTTCGCTCACCCCTTCTTCCACTTCTTCTAATTTCTGCTTCACCTCTTTTATGTCCCGGTACGTCTCCTCAAGCTCGTCCTCTAAGGCTACCTTGACCGTTTCCATGTGCGTCCTCACCTGCCGGTCCTTCGTCTCCATTACCTCTGTCACCTCGTCCAACCTCGTTGTCAGTCCCTCACGTACCATCTGACATTCCCTCTTCGTCGCTATCAAGTCGTCTTTTAGTTCTTTCTGTGTCGCTTTTAACCCTCCTAGTACCGCAGTGTTCCTTTGTACCTGCTCCACCAACTCAGTCTGTCCCACCGTCAGCTGTTCCACCTCCTGCGTCAGGTCCCCTATGCCCCCTTGTAACTTTACAGTCCCCTTTCTCACCTCCTTCTCCATGTGCTCCTTACAGTGCCTCACCTCCTCGCGCACTCCTCCGACCTCCTCACTCACCCCTCTTCTGATCTCTTCTCCCATCACTTGCATCTCCTGCCCAGATGCCACCCTCATCTGCTCCATTTCCTCCCTGTGAGCATCCAGTTTGGTTTCTACCCCCATTCTGACCCCCTCTATCTGCTGCCCCATTTGTTTAACTTCCCTTTCCGCTTGGTCCCTCATGTCCCTCAATTTGCCTTCCATACTGTTTTCTAACCCCTCTAACCCATTTTTCACTCCCTCTATCTGATTCTCCTGGGCAGCCATTCTATTTTCTACCCCCGTTAACCCCTCCTGTATTTCCCCTAATCTATTGTCTAATCCCTCAAATTTGTTTCCTAATCCCTCTATTCTACTCCCTAACCCTCCGATCTGGGCCCCCATGTCCTCCCTCAATTTCTCGCTATTGGACCCCATCCTTTGTTCTAACCGTTGGCTATTGGCCCCCATGTCCTCCCTCATTTGGCCCTCCAATCGCTCACCCTGAGCATCCATCCGGTTCCCCATTACCCCCAATTGCTCACTCTGCAGTTTGAGGGACGCCTGCATTTGCACCATAAATTGCTCCATGAGGGCCTGCATTTGGGCCATCCCTCCCACTTGTGCAGCGGGTGCGGCCGCCGCAGCCATGTGCGAGGCGCCATTTTGCGAACCTGCCGCCCTCACTGCTTCGCTCTCCTCTTGTCCCTCATGTCCCTCAATTTGGTCCTGGATCGACCCTGCCTCACTCTCCTCTACCGGAACCCAGCCGTCTTGATCCGCCATAGCGCGACTTTCAAAATTCGGGTTTTTATTTTTGTAAAACACAATCAAATTTCGCCGTTATAATTTCGAGCGCGTGAAGCGCGCTTCGGGTCCAATCTCACTCCTCGACACCAATTGTTACCCTAATAGTACAATTGGTGTTCCAAAATTTGGGCCTAACAAATTTAGTCCCAGGTCCGAATCCAACTCCTGACAACCAATTGTTACGGACACGACTTAGATGTTGCTTGACCGAGCGGAATGGCCGCCGTGTTCGCACAGTTTACCCGATTACACTCGAACGTTGGCCGAATCGCGCTATGCTAAATCAATGAAGGAAAGGACACAACGGCTGGGATATATGCAACGACACAAGGGGTACAGTTCTCAAGACCTCCGGAGGAGGATATAATTGGTAATGCAGAAAAGGGTAGATTACACGGCAAGAGGTAAAGCACAGCAAGATGGGCACTTAGACACAGTCTTATCTTATCCCCGACAGACCACAGACAAACGGGACAAGACTGACTTACACAGGGATTGATGGCAAGGAAGGGCAGGCAGTCGATAGCTCAAGGTGCACCTTGGCTCAGGGGCAGAATTGACCCGGTCCGGTCAGAGATGCGGGGAGGTATCGTCGCGCTGGAGGTGGCGTCCTTTTCTCTCCAAGCTGAGGCGCAGCTGACGTCACCTCCCTCTTCCTGCGCATGTCCAGCGGGGAGTGACACGCCCTCGGCTCGTTAGCTCCGCTCCAGATGGAATCGGTCCGCCGCTTCTTATTGGGTGCGGGGGGTTACCGGGCTCCGCCCTTGACGAGGAGCTGACAGTGAGCCCCTGCGTGGTAACCCCATCGGAGCACATGTTCAATGGCGGCTAACCAAGCCGGAGTGAGGACGCACACTCCCCGCGCCGCCGCCGCTGTTGTTGTTGTTGTGGTTGTAGTTCCATGAGGAAGAGCTGCGGGGAGGTATTGGGAGGTCCTAAACTTTCTAACGGTGCCATACAATCACATTCTGGTGCAACGAAGAGTCAGAATTAATGGAAACGAGTCCTTAACTGACATAGACTAAGAATAACTAGCAAGATGTCCTATAGTTGTCTACGTGAGATGTGGTGAACCTGGGTGCGACATTTAATGGGGGAAATAGGGGAAGGTCGGGGCTACAGAGTGTTGTTTACAGACAATGGGACTAGGGAATGGGGGATTGGGGATAGTTGGGAAGTATTGGGGAAATAGGGGAATATTTACAAGCGGATATGGATGGAGGCCAAATCCCATATCCGCAACAATATATATATATATATATATACATATATAGTTACGGTTTTCCACCGCCCTTCCTGCCCTTACCAAGGGGAGATTAAGCCCCTTGTTCTTTCTTGGGTCGGCGCAACCGAGACTTGAATCGCCCCTCCCAGGCAAACGCAAGGTAGGGTTTCGGGACAATTCTCGCACGTACCTAAATCCCTGCGCCGCCACGGAAGCAGGGACTCAAGCCTCGCACGAGCCACGTGTAATTTGAGCACACCAAGCGGATTGCATACCACGTGGTCCGTGCAGTTACCTTTGGTATTGGAACCCGATTCAAGCGGTTTTATTCGTACCACGCTTAGTCAATGATGGAACGGACGAGACGGTCGAATAAAGGAAGAACACGATTTAATTATTATTATGTACAATGATCGGTAGAAGCACAGAGACACAGAGCAGCCTTACTCAGTCTTATGTTAAAATCCAGACACGGGCCCGATCACACTCACAAAGGGGAACTGTAGGTAGGATGGTGTTCACGCGCTGCCTTGATCGTCCAGGAACGGCCCCTCCCGGCGTGGCTCTCCACGGTCACAGCACATCCCGCGATGAAGGCAAGCAGGCGGTGGAAGGGATCCTTGTAGCGCGTCTCTCGAACAAAGGGCAGATGAGGCAGGAGGGAAATGTACGTGTCTCTCACCAGTTTGGCGGTTTTCCACATCGCGTTTAGTTACCAGCGCGCTATCACTCGCGTAACCCAATAGAGGCTCTGCCTCAAGCTCAACTGAGCGTCCAATTTGGTAAGAGCGCTTATAGCTGGGTTCATGCGAGTCTTTTCTCAGAACTCGTAACTCTCATCAAGCGCCTCTCCCATAAATCTTCAACTCTCATCAGAAGGATGCCGAACTTATAACTGACTGCAGCTCCCCTCTCGCAGAACTGCGTGGGGGCTTCGCGCAATGGGTTTTTTTGCCACGCCCTTAGCCCTCTCGAATGTTCCAACCACGCCTTGTGACGCAGTGCCGCAGCCACTCCCTTTGAGCCCTGATTGGCGGCTAGCGCTTACCGTCAGCTTCTCCGCCACCCTCATTCGGTCTTGCCTCGATTTTCCAGGCCTGCCTCGTGTTAATTCGCGCCAAAAAGCCAAAGGCGGCATAATGAGGCGTAGGGCGGCATAAGGCAATAGAGGCGGCATAAGGCAAGAAAGGCAATGAAAGGACCTATTGAAGGAACTGCGCTCCAACGCGAGTCGAAAGAATTGACGCGACCAAAGACGGAATTCGTCCGAGTTGCTTTATTGAAACAAAACAGCTCAGGTATTCTGACAAGCCCGTTTATCGGGCAGCAATATATATACACATTTATGTCGGGAAGTTTGCCCGGCAAAAGCTATACCGGGCATGCCCGGGTGTCAAGGGCGAGCCTTGGAAAGGCGAGTCTGGACCTGCCCGGGCGTGTTTGGCTGCGGCCTGGCAAGTCGAGGCTGGGCGTGCCCGGGCGCTCTGGACGAGCACTGGAAAAGCGAGAGCGGGCATGCCCGGACGCTCTGGGCGAGCCCTGGAAAGGCGATAGCGGGCATGCCCGGACGCTCTGGGCGAGCCCTGGAAAGGCGATAGCGGGCATGCCCGGACGCTCTGGGCGAGCCCTGAAAAGGCGATAGCGGGCATGCCCGGACGCTCTGGGCGAGCCCTGGAAAGGCGAGAGCGGGCATGCCCGGGAAAGACGAGACCGGGCGTGCCCGGGAGGTTCGGGCGTGCCCGGGAACAGTGAGTCCGGGCATGCCCGGGAGAGGCGCGTCTGGCCGTGTTCTGGCCGGTGCAAGGCGATTGTGTGCATCCAGCGGTAACCGCTACACTATTCTCATTATTCTACTCAACGCAAAACTAACACAGGAAAAGGACTATTCTCACACATACTAAGAAATAACTTAACTATCGCGAGGCTACATGTTGTTGTGTGACTAAACTATGAGGGGGAAATTAACCTTCGCCCAGCAAGTATATATATATATACATTCCAACGTGTATGTATGTATATATATATATATATATATATATATATATATATATACGTATATATATATATATATATATATATATATATATATATATATATATATATATATATATATATATATATATATATATATAATATATATATATATATATCTGTGCAGTGTCTGTGTTGTCTTGTGTTGTGTTGGCTTGTGTTGTCTTGTGTTGTCTTGTCACTGAACTACTCCCTCAAACTTTTGTGAAATCGTACCAAACTTCTGGTATTCACATATCCCTCCCGTCGGTATGTCCTGAGGGTATTTTATTTGAAAAGATTCCCAATTTTTATATTTTTTTTTTTTGGATTTTTTTCGGGAATTTTTTTTTTCTACTTAAGTTTTCAACTTCAATTGTTTATAAAAGGTGATATCACGTATATTACAAATACATTTGTGCAAAATAATTGTTTGAATTATGATTGGTGTAAACCAAGACAAAACGGCAACTCGTGTACAGTCATTTATCTATATATCTACACATCTGGGCAGTGTCTGCGTTGTCACTTAACGACTCCCTCAAACTTTTGTTTCCTTGGTTGTGAAGTGTTTTTAATAACGTGGTGGTGGTTTTGAATCACGTGGTGGTGAGGTAATTTGAATGATGTGGTGGTGAGGTGTTTATAATTACGCGGTGGTGAGGTGTTTTTAATTATGTGGTGGTGAGGTGTTTTGAATTAGATGGTGATGAGGTGTTTTGAATTACTTGGTGGTGAGGTGTTTTGAATTACGTGGTGGTGAGGTGTTTTGAATTACTTGGTGGTGAGGTGTTTTGAATTATGTGGTGGTTAGGTGTTTTGAATTACGTGGTGGTGAGGTGTTTTGAATTACGTGGTGGTGAGGTGTTTTGAATTATGTGGTGGTTAGGTGTTTTGAATTACGTGGTGGTGAGGTGTTTTGAATTATGTGGTGGTTAGGTGTTTTGAATTACTTGGTGGTGAGGTGTTTTGAATTACGTGGTGGTGAGGTGTTTTGAATTACTTGGTGGTGAGGTGTTTTGAATTATGTGGTGGTTAGGTGTTTTTAATTTCGTGGCTGTGAGGTGTTTTTAATTTCGTGTTTCGTGGCTGTGAGGTGTTTTTAATTTCGTCTTTTGTGGCTGTGAGGTGTTTTTAATTTCGTGTTTTGTGGCTGTGAGGTGTTTTTAATTTCGTGGCTGTGAGGTGTTTTTAATTTCGTGGTGGTGAGGTGTTTTTAATTTTGTGGTGGTGAGGTGCTTTGAATTGATTGGTGGTGAGGTAAAGTATTTAACACACAACACAACACAACAACTCAGGTACAGTCATTATCCTCAGCTAAAATAAGCCCGCTCCTCAGCAACGACGCGTGGTGAGGCGAACGCAGCGAGCCGAGCCAAGCTAGTATATATATATACAGACTTGGCATTTAATATGGCTTATTTTTTTTTTCTTGACTTGGGTATACTTTCTTAACTCAGTATATCAATCTGGTGAGTTTCTTTTACACTTTGGTGATTTATTTGTTAAAAGAACCATGTCACTGATTGTCTCTCGCAGCAAGAAGTCAACAACAGGATTATATCACAGGTGGCGTGGCAAAATGTACGGACAGGTGCATTTGACGATTGGCTTCACAGTCGGGTATACAAGGGTTGTTGCGTTCTGTATTAGTGGAAAACAACTGCTGCACGTCTCCAAAAGTTATTGCCGCTTCCTCTGGAGATGGTCCGTCAACTCGACAATGCTGTTTGTCATGGAGTGGTGGCTTTACGAAATTACGGCATGAAGCAGCGTGCTATTGCTTGGCAGTATGGCATCACTCAAGGTCAGGTGTCAAAGATCCTGAAACGAAATGCTCAGAGGGGTGTCCCTACTCCAATACCGAGGCCAGGACATCCCCGCAGAACCACAAGGAGGGATGATCGCCAGCTGCACCGATTAGTCCGCAATGGCCGTACCAAGTCAGCTAATCGGCTTGGGGCTGAGTGGCAGCAACTGACAAATGTGCCTGTATCCAGAAGGCTAGTCAACCAACGACTGATTCAAGCAGGCTAGCGTGCCAGGCGTCCCCTGAGAAAGCCACACCTGACCAGACAACACTGCCAGCGCTGTTTGCAGTGGGCCAGAGAGCACCGTCAATGGCAGCCAGGACACTGGAATCACGTGATCTTCAGTGACGCGTCTATATTTCTGGTCTATCGTCAAGATGGCCACGTCCAAGTGCGCAGACAAGTCCATGAAGCCTACGACAAAGATTGTATAGTGCCAAGAGTCCAAGCTGGAGGTGGTGGGGTGACCGTTTGGGCTGCTTTTCATGCAGGGGGCAAAACTGACCTGGTTGTTCTGAATGGAAACCTGAACCAGTTCAAGTACAGGGCCATTCTGGAAGAAACATTGCTTCCATTTGCTCGTGCAGCCTTTCGAGGAAACTTTGTCTTGCAAGATGACAATGCACGGCCTCATCTTGCTCGCATGATCCAACACTTTCTTGCTGACCATGGTGTAGAGCATATGGAGTGGCCTGCCATGTCCCCAGATATGAATCCGATAGAGAACTTGTGGGCAGAATTAACGCATCAAATCGACCGCTTGGACCAGCAGCCGACCTCTGTGCGTGAATTGCAGCAGGCTATTGTCACTGCATGGCAAGCGATTCCTGTCCAAACCTGTAATTCCAACTTTGTAATTCAACTTCAATTCCAATTCAATTCCAACTTTGTAATTCAATTGTTTGTAATTCCAACTTCTTTCCTGGTAGTCCTGGCAGTGTCCATATGTTTTATGCCTCTCCCACCCCCTTTCCCATGCCTCCCCCCCAAAGCCCTCTCCCTCCCACAGATCTCTCGATGTCTCCATGTCTCTCGGTTCCTGCTCTCAAATGTTGTGTTTGTGTCCTTCCCCCTCTCTCCCCATCTTGTCTACCGCTCCCGATGCTTTTTGTTTTATGTGTCGGTTTGTCGGTTATGTGTCGGTTTGTCGGTTTGTCTTTCTGTGTGATAAATGTTCGCTCCTTCACGAGCCTCGATCTTGTATACAAAAAAAAAAAAAAAAAAACCTTGGCAAATCTCGAGAACAGCATGCCTCAACGTGTACGTGCTCTCCTGAATGCTCGTGGGGGTTACACGAAGTACTGAATTGTAATTTTACTGTCCGTAATCCCAGTCGTGTTTTAACTTTTGTTTTTGTTAAAAAATTTTTTGGCTAATGTGCAAAATAAAGAGATACTTCTGGAAAACGTACAGAAGTTTAACACAGTACTGTCCATGAATTGAGTTCGATATCAGTTTACATCACTTTCAAGGATCAATTTATTTGTTTCGAAATGTCAAATGTGTTTTTTGTTTCTTTTAAAGGTCACATTAACAAAATCTAGAATAATTTCAACATAATTCCAATGAACTTTTGGTTCTAAGACATCTTGAAAAGTAAGTTCACCCCTACAAAAAAAAATTCCATATTAAATGCCAAGTCTGTATATATATCTATATATTGTTGTGGTTTTTAGAACCCTCCAATTTGTAAATATTTGTAATAATCCCTTATAAATAATCCCCTGTAAATATTCCCACTTTTGTGTAAAGGTCAAAGGTCGCACCCTAGTTAGGTCATATTGCAACACATAGGACACCATAGGCTCTTCTTTAGTTATTTCATTAGTATGTGTTTCAGGTAAGGATCTGTTCCTAATAGTTGAATCTGCGTAGTATTAATTAAATAAGAGTAGGCCACATTTTCAAGTTATATTCATATTGCGGCGTAGCCTTCCTCCAAATTGTGTTCCTTGGCTTGCCAGTAGCGTTCGCTGCCTGGCTCAGCCGCCATTACGCACGCGGTCAAGCTGGAGAGGAAGGGCGGAACGCCAAGAACAAAGGCGTGGCCCCTCAACGCCCCATCAAGGGGCGGACCGGTGAGCGCTCGCGACCACTCAGAGCCGAGGCCAGCTCACCGGTAGGCGGATCTAACAGGCAAGCGGCTTGATACGCAAGTGGGCAATATAAGCGGGTGCGTGGGACTACTTCAAGAGATGCGGGGGATGAGCCAGATGAGTGAGAGAAGAGAGGTGCCCGGGAGAACGATTTGAAAGGAGTCCTTGCTTGCCGTTTATGAACTATTGGAGGCGCACAGCTGGCGAAGGCTAAGGGACAATTTGTTGCGTATGCCGCATCCCAGTCTTTCCTCCCCACGATATAATTGCTCACGTTAAGCGCCATGCGAAGCTGCCGGCCGCTTGCCACGGTACGAGTGAACACCCGGAGCATGGACCGGAGCGGAGCGCGAGCTTGGAGCGGGACCTCGACGCCTACCACCTGCCCGGACCCTTCTCTTCCTTACCACCACCACCTCCACCTTTTCGTGTAAGTGTGTTTGTACTGTCCTAGGCGTGTGATAAAATAAGAGTGTTTAAGGATTGCCCTGTGTATCTGCTTCTTCCTCTTCCTGTACAGTCTTACCTTTCGTTTCTTCCTTGTGTTACATATTTATGTGAATGTATGTGAATTACTATTCCGGGCTTTGCTTATCAATGTGTAGTCGATTAAAGGTTGTTGTGATTAAAGGGTCAGGAGCCCTTCTGAGAAAAAGGAGACCGGAAACGGAAGAAGAAAAGACACGAGGTCCTGGAGACGCGACGATTCTTCTTCTTCCTCGCCAAGCTCGGACGCGAGCGGTATCGATTGAGCAACGTAAGAGAATCGGCGTTTCAAAGCCCGTCTGGCGAGAGGAGTTACCGGGACGTGTAACTACCCTTTGACACGTCAAGTCACTGTGGGTTCGTGCATGGAACCAAGCAGCTGGCACAGTTCGCCTCGCCGTCTACAAGGCCGCGTACGGGTCGCACCTTGGGCCGCGCACGCTGGGCAAGCCGCGTGTTGCTTTGCCTGCTTTACATTACCCGCTTTGCTTGGCCAGGAGGTGCGCGCTGCAGCCGTTGTTCCCGGTACGGGACGTGCCCGGTGAGGGACGTGCCCGGTGAAAGCACGTCAGGAAGGGTCCGTTCAACCGCCCACGTGCGGAGATCGAACTACAGGAGTACGGAGACAGTGTGAGAGACATTGACCACGGAGGGAGTCGGGAGTGGGGCTCACGTGAGGAATGTATAAGATGGCCATCTTAGAGTTAATGTAGATGAGTTTACATCTTTGTACTATTGATTGCTGATTGTTGATGGTTGATTGCTCGGGGAATATATCATTGATTATTCCGGATCCATGGTGTGGGTTTTTTTTTCTTGGTTGGAATTCATATGGATTGCGTTACGAAAGCGCATACATAATAAATCTTTCTGGCGGAGTTCCTCTCACGGTCCGGGGGTCACCGAGACCAGGTAGTCACCGGGAGGACCACGTAACAGAATTGGGGGCTTGTCCAAATTACGATTTGCGGATTCGCAATTGGGTCTACGTCCGGGATTTAAAATTGTATAACATAATAAAATAATAGTTTTTATTAATTAAAATTAATTAATTAATTATTAATTGGTAAATTTTTGAGAAATTGTGGTAAAGTCTTGGGGGAAGGTTAACAGGTGTTAACGATAGTCACCATGGCGTTTGTTGCACAGAACTTTGCGGTAACACCTAGTGAGGCACAGTTCCGAGCGTTACTAAAAGCGGACCTCTTGAAATTGGCCAAACATTTTAACTTGGAGGTCCGAACTAATTTGAGGAAGGCAGAGTTGCAGACCACGGTGATACAGTCTATGGTGGGATTAGGAACATGGGACGAGTTAGCCTGGCAGTGGCTACCCGAAGAACAAGAAGACGTTGAGCTCCGGAAACTGGAGTTGCAATTACGGAGCCAGGAACGGATTAAAGAAGAAGAAAGGAAAGCAGAAAAGGAAAGAGCAGCAGAAGAAAGGAAAGCAGAAAAGGAAAGAGCAGAAGAAGAAAGGAAAGCAGAAAAGGAAAGAGCAGAATTAGAAAGGAAAGCAGAAAAGAGGAGAGAAGAGAAACAAGCAGAGGAAAGGAGAGTGGAACGAGAACTCCAGGAAAGGTTAGCAGAAGAAGAAAGGAAAGCAGAAAAGGAAAGAGCAGAAGAAGAAAGGAAAGCAGAAGAGAGGAGAGAAGAGAAACAAGCAGAGGAAAGGAGAGTGGAACGAGAACTCCAGGAAAGGTTAGAAGGGAGAAAAGCAGAGGAGAGGAGAGCTGCAAGGGACCTCGAAACAGAGGAGAGAAAAGCGGAAAGGGAATTAAAGGAACGTGACAAGGAGCTTCAGCAAGAAATTAAATTCAAGGAGCTGGAGTTAATGAGAGAACGGGGAGAGGTACCACCCTTGCTGACGGGGTCGACACCTAGCCAGAACACCTGGGATGTGGGCAGACATGTGAGGCTGGTTCCACCCTTCAGTGAAAAGGAAGTCGCTAAATTTTTTCCACACTTTGAGAAAGTGGCTCGACAGTTAAACTGGCCGGAGGAGGCCTGGACCATACTAGTGCAAAGTGTGCTGGTGGGAAAAGCTCAAGAGATTTATTCGGCGCTACCAATGGACCAATGTGCAGATTATGAGGTATTGAAGAAGCACATCCTCAAAGCCTATGAGTTGGTTCCGGAAGCTTACCGGCAAAAATTCAGGAATGCCAGGAAGAGGGAGAGTGAGACCCATGTGGAGTTTGCCAGAGTGAAAGAAAACATGTTTGATCGGTGGTGTGAGTCAAAAGGAGTCGGGAAAGACTTCGAAACATTGCGTGACTTGATCCTGGTGGAGGAATTTCAACAGTGTGTCCACGAGGACATCAAAGTGTACCTGCAGGAAAAGAAAGTACCGAAGTTGTGGGACGCAGCCACCCTGGCAGATGATTATGCCTTAACACACCGGATAGGGGTCCACGAACCTAACTCCTCGCCTAGATCTCCGCAGGGGAGGTGGGGAACAGCAGGTGCGGAGAACGACAATACATGGCGGCGGCCTCGAGAGGATTATGGGGACAACGCGGATACCCCACCTGTTCGAAATCAGAGGGCTGCGGGCCCAAGACAAACTTATTTTTCGGGGGGCCCGAGGCAGACCACAAGTTTTTCCTCCGGGCCTACTTGCGCTTTTTGCAAGAAACCTGGACACTTGATGTCCAGTTGTTACCTCATGAAAAGGGAAGACCCAGAGCGGAGTCCGACTAGTACAACTCCGAATGCGATGGCAAACGTAAGAAATCGCCCACAGAAGAGTTACCAACCATTTATTTATGAGGGGTTGGTCTCACTCAAGGGAGACTTGACTAACCCAAGACCGGTTAGGGTTTTGAGGGACACAGGAGCCCATCAATCCTTAATGCTTGAAGGCATTTTGCCATTGTCAAAGAGTACCGCAACTGGTGATAGTGTTCGGTTACAAGGGATCGGTGGCTGTGTTAGTGCCCCACTTCATGTCATCCATTTGGAATCCGATTTGGTGTCAGAACCGGTCACCGTCGGTTTACAAGCCACGCTTCCTGTAGAGGGAGTATCTGTGATTATCGGGAATGATTTGGCCGGGGGGCAAATTTATGGTAACCCGAGGGTTGGTAAAGAGCACAGCAGGGAAAATAACACCCCACCAGCTCGGGATGGCGACAAAAGTTCCAAGTTATTTGTAGGGGGACTGAACTTCAACACAGAGGAAGAAGTTCTGACCTCTGTCTTCAACAGATATGGGCCGCTGGTGGAAGTGCGGGTGGTAAAAGACAGGGAAACACAACGGTCAAGAGGGTTCGGCTTTGTCACGTTTGCAAGCACAAGAGACGCTAGGGAGGCAGAGAAGAATTGGAATGGTAAGGATTTGGAGGGTCGGACCATAACAGTAGGGAAGGCCTTTCGTAGGCGTCGAGAAGTCTACAGAAGAGGACAACTTGGCAGTAGTTTTGGGGTTGGCAGCAGCCGATATTACTATGGAGGCTCCCAGAGTTACGGCACCTCCCGAAAGAATGAATGTCAGAGCACTGGCCGAGAAAGAGACCGCCAGTCAGGTAACGGCTGGGACAAGGGGTCCCACCGTAACGGTTAGGAGTCTGGAGAAGTTGAAGCACTATATACAGGGGAGCCGCCGAGCCGGGGCTCCTACATGGACTAACCGTGAACGCCATATTCTTAAAGGCGTCCAGGTAGTGAACTTTCCTGCACGGACTAACCGTGAACTCCACATTCTTAAAGGCGTCCATGTAATGAACTTTCCTCCCCGGACTAACCGTGAACTCCACATTCCTTAAGGTGTCCATGGAGGGAATATTCCGCTGGGCCTCCCGAAAAAGTGCTATAGAGAGGTTTAAATTTGGGGGCTTGGTCACCACCTCTTAACCGTCATTCAAGAGAAACTAGAAGTGGTTGATGCTTGGTCCAGAGGGAATTAATCTAGGGGATCGTGTGAAATTTTGTTGCTTTATTTTTAAGTGATGACTGTGCCCGGGGGGAACTGATGAGTTGGGGGGGGGGGGGGTGAGTTATCTGGTTTGTTTATCCAAGTTGGCCAGCAAAGAAAGTTTTCGCTGGGTTCAAACTTTCTTTCTTGAAGGGGGGGAGTGTTACATATTTATGTGAATGTATGTGAATTACTATTCCGGGCTTTGCTTATCAATGTGTAGTCGATTAAAGGTTGTTGTGATTAAAGGGTCAGGAGCCCTTCTGAGAAAAAGGAGACCGGAAACGGAAGAAGAAAAGACACAAGGTCCTGGAGACGTGACGATTCTTCTTCTTCCTCGCCAAGCTCGGACGCGAGCGGTATCGATTGAGCAACGTAAGAGAATCGGCGTTTCAAAGCCCGTCTGGCGAGAGGAGTTACCGGGACGTGTAACTACCCTTTGACACGTCAAGTCACTGTGGGTTCGTGCACGGAACCAAGCAGCTGGCACAGTTCGCCTTGCCGTCTACAAGGCCGCGTACGGGTCGCACCTTGGGCCGCGCGCGCGGGGCAAGCCGCGTGTTGCTTTGCCTGCTTTACATTACCCGCTTTGCTTGGCCAGGAGGTGCGCGCTGCAGCCGTTGTTCCCGGTACGGGACGTGCCCGGTGAGGGACGTGCCCAGTGAAAGCACGTCAGGAAGGGTCCGTTCAACCGCCCACGTGCGGAGATCGAACTACAGGAGTACGGAGACAGTGTGAGAGACATTGACCACGGAGGGAGTCGGGAGTGGGGCTCACGTGAGGAATGTATAAGATGGCCATCTTAGAGTTAATGTAGATGAGTTTACATCTTTGTACTATTGATTGCTGATTGTTGATGGTTGATTGCTCGGGGAATATATCATTGATTATTCCGGATCCTTGGTGTGGGGTTTTTTTTCTTGGTTGGAATTCATATGGATTGCGTTACGAAAGCGCATACATAATAAATCTTTCTGGCGGAGTTCCTCTCACGGTCCGGGGGTCACCGAGACCAGGTAGTCACCGGGAGGACCACGTAACACTTGGTTTTGGTTTTGTGCATAATTAATAAACCTGTGTTCTTCCTTCTTATTCTTTGGGTTTTCTCTCATCCGGTCGATTTAGTGATTTCTCCATTGATATACATGGCACGATTTGGCCAACGCTCAGGATCGGGTTAGTTTTATTGCTAACGGCTCGAGCTTCGGATTGCTAATCTGCTCGGCAATCTTCCATCTTGTCCGTGGCTCGAGCAGAAGTATCGCCCTGCTTTGCGGAGAGGTTGGCAAAGGTATCTGGGAACCCGTTGACCAGTCACACTGGTCAACCTCAACCCCGCAAAGGAGCGCGATATCTTCTAGGACTCGGACGGCCAGCTTAATAGACGAGGGGATTAAACCCCCCTCGGTAAGGAAATTATATATATATATATATGTGTGTGTGTATATATATATATATATATATATATATATATATATATAAATAAAAATCTCATCAATAATGTGCAGTGGCTGTGTACTTTTTCCCAGGCAGCATCTGGTATCCCAGCTAGTAACTATAATAAATTAAAGAATATCGATACATATCTTCAATATTATGACAAATTTGTGTTTGAAATCGTGACTTGGGAAAGTTTGGCATCGCTTTAAGTAGACTCATAGTTTAACACCCTACTGTATACGTAGTCTGCCATGGATCACTCCTTAATAAAGAAAACAACAATAGTGTATGGCATTCTGAATTAATCTTAAGCATTTTATCGATTCAACAGTCTTTATTTCACCTGCAGAGCATCACTTTCACTTAATAGTTGAATACAAAAAAGGATGAATGAATCCAATGATTGAATGCTTGTATGAATGAATGAATGTGGAATAGTAAAGCCGAGAATAAAAGACGAACAATAATATCAGGATGAAATCTAATCGATTCGAAAATGATCCATGAACTGACTCAAAATGAATAACAATTGATGCAAGAAACTTATGATCCAAGTGAAATAGTTGACTTGAAAACCCGAGACAAGCATTCAATAAAATTGACCTGAGTAAACCTAAAGGTGCAAATTGTATCCATGATTTGAGAAAATAACCTATTTAACTACCTTCTTGACAATTGCACTCCGACGTCACACTATGCTTGCCACCAAAAGAAGAAAGCATGGTCTCGGTGCTCAGGTCCACCTCGATCGTACAATGAGCTCCACATGACCCAATCAGAATTAACCCAGTAGAAGTGCCACTTCAAACGTCCAAAAAAGGTGACAGAAAATAAAGTAGCGAATGAACAATCAACGTCTTTGATTTCGATAACATTCCTCTTAGTTAGGGTTAGCCTAATTCAATTTCAACTGTCCCATGTTTTTCTTTGTCCCCTCTTTTCTTCCCATCCCCATCCAATTGGACATTTCAGCTCACCACCCCAGGGCAATCATGGAGCCTGAATCTGCTTCTGAAAAGGAGCTTTGTGTGCCAAGGGACCAGCAGGCCAGCAACCTATCGGCATACGGTATTACGTCGTATGACAGTTGCACCATTGTCCTTCAAACTACTTGACCATTCCTTCCACTCGGAAATGACGCACTGGCACACACTCACATGCCACTTTTTGGGAGCTGACACTGCCATATCCTTCCTCTCATCTTATTTTAATCCCGCAATAACCAACCATATAGTATGTATGTCCATCTCCTTTCCCAGCCAAGTTAGTGCCAGAAAACAGGTGGCCTCGTTTAAATGTTGCAAAACACCTCCAGATGTGTGCAGTATTGCCCCGGAGGCCTTTTCCCCACACATTCACAGTCCAAAGGTGACGTGCATGCAGAGAAGTCTCCTGAGACATCTAACACCAATTCACAAATAGAAGCCTAAACTAGGGCTTGGACAATAGTAGTAGTGAATGGAGGATGAGGTAGGTTAGATACAATACAGCTAATGTAAATAGAACACCATTTGCCTCCACTTGCAAGTTCTCAACTAGTATAGGCCAGAGCTGGTTCAAGCTGGAACTGAGCTCCACATTTCCATTTCGAAGAATCCTCATCTAGGATGATCGGAATGGTCTGTGGGGTATTGATGATCATGGTTCAGATTGGGTTTTGTGCATGATTCTGGTGAGCCAAGCACAAAAAACCAGCACAAACTAGTTCAGAACAAGTTGGTGGAGACAGCAAGACATATGGTAATTCAAATAAATGAGAGCTTCTGAAATACCAGCATTGATATTTAAATGAAATAAACACTTTTTAATGGGAAAAAGATTTTGGGGAAAATACTAGTGCAATGTTGATCACACCAAGGCAGCAATTCCTTTAATGACTCCTCAATCCGAAATATGGAAGAGGGGCTCAGAAAAGTGGAGAAAGAGAAGTTCTTCCTCCTCCAGGTTGTAGTCAAACTCATCATTAGTGACACATTCCTAACACGTGAGAAGCCTGCTGTCATGAAGCTCAAGGCAAGACTGGGAGAATAGCGTCCCATCAAGCTTCAGACTGGGTCTTGTGTTTGGTGTTTGGTAACTGAAGACTCTCTCATCTGATGCATTGAATGAGTGTGGCAGGACTAGCACAGCCTGTGCCACCCTGGTCAGATTGGAGTATTTGTGCCCACCATCAGCTGCTTTGCACTGACTCAGTTAACCCCAAATTGTGTCCATTCTGTGGGACTGAACTTCTTCACTATAAACCTCCTTGATGCAGATCACTGCTTCCTTCCACACATCTGCTGGTATATCTGCTTCCTGCAGCAGCTGATACTCTGCAAATTCCTCCTGAAGGTGATCAATTTCTGCTACACCTAAGTTTAAGCAAGACTCATGGCAAAATATTCAACGGCGGAGAAGTCACACGATTCCTTCTTCTTGAAGTCTATGAAGACATAATTCTGCAGCCCTGGATCATCCTAGGGAAGGTTGGTCAGTCGTATTCACAGACTGCTTTGTAGAATGGCTGTGAACGTGCTGCCCTGACGAATCCGGGCAGAAGGGAAGAATGAGGAAGATTTGGTCCCTAACTTGCATTGGGGGGGGGGGGGGGAGGGGGAAACCACCACGAAGAGGCTTCCCCGATAGTGTAGTCGTGTGGGGTCCTGTAATTGGTGGTGCTTCTTGGGCAGCCTATGGCTGCTGGTTGTACTAATTTTCTAGGGACGAGGCTGCGCTGATGCAATGCCTCTCAATCTCAATCAATCTCAATCAATTTGATATGATGAATCAATCTGATCTCAAAATACACCTCACATCATGAAAGGAATTGTTATTATTATTACTAGTGAGATACCCGTGCTATGCACGGGTGGGAGGCCAAAAGCAAACAGGCAATGCAGATACGGCGAATGCCAAAGCATGAAACCAATAAATTCCACATTCCTGTGGCACCTTCAGTCGCACATCAGACATAGACAGCAAGTTCGTGAAGGACTTCCATGAAAAACATACCCGTTCACAAACAAACGAGTACGTTCACATATAGAAACATCGATCGTGGGTCCGTGGCGAATCTGCATATGGCGATCCGCGAAGTTCACGTTTCGAAAGTAGAAACCATCACGGCATGTCGTCATTCACTTGAACTCGATATCTCTTTTTCATTCCAAACAACATAACTCCAAACACAAATTAATCACAAAATAAACTTTTAACAACATTGTTAATGTTTCCTTCATTGTAAAAACTACCAAGTCAACAGTTAAAAGGATTTTGAGCTTATAGGTGTTACGGCCTCGGCAAGATCGATGGAGACAGCGATCTGTTGGCTTATGCACCGCCCAAATAGCTATGGAATTCTCTCATGTAGAGATTAAACCCACGTCGTTTGAACTTTGGCCGAAGTCATTATTTACTTTTACTGATGTGTATATACGAATCAAAAAGAAGATAATTGGTTTTGGGTCGTCATTTCCGCATATCTCGCGGGATTGTGAGTTGGAGAGATGACCGTGATGGCGGGGAGGAGGTTGGCATTCTCTCAAGCAGGGATTCAACCCATGTCCTTATAAATGGTCTTTGGCCGAGGTCACCGAGTCCGATCGGTGCAGCTGTGCAGTGATCGGTGCAGCCGTTTGTGTGGCACCCGGGAAAATAACGTTATGCGGGAGTCCAAACCTGAAAATGCTGGAGGCCTAAGCTGAAATTGGAAAAACAATATAGCCTATTTTACTCCAGGAGATCCCAGGGCCGGTATTCATAAAGCTACTTAAGTCAAAGTGGGGCCACTAAGTACCATCTTAACTTAAGCGGACCGAACAAGTGGAATTCAATATGCTACTTATCTCATGGAACTCACTTAAATCGGCCCCTAAATTTAAGACACCTCCGAGGCATCTTAACTTTAGGGTGGGTGGTTACAAGATTGAATATTCTGTCATTTGGTTCAGTTCGCTCAAGGGATATGGCAGCTCTGATGTTGGCAGTGCAGTTTGATATAGACCGAAGGTGGGCAATGCGTCGCGAACGTGTTTTTTGTGACAGAGTTCACCCATTGGAAATTTACAATGACCTTCAGCTTTATCAAAGGTAGTGTTTGGATCGACAGACAATACTGGATCTTGCTGATATTATTCGCATTGACCTCGAACCAAGGACATTTCGTAACAACGCTCTTCCAACTGAACTGAAACTACTCGCAGCCTTACGTTGTTATGCGACCGGATCATTCCAACAGGTGACAGGAGATACAGTTCATATATCACAACCAAGCTTATGCCGTATCATTTCACAGGTAAACAATGCACTGCTTCCATTGATGGGGAGAGCTGTGAAATTTCCATCCGTGGCAAATATACAGGATATAGTTGCAGATTTTTACGATATTGCTAATTTCCCAGACTTGGCCTTGGAACTCAGTAATAACTGTCGTTTGTCTGTCGCCAAACCACAGAAAATGAACATAAACGGCAATGAAATGTGACATCGAGCCTTGGAAACCACTTGAGACAATCTTCATAACTTTATGCAGGGCACTCAGCTAAGCAGGGTACTTAAGAGTGTTTATGAATTTCAAGATAACAACCCCACTCAGCAAAGTGGGGTACTTAGCAGTTAAGTAGTCTTAAATTAAGAAGTTATATGAATACCGGCCCAGGATTACCCACCCAAAATATCGTTGCGATCGGTTCAGCCGTTTTTGCGGTACCTTCGAACGGACGGATGGACAGACAGACGGGCATTTGGTGAATTATAGTAAGATTATTATTATTATTTTTATTATTATTATTATTATTATTATTATTATTATTATTATGTTACTGCAATATATCAACTTTTTGGATAAGTTGAATAGGAAGTTTTCCAATTGTTTCGTTGTGCAGAGGCACACCCCTTTCTCGCAGGTACGTTTACTTTCGGAGCAGTTTCCTTGTGAATTCATCATCACTTTTAGCTTCTTTAAAAGTTTTTTTCGCTGTTTCATTCTAAAATCCTTATCTGGGAAGCATGAAAGATGTCCAAGCTGCCCCAATTTACTTCCTTACTCGGGTTTTCTGCACATGAGCAATCTGGGGAGTATTATGTCATTTTAAAAGTCAGGTATTGGTTCACCTTTTCTGTCTACCTGTCTGTATACAAACATCAGTTTATGATCAAGGAGCAACTTAATTTCAATTGAATGTTATATTTTGAACACGAATCGGAACATGAATCGGAAAACGAACCTCTAGTCTCTCAGTACTTTGGCTCTGAATTCGGCACAATCACATGCCCAGAGAGGAGTGAGATAATTCAATTAGTCTGTCTACCTGTCTGCCAGTCAAAGAAAATTGAAAATCACTTCAAACAGGAAACGCACCGTTTTTAACAATGTCATAAAGGACACAAATAACAGGCATGAATAACTAATGTAACGTGTTAAATAAAGTGGTGGAAAGTACACTGCATCAACGGCGGTGAACCTCTGATTTTTTTTTTCTACAACCTTTAAAATCTTTATTTTATTTCAATTAAATTATATACTGTCTTGAACACTGGAGAACACAAATCGCCTTTTTGGCGCTTTCAAAACCCTTCCGTTTAGCAGTAATTGGACAAAATATTACGGCATTTTACATCATCTCGACCAATCAAATTTCTCTCTCGCAGACCATTCCCTTGTTCTTTTTCTCTCAAGACTGCATGGGGTAAGGTATTCTGTTAACTCTCTAGTTACCTCTGCCACCGACGGTGGATGGAGGTTACGTTTTCACCCATGTTTGTTTGTCTGTCTGTCTGTTTGTTTGTTTGTGAACAAGATATCTCAAAAAGTTGTGGACGGATTCGGACGAAATTTGGCAGAGATGTAGTGTATGTGACAAGGAAGACTTCATTCAATTTTGGGGAAGATTCGAACCTGGATCAGAAAATTTTAAAAGTTATTTTTCACCATTGAGTGATGGGGCCAAAACCGATATATAGCACGATATCTCAAAAAGTTTTGGACGGAATTGAACGAAACTTGGTGGACAGGTTGGGTGTGTGACAAGGAAAAACTGATTCGATTTTGGTGAAGATTTGAAAATGGATTCGGATGAGAAAATTATTTAATTTTTAAGTGATTCTTCACCATTGAGATATCAGGTAAAAAGTGATATATAACATGATATTTAAAAAGGTTGTGGACGGATTATGACTAAACTCGGTGGATGAGTTGGTTGAGCGACAAGAACAAGGCGATTAGATTTTGGTTCAGGTCCGAATCCAGATCCGGCCTATCAATGGGATACAAAACATAAACTGTTCAGCCTGGCGGAGGTATGCGCTCTACCGAGTGCCGTTCTAGTTTCTTTTTGTACGTATAGTTGAGGCTCGTGGAAGAGCTAGTACACTGAACGAAAACAGGACACAAATCACGCATGCAAGGAGAAGGAAACTCCAAGGAGGAAACATTGGAAAATTAGGGGGCGATATTGGGGTGTGGTTAAAGAGGGGAGAAAAAAATCGTGGTTTTGGATTGGGGATGATCTGAAATGGCAGTGAACAGCTGTTTTGAAGACCTGGAGGGAAGAATGACATTGAAGAGAATGTGGATGTTGGTTACACAGATGGGAAAAAATAAATGAGTGGAGGTGACCAGTGATCCTGGATTTGGGTGGTTTTACCAGAAGAAGGTTCATGGTGGACCATGTGAGCTCTGCAGAAACCTGGCAGGGGGCCAAGCACGGAAGGAGCAGATGGTGATAGACCAGATAGGAGGCAGTAGAAGACAAAGACCACCGACCTGTCTGCGATAGCAAAGTGATAAACCCAGAGACTCCGTTTCAGCATGGGAGATTCCAATGATCTTGAAAGCCTTGGTTTCCTTGGTTTCATAAGCTGAGCAAGATGTGAGGCAGGGGAGCCAGCCCAGAGGGGAGAGCAGTGCTCCATCAAGTTCCAGATGAAGGCCTTGTAGGTGGATAGGAGTTCAGGTGTGCCACGGAAGGACTTTGTATGATGGAGGATTTCCCGTCGGCAGCTGGCGTTGGAGACCAACTTTGAAATGTAGTTTGTCCAAGAAAGATCATGGCTGATGGTGAGACCCAGGAGTTTGAAAGACTGAACTTCCTCAAGAGAATTGTTAAGGATGTAGATGGGGGAAGGAGGTTTGTCAGAAGGTCTTTCCGGGGAAAGAGAGTGAGATTTTTCTGGATTGAAAGACATATTCCAAGTGTTCGGCCGGCTTGTGATTTCTTTTCAAGGTATGAAGACAGGGAAGAGTCTGCAATCCGCCTGTCTGAAGGATGAGGGATGTCCTGGCAGAGTTTGGAGTAATCAGCAATCAGATAAAGAGGATTTTCCAGAGTCAGAGAGATCATTTATGAAGATCAGGAATATAAATGGGCCTAGAACACTGTCTTCGGGTACTCCAGCCATGACAGGGAGAGGAGATGAAAGGATTATGTTCAGTCCTACACATTGGCTATGAGAGTAGAGGAAGTCAGTGAGCCACATGTGTTGAGTTGTCCTTGGATTCCATAGGTAGAGTCTGGAGAGTAAGGCAGGATGCCAGACTGTATCAAAATCACGAGATATGTTCAGAGAGACGGCATTGATCTCATGTCTGACATTGAGGGCCTCCATCCATTGTTGGGGGAATAGAAGCACCATGTCCAAGGTGGAGTGACCTGGTCTGAAATTTGGAGTCTCTCCAGTGTTATTATTTGGTTATTGAAATTATTAAATGTGTTATTAAAATTTTATATAAATATAACAGAAATTATAAAGTAATTTTTTTCCTTCATCTCGTTTCTTAATAGATTTGTTCTTTCTTTGAAAATAGAAATTTATTCTGAATTTGTGATATTTGCGTTGGTGAGGATGAACAGTGCAATGGCGGCGGTTTCATCGGTATGGAAATGACGTTAAAGAAACCCCTATATTTTGACGATCTATTATGACGATCAACCCGTTTTATCACTATGCTGTAAAGAGAAGATAATTATCGTTTGAAAAACGACGAGAAAGCTGCCTACGATTTAAAATTAACAGGAAAGAAAAAGAAAAAATAAAAGAATAACCATGTGGCATGTTCGCTTTTGAAGTTGTATAAATCATAATTTCAGCTCGGTTGGTCTTCTCCATTTTTGGTTCCCCTTCACAAAAAATGAGCAAATGTAGATTTAAATATAAAATACCAACCTCCTATATACCATTTTTGATTATGAGTTTCAATTATCGGTACAAGTCCTGTTTTTTTATTCGGGCAAATTTTGCACACTTTTGATTAAAGGTAATAAAGCACACATTACGTTTCATGATTTACTTACGATGTATTATTTGAGTCGTTCTACAAAGCAGGATGTGTGTTGGATCAACATTTATGTGGATGTGTAGCGGTCATTACACCTTCGCAGAAACTAACTACGGCTCTCGCTCCGTCATTCTATCATTCATAATTGCTTCCTGTTAACCTGTATCAGTCCTTCCGTGTACACAAACACGTCGGGTGAGCGGCGATTAACCTGTGTTCGGGTGAGTGTTTGGCTTTATCACATGTACTATAGTTGCTTCAAAAGGCTATTAATGTATTATATACACATTGACAATGCATTGACTCTTGAGCCACAGTTGCCTCTTTCCGATGGTGGTATCTTGCAATGTTTGTAAACATTGGGGCAATACAATACCCCTGGCGCTCACCTGGTAGACTGAACAATATACTGCACTGACTAAAGGTATTTTAAACCAATTTCAATGGTTGCTAGGAGACAGAGCAGCATGTGGAATGATACCAACATAATCATAAGACTTTAAACAAACAAACAAACAAAAAATACCTATTTTGGGGGGCAACCCCCCCTCCCCCCCGCACCACGTGTACCTCCTCAGACCCCAATTTTTCCTATGCCTTGAATAAACATTGGTACATCACGGATGATGAAGGTTGTGGTGACGTTTCATCAAAATTGTGTGTGTGTAGGTTCTGAGATAAAAGCAAATACCTATTTTGGGGGGCAAGCCCCCCCCCCCCATAGACCACCTTGGACCCAGATTTTTTAAATGCCAGGAACAAACTTTGGTACAACACATGTGATTAGGGTTGTGGTCAAGTTTAATCACAATTGCATACGTAGTTTCTGAGAAGAATGCAAATACGGTACCTATTTTGGTTTCATTGAAATAGTGTGTCTAGTTTCAGAGGAAAAAGCCAATTCCTATTTGGGGTGGGGGGGAGGGGTCGGGGTCGGGTTAAACATGGATCCACTTTGACCCCCGGTAACTCCCTTAGACCCTGATTTTTTTCTTTTTTTTTTCTTTTAATGCCATGAACAAACTTAGTCATAACACAACAAATATCATTTGTGCCAAATTTGGTCTCAATCCCATCAGCGGTTTCGGAGAAGAAGTTTCAAGTGTTTACGGACGGACTGACGGACTGACGGACTGACGACGCACCATCGCATTAGCTCCCCTGAACTTCGTTCCAGGTGAGCCAAAAATATTACCTCACGTTTCTTTCCCCCTATAAATCTTTAAATGCTGTGAACTCTGTTATCGTGGGCACTGTTTCACATTGTACCACGTGTGCCTGGCAAAAACGCACCAAACCCTTTGTTTTATTCACCATTAATTTATTCTTCATGTTTTTTTTTCTCATTTCAGAAAAATAATAGCTGAGGTCCTGAGGGAAATAATGTCCTGCACAAATTAAGAAAATAATTTTTATGTGGAATCCAACATCGAAATGCAATTATTCGTCCAAACAAAGTTCAAGAGAAAATTTAACTGCAGAGATACCCCATTCAAAGAGAGAATACGTATTCGAATGGATGATGAAATTTCGAGAGCGAGGAGCTGTGCACTACTTGAACTCAAAATCAATAGACAGAACCAACCCATTCTGGAATGCTCTTCCTTGAGAACTCCTGATGTCATTGAGAGAGTCCAAAAATGTCGCTTCACCACCGCAGTCAAGAACTTGGACTGTGTCAAGTCTCAGGAGGATTCTTTTTGATGATATGAAACTTTACCCATACAGAATACAAGTCAGACGAACTCGCTGACCCACACATAAAAGAGCATCTTGAAATGGCTTTGTGGATTGTGGAGAAAATGGAAGAGGGTCCTGGTTTTCTCAACGGCATTTGGTTCTCCGACGAGGCTCACTTTTCGCTTGATGGCCAAGTCGATTCGAGAAACGATGCCTACTGGAGCACTGTACCACTCGATGAAGTTCTCCAGAGACCCTTAGATTCAGTCAAGTCCACAGCCTGGTGTGCAATGAGCAATCATGGCATCATTGGACCGTATGTTCTGGTTCGAAGATGAGGGACGGTACATTAAAGTGCTGAATGAGTTCTGGGCTGCTCTTGGTCACAAGATCTTTCGAAGAGAAGAAGGATGGTTTCGGGCAGGATGGGCCAACACCGAAAATGAGTCCCATGAGTGGGTGACAAGCCATTTAGGCGAGGGAGTAATTGGCCACCGCTTCAGCGTCGAGTGGTCTCCACATTCCCTTGATCTGAGCTCACTCCATTTTTATCTGCGGGACTATTGCAAAGATAATGTGTACAAGGATAACCCAAGAAGCATCTTTTAGCTGAAACGAGCAATCGCAGAGAAAGTTAGGTCCATCCTACTTACCGAATGTCAGCATGTAATGAACAACTTCACCTGTCATGTTCAAATCTGTATTCGGCGCAAAGGTGGACATTTACAGCATGTGATTGACTGAGTGCCAAACGAATGTTTTACAAGTTCCTGTTCTGATATTTGGTACACCTGTGTCACATAAAATATAGCACATGTTGCTGAATTTTTATGTAATTCAGAATAAAAATGAATGTTTTGGGGATTAATTTTTTTGAGGTTTTTTTTTTGGTTCAACCTGTATTTGGAAAGTCTGAGGCGTTAAACATAATCAATAACCATAGATCTTTTACCAAAAGGCAATTATTTTGAGATGTACCGGTACTCGTACTGTATTTGTATCACGCACGTTTTCTACAATTGGTCTTGTAGTGACTTCATATCACAAGGCTGATGAGAGAATTA
Source organism: Myxine glutinosa (assembly GCF_964187855.1). Classification (NCBI taxonomy): domain Eukaryota; kingdom Metazoa; phylum Chordata; class Myxini; order Myxiniformes; family Myxinidae; genus Myxine; species Myxine glutinosa. The sequence continues at coordinate 241,029,781 of NC_136262.1, read as the reverse complement.
CTGTCTTTGGCAGATCATACTGCAAACATACTACATCTTTACGGGTGTTTTACTGTGGCTTTCAAATATATCAGATGCAAAAGGTGTGGCTGATATTTAGATTTGAATCTCGCAAAGAGAGAGTATCACATTGATTTAGGAATTCGTCAAATCGTAACGGTCAATAGAAGAACAACAGCCTAATGATAGGAGACTTAAAGTTAAAAAAAAAAAATGGAACAAAGTCGATGGTGTGCCATCACAAATCCCCATGCGTCCCACCTAAAGCAAAGTTGAAAGATGGCGAAAGATTCCACCAGGAATTAATCATTATCAATTTTGTTAAAATTTTTTTTTCTGTTTTGACCGCTGTGACCCTAAATCCTCACCCATTGGTCCATGAACATATTTTATACCTATTTTGGGGGGCAACCCCCTCCCCCCACCCCGTGTACCTCCTCAGACCCCAATGTTTCCAATGCCTTGAACAAACATTGGTACATCACGGGTGATGAAGGTTGTGGTGATGTTTCATCAAAATTGTGTGTAGGTTCTGAGAAAAAAGCAAATACCTATTTTGGGGGGAAAGCCCCCCCCATAGACCACCTTAGGCCCTGATTTTTTTATTTTTTTATTATTTTTTTTATGCCAGGAACAAACTTTGGTACAATACAGGTGATTAGGGTTGTGGTCAAGTTTCATCAGAATTGCATATATGTAGTTTCAGAGAAGAATGCAAATACCTATTTTGGTTTCATTGAAATAGTGTCAAACCCCAAAAATCATTACATATTCCATTTGTCTCCCAATGTACAAAGTTTCATTTAAAAATGTGCCCGTAATTGCATTTTCCGGTATTTGACCTTTTGACCGTGCTCCTGGAGGTGGGGCCAAACATAATGCTGTTCTTGCACTTTCGTGCGATATGGTGATCATAACGACCATGTTTGGTGAATTTCTGCCCATCCGTTTAGGATGAGATAGCGTGATAGACAGACAGACAGATGGAGCTGATTCCAATTTCCCTCCGTTTAAAAAAAAATAAATCAAAAACCATGTATGTATGTAAAACCATGTAATTTATGAACAAACTAAATGAGAGCAACAGCAGGCGGTTGCTCGGAATATGGCTGGCTAATTGTATAAGTGGCTTCACGTCGAGTATTAAATGGACAGCACTTGTGTTATTGCAGATCTGCTATTCTGAGACCAAATGCGACAATGCATTGAGTAAAGCTTTTATTTTATTCAAAACTGTTCATGTTAGGGGATGGATATTACGATATATAAATTTTATGCTTGTGAAGTCCTTTTTTCATTTGCCATTTCCTTTTTTTATTTTTGTGTATAAATGTGTTTTTTTTTTGTTTGTTTTCTTTTTTTATTTGACGAGACATTTTTGAGCCAAATTGCAAAAATATTTTTTGGAACAGGAGGAACAGAATTCCAGGTTGCTTCAGATGAATGCGTCGTACAAGCTGAGGAAGGAGTTTTCCTTGCCGAGAATTCGGAGGTGGTGGTAGCCTATTTTGGAGACCAGCTTTGAGGTATGATCTGCCAAAGACCCATCATACCGGTAATAGATCATTGTGAGGCCCAGAAGCTCCAGAGACTGTGCCTCTTTCAGATGCTTATTAATGTGTTTATTTATTTATTTATTTATTTGTATGTAAATGTAAAATGTAAAATGGGGAAAAAAAAATTTTTTTTATATTTATTTATTTTAAATGTAAAATGTAAAATGTAAAAAAAATGTAAAATAAAATTAAATATTAAAAAAAAAAGGTTTTTTAATGTTTTTTTGTTTTTACATTTTTAATTATGTAGTAATCTCAGAGGGGTGTCCCGACAAAGGATGCCAGCCTAATGCCAGCCTAAGTCTATCCACTTGGTGTTAATTCAACGGCATGACAGGGGCTTGAACTCAAGACTGGGATCTTAAACAAGCCACCTTAACTGTTTAGCCAACACAAGGCATTTCTCAGATGCTGATCATATGTTACTTTCCTGCATGAATAGTCTACATTTTCCAAGTAGACGATCGGTTTCTTATGCTTTCTCGATCGAACTGAATGATGCTGCCTAATAGTCAGGTTCACTATGTTTTTTCGTTCAAAATCATGGTAGATTAGCAAACCTATACATTTTTGGAAACGTTATTACATGGAAAATCTGAAAATCAATGTTTACATTTGCCAATTCCGACCAATTCGATTCGACCAATTCGACCAATTCGACCAATTCCATTCGACCAATTCGACCATTCGACCATTCGACCAATCGCTTCGATCGACCATTCGACCATTCGACCAATTCGATCGATTTGATTCGATTCGATTCATCGAATTCGATTCGATCGACCATTCGACCAATTCGATTTGCTAATCAATTTGACCGACCTTTGCTTGTGTGGAACGGACTGTGAAAACGATGCGGACTATATTGTCGGATACGACACACAGGACAGTGATGACGAACTCTAAATGGCATATTCTGTAATCGTGTATGTTTGATGCCATTGACTGCCTGTGTATATTTTGTCATTGACTGCCTGTGTAGATGTGGTTATACTGACTCCATGTGTATATATGATTTTGCTGACTGCCTGTGTATGTTTGGTGATATGAATTATTGTGACACATTTTGATGTTATTAACTGCCTGTACAAAATGATAACATGTATTTGATTATGCAACTTATCGCGAATATAAAGACAGTATTTTGCTATTCAAAACCTTTGATTCGTGTCTTACCATTCCCCATAGCACTAATTTGATACTTTCATTGGATTCCTTGTCCCTGAAAATATAGGTTTAGTATATTTTAAAAAGTTTTTAGGGTAATTAGAGGCAGAAATAGAACAAAATATGTATTTTACAGTGGCCATTTTGAAAATCCAAAATGGCCGCCATACAGGTATCTCTCCAAATGTAAACATTGATTTTTAGTTTCCTTATGCTATAATCTTTCCAAAAATGTATAGGTTTGCTAATCTACCATGATTTTGAACGAAATATAAGTTATTGACATAGTGAACCTGACTATAAATCTGAAGCAGTACTCAAATGAAGAATAGTTGAAAGGGTGTGGTCATCTGCGTGGATTTGATGAAGATATCATTAGGATTTGCCTCAGAATGGTTCCTTTAGGAGTAGATGCCAGCCTGTAGAGATACAGCATCTATCTATAATTCCAGTAATCTCTGTGTGTCTGTGTGTCTGTGTGTCTGTGACCGCTGTTTCTCGACAACCACGGGTCCGATATACTTGAAACTTGCCAGGTATATTGCTGGGGACCCGAGGATGTGCCTTTTCAAGGTTTTAAATTAATCGGACAAGTACTTACCGAGCTATGGCGATTTAGCCGTTCGCCGTTCGCTTTGGCGTTGCGAATGGACCAAACCATTCATGTAAATAGAGGGGGGGGGGGGGGGGTTCTGTGGTCGTTCGCTTTGGCTTTGCGAATGGACCAAACCATTCATGTAAATAGAGGGGGGGGGGGGGTTCTGTGGTCGTTCGCTTTGGCTTTGCGAATGGACCAAACCATTCATGTAAATAGAGGGGGGGGGTTCTGTGGTCGTTGCGAATGGACCAAACCATTCACATCGAATCATCGAATCACATCGAATGGACCAAACCGTTCGCTTTGGACCAAACCATTGCATGTAAATAGAGGGGGGGGTTCTGTGGTCGTTGCGAATGGACCAAACCATTCATGTAAATAGAGGGGGGGGGGGTTCTGTGGTCGTTACTGCCACGTGGTTTCAAAGTTTTTTTTTGTTGTTGTTGTTTGCACGCATGTTTTTTTGCACCCACGTACGGGCACGCCCTAGGATGTTTACACACACACCCCTACACAAATTTTTTTTTTTTTTTTTTTTTGGCAAGGAACGGGCACCCACGTACGGGCACGTCCTAGCTTATATATAGTACGGGCATGCCCTAGTTGGAGAGAATGCCATCTAAAGCAACTTGCTTCTGTGATATGTACAAGATCATCAATGAGTCTTGTCCATTGTTGGAAAATGACTCTGGTCTGAGCTCTAGAATTTCATTTTTACATTTGCAAAGGTGCACTCAAATGAAAATGGTATCATGAACAGAGGCAAGGATTATTGATTATTGATTATTATAGTTTTGCACCATGGATGTGGAAAGACTTACTAGTTCGAATCCTCTCACATTTTCCTTTGTGTTTCTTGCCTTTTCGTTTTTAAAAATAGATTCGTACCTGATTTGGTGGCAGTGTAACTGTGCAGCCAATGATGTCTTGGTTTCTGTTTTCTTGAGTGACATGGATTTGAAATTGTGTGAACGTCTTTCGGAGCTGGTGGAACAGCTGACTACACGAGGCGAGCCACAGCCAAGCCCTGTCCTTACAAAGGAGCTTAAAAAGATATGCAGGTAATCCAGTCTGGGAACGTATTGATTTTGCCCAAGGGAGAGGTTGATCCCTTCACTACTTCACTACATCAACTTTAGCCATTCTTCTTCATGTGCTTTTTCGATGTTCTCCATAGGTTATCGGATGAGTATGTGCGACGCACTTACGAGCTGCTGCTGGAGCAGCTTAACCAGAAGCACAGCCAGGTTCGTCTTTCTGCTTTGCAGCTCTGTGATGAACTCTTCACCCGTTCGCACTGTTTTCGGCTACTGCTGCTTGCCGATTTCCGTCTTTTCCTGGGGCTCACCGCCGGTGCAGAGGAAGGTCAACCCTTGCCTCCACCTCGTGACACAGCCCGCATGCTGCGTCGCCATGCCCTCTTTGCCATTCGTTCTTGGAATGAGAAGTTTGGGGCTAACTACCGCAAACTAGCACTTGGATATGACTATCTGCACAGAGTCAAAAAGGTAGTATGGTGAACATTACTGTGTCCTCTTACTGGTTACGGTTGACTTACTTCTGGAGTGGGTTTGTTCTCGCTTGTGTTGTCTTCATCCTTACTGTTCAGTTTAAATTATCCATTGGCTTGTACTGTGCATGTGGGAACTTTTCAGATTGACTTCCATGATGTTGAAGCACGTAGCAGTGTGCAACGGCACAGAGTTCAGGAGCAGCAACAACGACAACAAAGAATCAACCAGAAACAAGCTGAGCAAGCCATCAAGCAAATGGATGGTGGGGACAATACATATTCTCTTGTACATTATTTTAGCCTTCCTTTTTTTGTTTTTCTAATATGCCATTACCCATTCATTGTTTCATTTTTTAAATTTTTTTCTAATATGCCATATGCACTTAAAACGATCATTCATTCATTCATTCATTCATGCCACTACCCAGAACGTGTATCTCCTATCACCCTACTCTTCATTCCAAATTCCTTTGGTTCTCTTCCTTCATCTTCTGCTGTTGGTGCTCTTTGTTTTCAGACATGTGGCACGAAATCCAGAATTGCCTGGCAGAGTTTGAGTCCTGCTTCCAGCTGCTGCTTCCTGCTGTCTCTGATTTTGAAGTAGTTTTGCCTGATCAGAGCCACACCACAGGCAATTGTGCAGCGGGTCCAATGACACAAGAGGGATGCAATCCCCAGAACATGAGTGGGACTGTGCGGGGTAACCCCAATAAAGATGCAGCTGTGCAGAATGTTGGTTGCTTGGATGAAGAGGTGCCTTGCTGCAGTAAGACCTTGAGCCAGCATCCAGGGACCACAGACTGTGCAAGGATTGGTTCGTCATACTGTGGAAATGGAGGTGTGATCCATGTACTGCATTGTCACGATAAGAAAAAATAATCACAATGATGTAGTATTGCTCTGGTGAGTCATAAATACGAAAACTAATTTATTTTTAGATCAAGTCTCGTGTGTTAGGGTGCCGGCTTGGGATCCTAGGATCCTGAGTTCGAATCCCGGTGGATTGCTGAATTAACGCCAGGGGGGTTGACTCAGCCTGTCATCCTTCCGAGGTCGGCAAATTGAGTACCAGCTTGCTGGGATGAATGATCCCGGTGTGTACCCTGATTTAGAATAGGTACACCGTATCCCTGCGCCGTATCCCTGTAAGAGGTGACTTAGGGTTGGCGTCAGGAAGGGCATCCGGCCGTAAAAACATTGCCTCAAACAGGGAACCATGATTGTCATGGGGCCTGCAAGGCTAACCCCCGCTCTAGCAGGGAAAATGGCCTTAAAACAATCATTCATTCATATTCATTTCATCAAGCTTTGTGTCTGAAATTGCTCATCACACAAGGAGGGAGAACAGATGTTCCCCAAGGATTATAGTTTGACATGACTTGCATGTCCTCAAACATTCTATACTATGGTAGAGCCACTTGCTAATATAAAAGCATCCACCTGTTACCTGTAGCTTTTGCACTCTGTAACAGACCAAATATATTTTCATACCTGAGTATTCGCATGTACAGACTTGGCATTTAATATGGAATATTTTTTTTGGTGGGGGTGAACTTACTTTTCAAGATGACTTAGAACCAAAAGTTCATTGGAATTGTGTTGAAATTATTCTAGATTTTGTTAATGTGACCTTTAAAAGAAACAAAAACCACATTTGACATTTCGAAACAAATCAATTGATCCTTGAAAGTGATGTAAACTGATATCAAACTTGATTCACGGACAGTACTGTGTTAAACTTGTGTACGTTTTCCAGAAGTATCTCTTTATTTTGCACATCACCCAATTTTTTTTTAACAAAAACAAAAGTTAAATTACGACTGGGATTACGGACAGTAAAATTACAGTTCAGTACTTTGTGTAACCCCCACGAGCATTCAGGAGAGCACGTACACGTTGAGGCATGCTGTTCATGAGATTTGCCAAGGTTTTGACAGGAATCGCTTGCCATGCAGTGACAATAGTCTCCTGCAATTCACGCAGAGAGGTAGACTGCTGGTCCAAGTTGTCGATTTGACGCGTTAATTCTGCCCACGAGTTCTCCATCGGATTCATATCTGGGGACATGGCATGCCACTCCATATGCTCTACACCACGGTCAGCAAGAAAGTGTTGGATCATGCGAGCACGATGAGGCCGTGCATTGTCATCTTGGAAGACAAAGTTTCCTTGAAAGGCTGCACAAGCAAATGGAAGCAATGTTTCTTCCAGAATGGCCCTGTACTTGAACTGGTTCAGGTTTCCATTCGGAACAACCAGGTCAGTTTTGCCCCCTGCATGAAGAGCAGCCCCCCACTAAAGGTGGTTATATGAAGAGCAGCCCAAACGGTCACCCCACCACCTCCAGCTTGGACTCTTGGCACTTTACAATCTTTGTTGTCGGCTTCATGCACTTGTCTGCGCACTCAGACGCGGCCATCTTGACGATAGACCAGAAATCTAGACTCGTCACTGAAGGTCACGTGATTCCAGTGTCCTGCCTGCCATTGATGGTGCTCTCTGGCCCACTGCAATCGGCGCTGGCTGTGTTGTCTGGTCAAGCGTGGCTTTCTCAGGGGATGCCTAGCACGATAGCCTGCTTGAACCAGTCGTTGATTGACTAGCCTTCTGGATACAGGCACTTCTGGATACAGGGGAGGGGGGAGGGGCAGGGGCGGGGGGGAGGGGGGGTGGGGAAGGGGCAGGGGGAGGGGGGGGGAGGGGGGAGGGGGACTAAAAAACAACAACCGTTTATTCATTCTTGGCGTGAAAAAATGGCGCGCATTTTGTCATTATGTGCGACTTTACGACACTCCTACGGACGTGAAAACATTTGTTTTCCTTAAAAATATATTTAAAATAAATAAAAGAAGCTAAGAAACAATTTAAAATACAATAAAAAGCACATTAAAAATATATAAATATGTACGTTCAGTATACTGTACGTACGCGCAACCGCTGCTTCGCATTCACAACAGAGGCGACATACAGTATTCCTTTACTCTGTCTGTGTTAGCCATGGGTCCGAAGAAGGATAATGCTAGTGTTTCCAAGCGTAATGTGGTTACGATGGACGATAAGGTAAATCTGATTAAAAGGTATGGAAAAGGTGGAAAAGTGTCGGTGATAGCGCATAGACCTCATCGCGAATCGGAACCGCAATGCATCATGGGATCGGAAAGGGGCAATAGCGCCGCCACAAACTACACCACGGAATTGCAGCTGGCGCGGTTTTTTAAACCATTGATATTAAAATAAAAAGTACCCTATAACCACCGAGATTTTATGCTGATTCCGAATCTGTGTCTCAAACTTTTCTCCGATGTGTAGTTCTTGAGTTATAAGCGGACATCAAGACAGACAGACAGACACTCCTCCTTTATATATAGAGACTAGCCGAAAGCACCCGGCTTTGCCTGGGTTCTTTTTGAACGAATTTACTGCTATAATTCAGCTTTTACGTGCGGCCGTAGAAAATTGACTACAATAATTCAGCTCAGCTTTTAATTGCGAAATGGGCCCAGCCCGGCCGAAGCGGCCTCGCCACCTAGCCTATAACCTTCCCGGGGCCCGTCCCGACATTTTTTGTGTCAGAGGTTTCCTCCTATCTTTCACCGTTCAGGAGATTAGCGCGTGCAAACAAACAAACAAACAAAAACTTTATTTTATATATATATATATATAATATAATAGAAAATAGATAGATATGTAGTGTCATTGGCACAAAACCCACAGATTAATTAATGGATTGATCGATGTCCAACGTGACTTTGGGTGGTACATACCTGCATTTATTATAAAGTCTAGAAAAGGTACCCAGTGTTGCCAGGTACCACAATGTCGCTTTCTGAAGTGGGGAGAGAGAGAGAGAGAGAGAGAGAGAGAGAGAGAGAGAGAGAGAGAGAGACAGACAGACAGACAGACAGACAGACAGACAGAGACAGAGACAGACACAGACACAGACACAGAGACAGAAGAAAAAGGAAAAAAAAGGAGAAAGTCAGGAGGAAGGAAAGGGATGATAGAGAGGAGAGAGAGAAAGGAGGGAGAGCCAAGTCTCACCACATGGCACTATACTCTGGGAGGGAGGATGGTGGGAGCGAGGGAAAGAGAGAGAGAGAGGGAGGAAGAAGAGGAGGATGTGAGGGAGAGAGAAAGAGAGCAAGGGGGGGCAAGAATGAAGAGGGAAGAGTGAGGAGTGGATGGATGGGAGTTCTAAAATCCGGCAGATGTGACGTCCATCTGAGGGACAGCACACACATTGTTGAATCAAATGTCATTTTTCTATGTTTATGTTTTGGTAATCCCATGAGAGCGGAGTTTCTCCATAATGCTTTGACGACGAAGTAGAATAAGTGCTAATACTTTGTTCATGCTGTTTCTCCGGAAGAAGAATTATCATGGCTGAGTTTCTCTATAATGCTTTTCGAGTTTGAATAAAAAGCTTCTTGTTGAGTTTGAAATTCACAGCTTGAACCAACATGCTGGAACTCCGACACGAGGTTGATGGACGTTATGTTTGCATGTATATATTTATGTGGCAGTGATGTGTCGTATAATAAAAGCAGAACGCTCAAGGAGGGAGAAAATAAAATAGCACAACATGGGCAAGGCACCGGGGTGGGGCAGGAGGGCTGCCTTCTTTCTTCGATATATGTACTTTTTACTTTTTAAAGGAAGGAAATAAATAAAATCGACTCTATCTGAGGAGGGAGCAGGGGTGTTCCATCTAGTGGGGTGCTCCATTACTCAGCTGAGTGCCGGCCAAGCGGCTTAAGCACTCAAACAAGCACTCCAACAATACTGTTGAGATGCCTGGAGAGTCCCACAATGTCCGAATTAGAGACATGAACACTTCTTTTTTTTTTTAAGCCGGAGCTGCTGCTGAAGTCAATTCCGCAGTTAAAAAATTGAAATTCAGCACAGGTGAAGAGATTATCAAGCTTTGCGGAAATTAAATAAAGGCACGAACACTGGCATTTATAAGCATTGTGACGTATACAGGAATATGTAGCGATTCGTAGTATGAATATCAGCAATATTATCATTCTTAGATATGAAACTTTATTATACAGAAACTTACCTGTTCTGAGGCAAAGTATAATTGAGTTGAGCGGACAAAATGGCAGAATTAAGACCCAAAACTGAGGACCTGAATGCAGGTTGACTAAAGGTAAGCCTGTTAGCGTAAATTATCTTATCTAGGACTCTTAATCAAGGCTTTGATCCCCTCCATATGTGTTCAGCGCACAAATGGATGCTTTGCTGCTTGTGCTAAAAACAGCACTTGATCTTGATGCAGTTTCTTGATTACATAATGCTTTGATCTACAGGAGACGAAGATGAAGAAGAAGATGATGATGATGGTTATGATGATGATGATGATGAAGAATACAAATTATGCCAAGAAGATTCAACACATGAGGGAGGAGAAAATGGAGCGAAATTAGCAAAGCAGGACTGCACGAAGCGAGCCCCAGGGCTGGAACGAGAAGAAAGTTGCTGTGCAGTTGATGTGGCCAGAGATGGGAAAAGTCTTTTTGTGAAACAGCATGGACTGCTGTCTCACACATACAACCTACAACTCGAGATTCCCACAAGTGAGGATGCTTTCTCATTGTTTTACTTGAGCATTTGTACTGGTCATTTCTTGCACCAGCATTTTCCGACTATTTTTATTTGCAAATGTAAATGTCAACTAGAGTGAAGTCGAAGGTGCGCCATCGCAAATCACCACGCTCCCCACTTAAAGGAAATGTGAAAAAATGGCAAAACAATCCACCAGGAATGATCCAATATCAAATGTTTTGTTAAAAATAATTTCTGTTTTGACACCTGTAACCCTAAGTATCCACCCCCTGTGGTATGAACCAGGGGTAAAATGCAAAAAATTTACATATTTCATACGTCTCTCAATGTTGATTGCATATACGAAATTTCGTTTAAGAAAAAAAAGTGCCTGTAATTGCATTTTGTGGTATTTGACCTTTTGACCCTGTCCCAGTGGGTGGGGCCTAAAATGATACTGCTCTACAGCTTCTTGCTATATGGTGATCATAACTACCAGGTTTGGTGAATTTCTGCACAACAGTTTGAGGAGATATTGTAATGGATGGACAGGTGGACGGAGCTGATTACAATATATCGCCCCATATTTTTTATTTTTTAAGCTCACTTGGAACGTAGTTCCGGGGACCTTATCCGATGGGGACAGTCTGTCAGTCCGAAACACTTGCAACTTCTCTGAAACCGCTGATGGGATTGTGACCAAAATTGGCACAAATTATATATTGTATGTTGCAACTCAAGTTTGTTCACAGCATGAAAAAATTAGGTTTCAAGGGGGTATACTTGGGGTCAAAGTGGGTTCAGGTTTGACCCCCCCCCCCCCCCACCCCCAAAATAGGTATTTGCTTTCTTCTCTGAAACTACACACACAATTTTGATGAAACTTGACCACATCCTTCATCACCCGTGATGTACCAATGTTTCTCCACGGCATTAGAAACATCGGCATCTACGTGGCGGGGAGTGGGGAGTGGGAGTTGGGTCGCCACTCATAAAGTCGTATGATTGCGTTAGTATGATTCTACATGTTGTCCTGTCTTCTAGCAACCATTGGAATTGGTTTACAATACCGTGATACTGTTTAAATTACCTTTAGTCAGTGTAGTATACTGCTTTATTCTACCAGGTGAGCACCCAGGGGTATTGCCCCTATTTTTTTACGGCATAGCCCATAGGGCAAAGTCGTCTAGAACAGTGTTTGTCCATCTGTATGGATGTATGTCCCCTCAAACGTATACCAATCAGAGCTGAGGATCCTGTCACATGACAGGGTGATGTGATTACGGCAGTGTGGCGGTTGAGTCTCCACGCTACGCCATTTTAATTCCAATTTCGTTCAGGCAAAACATATCGTCTAACCTGTCACATGTCACAATCGACATGCTCTACCTGTATGTTTTTCATTCAGTGTCAAACACAAACAAACCGATTGTTAAAATGAACATCAAATAGCAAAAGCATAGACGTAACGGCTCTTCCAACAATACGGTATGGTACGTATAAGGCCTTGGGCGTTAAGCCTCACCTTCGGACCACTTCGGACAAATTAAGCCCAGGTTTCTTAATACAGTAGTGTATCGTTTCAGTCGTATAGTTTTCGTAATAATAATAATATTGTAAAGATAACCATAATACTTTAATCCCAATGTCGTGAATGGAAAGTTAATGGATTGAAGCGGTGTGTGGTTCATGATCAATGATAAGTGGTGTCTTATAGGCATTTGTTGTCTTATACAGTTAGTCGCTATTCATCGTCATCCTCCGACTCCTCTGGAAGAAACTTGTTATGTGGATTGTCACATTCTTCAAGTTGGCACGGTCCACAAGCAGTAGTACATGGTAGTCCATATCGTCTTCAAGAGCAGCGGAGTGTCTTGCAGGCAGTGGAGCAGCACAATGAATGACCTTCAAGAGACTGTCTGGAGCAGCGTTCATTCTTGACATAAGTGGGACAAACTGATTATCCTGCAGGCTCCACCCCCATTTCATGGCATCCATACCCTCTTCTTTTCCCATACACACCATGATCTGGTAGTACGCTCTACGACAGTGAAGTTTGGTCGCAGATTCATTCAGAAATGTCTAAAAAAAATGGATTTTGTTTATGCATACATGTACCAAATAATATACTTATTCCTTTTGAGATTAAAATAAATTGTTTGTCAGATTTTTCAGTTCCCCCCCCCCCCCAATATAAAATCCCTTGTCTGTCCCCAATATATTGTGTTGTTCCCCAATATAAAATAGTCTGTCCCTTGCCATAACCTCTCAAGCTTTGTACAAACCTTTGTCTGTAATGATCACTGAATACTGTGGACTGGAGTCACAGGTGGCAGTGGTGTAGACACATTACACTCTTATCTCCAATCTGAAACACACACTTGGTTCATTAGCTGGTGAGTCGGAGGATGACGATGAATAGCGACTAACTGTATAAGACAACAAATGCCTAATGGGCTGGTAAACCTGGCTTACTGGATTACCTGATTACTTTGTGCTTATTTAAGTAATTTTGATGATTTCCTGGGTGCCTTAAACCTAGGTATACACACTGAAAATATCTCTCTAGGTTGACTACTATTCGACAGAGCCATTTTAGTGGATCAGGATGTCACCTTGGGATGCCATCTTGGACTTGTCAATAAATAATTAACTGATGGTAATTTTATTGATTCAATTGGATTCCTTGGGCCCTAAAAACCTAGGGTTAGACACCAAAACCACCTTTCTAGGTTGAATAATAATTGAGATATGGCCATTTTAAGCTCCCGGTGGCCATCTTGGACGCCATCTTGAAAATGACCCCTTTCCGGAAGTCAGATGTTACTAGATTTTTAGTATGTTATTTAGCATGCCCAATGGTACCAGAATCCATTGAAAAACCTTTTGTATCTTTTTTTTTTGGGTTCAACCATATATTGACCCCTCTAAAGGTCCTTTCCTGTTTCAGCATGACAATGCCCCCGTGCACAAAGCGAGGTCCATAGAGAAATGGTTTGTCGAGATCGGTGTGGAAGAACTTGACTGGGTTGCACAGAGCCCTGACCTCAACCCCAACGGACACCTTTGGGATGAATTGGAACGCCGACTGTGAGCCAGGACTAATCGCCCAACATCAGTGCCCGACCTCACTAATGCGCTTGTGGCTGAATGGAAAGAAATTCGCGCAGCAATGTTCCAACATCTAGTGGAAAGCCTTCCCAGAAGAGTGGAGGCTGTTATAGCAGCAAAGGGGGAACCAACTCCATATTCATGCCCATGATTTTGGAATGAGATGTTCGATGTTTGGGTGTCCACATACTTTTGGTCATGTAGTGTATGTGGGATATTGTTATGTTTCTATATTCGGGGATTTGTACCTATGGTGCACCTTTTTAGTGACCTCATGTACATATGGTTTATTTATATCATATTTCATTTGCAGTAAATAATTTGTGTTTTATCTAAATTTTAGAATATCTAGATTATGCTGGAAATTGAAAACTTATTTACTCGTTTCGAGCCATTACAGATTGTAATACTCTGACATTGCAGTAAATGTGTCGTACCAGAGGTGCATGTACATGAGACCGAGGACAACAGCGCTGTGCTTTGCAACCTCCGAGATCTACATGCCTTGCTCACTACACGATACCTACCATGCGTGCATGCCTGGCTTAAGGTGGGCATTTGCGTTACACAGATATTTACACAATACCATTCTGACATGGCACGTATCATCCAGATAATTCACCCTATCATCAAGCTAAGTGTTACTTTTTTTTCATTTCACTTCACAAATTGTCGAAGTGCACTTGAGGTTGTCTGTAAATTAAGATTCGGGAAGGTTACAAGAAACTAGCCTTGCTGGAATAACTTTATTGGAGAAAATGCTCATTTCTATCGCACATAGGTCATACAACATGGGTCAAAATATGACTCCTCCATTTTTTAAAAAATTTTGCAGGCATAAACATTTCAAAAAGTTTCTCTTTAGCAATCATTTTTATGAACTCCTTCATCTTGCATTGTAAGACATGAATGCAGCTTCACTTTATTCTCATCAAAGGCAGGCCACACTTTTATTTAATAGCTCGTGTTAACAATCTGCTCTCTGGTGCTGATGTGATGACCTAGGTTTTCACACAAAATGGCGTTGTTTCAATCCTGTTTTTTTAGACATTCTCTAAAGCTGGTATTGCTGGTGATCATCTTCGTAGAGCAGTGAAAATTAAATCTGCATTGGAGGCATGTGCCAAGAAGCTGCAGGGTCTGGACATCAGAGAGAAGCCACGGCAGCGTATAGTGGTAGGAACTACAAGTAGATGCACTATTCTCTTTATCTTTTTCTCTCAACACAAGGCCTATAAATCCTTCTTAACAAAATATAAAACTATAAATTGTGTCTGAAAGTCCTGCTACATATTTATTAACTTTATTTAACCCTTTTGTTTACCAGTGGGACCAAGTCCCACATGCAATGTTGCAATATTTGTCTGTTTTTTATGTACCTGCTTCATGTTAATATGGTATGCTGTGCTGAAAATAAGACCAACAGGTAGTTGAAGCTATTTTCTATTGCAATTGCTAAGGGGTGCAATTTATTGTCCCATCACTAAAGGGTGAAGTAAAATTTGCGTGAGGGTTACATTTTGTTTCTCTATTTTTATTTCTTTGAAAATTTTTGTGTTTTTTTGCTATTTTTGGTTAAAGTTTGGTTTTCAAATGTATTCAAATGAGCTTTTTGAGATCAAGATTTTAAAAACGAATACTTAATTACAAATAACAAGATCAAAACATGTCTCTCACCCATAATTGGAGGGATTAACCAATATACTCTCACCTAATAAATTACCCCAGTGGCTAGGAATTCTGTAAATTAACTTCCATGCTTTTCCAGCCAAAGAAAGCAGCATAAAGCAACCAAGAAATGCTACACAAGAGAAGCCCTTTACTATTTCAAACCCTTCCTGGGTTCCTCTCCAGCTACAGACATTCACACGTAGCACATACATGAGAATCAGAATGCTAGACGCCGTCTCAGCTGCCGGACTGGTTTCATTATTTGTTGGTGAGTCATCAGCGATAGTGGAGATAAATGTGCACCATCGAAGCTACCAACCATGTACCACGTGCAATGCCTATGTAAATGTCTGCAGCTGTGGACATACCCGGGAAGGATTTGAAACTGCAAAGGGCTTACCTTAAGTAGTTTTTCATGGTTGCTTTATTGCAGCTTTATTTTACTGGAAGAGCATGGAGGTTAATTTTATAATAATTTATTTGTTTGGGATATTTGATGCCCTCTGCTGGAACAAAGCACAAAGATGAAAGTATTTAGAAAAGGAAAAAAGAAAGGGAACATAAAATATTATTGTGGTCGCTGGTTATTCCGTTTGCCCGGTTTGAATCCAGACAGTCATTTTGAAGACTCTCCGCCGGATCCTCGTGTCTAAAGCAGCGTTACCATACTGATTGGAGTCCCCAAATAGGACAAGTGTCATGCCGATAGGCATTACGTGCCTTGATGTAATTCAGCTGAGCAAACTGTCATCTTGTGGTACGGAGACCATGACCAATCAACCCTTAACGGACTTATTAAAAACTACCAAATTAAGCCACCACGATAACCAGAATTCACCTGAGACTAAGTGTAACTTAATAAGGTAATGGCATATGGAAAGGGAATGTGCAAGAAACAATATGATTAAATGAGTAAGTAATAAATAAACATTCCCCTTACCTATTACCCAACATGCACACCCACCAATCAATGAAAGAATGGAAGACCTTCAATTATCCTTTGTCCTTATGGCACAAGCAATCACACCAAAGGATAGAGACAGAGGGGCTGAAAGGATGGAAATACCCAGGCTGTGCCTGGCAGGACACATCAGGAACTGATGCAGGGTGGCAGAGCGGCAGCACGTCTGGCACAGGTCTGCGTCCTTGCATCCAAGCATGATGTGAGACTGTAGGGTGGAGGCTGGCTGGGTGGAGGTGGAGGCTTGTTGTTGCTCAGCATATCTCAAAATATGCCCACCCTCTTGCAGCAATCAGTCCAGGCATCTACTCCCCTGCTGCTCACAACACGCCTCTTTATAACCTCAGCCCCCACGAACATTCGTGATGCACTTAGCCTCTCCCCTCTCTGTTCACCGGTATTGGTCCGCTGCTCGACCCATTTGGCGGAGTGATCCCTCTGTGTCCTCACTCATGGGATGGCTCACAGCTGCCGTTCAACCCAGTCTGCTCGGCAGGATTCCCCACCAAAACACACATTCAAAGGCTTAACCAAACGCTAAAAAGAAGCATTTAAGACAGATAACAGAGGTTTACACATCAAACTACAACATTACTCAGTAGAGAGCATACTTCTGCCAGGCTGAACAGTTTACATTTTGTATCCCACTGATAGGCCGTATCCAGATCTGGATGTTCAGCAAAATTGAATCGATTCATCATAGTCATATACCCACCACGTCCACCAATTTTCGTTCTAATCTGACCATAACTTTTTGAGATATCATGCTGTATATAGTTTTTGGCCCAATCTCTCAGTGGTGACGAATTGCTTTAAAATTCAAGTATTCTAATCCGGATCTTCACCAAAATGTAATAAATTTGTCCGTGTCACACATTCAACATGTCCACCAAGTTTCGGCCGAATCCGCCCATAACTGTTGGAGATATTGTGCTTAAACAGGGGTGCAAGCATAACCACCGTCCAGTTTCGGTGTCGGTGGTAAAGAAAGGTCAGAAGGGATGGCGATGTTTTTTTAAAGATGGGCATGAAGACATCAGAACAAAACTTTGAGAACAATAAAATTTCACAACTTGGTCCATGAATCATGATCCCTTACTGAAACGGAGGTGGATACTTCGAGCCTTGTGAGGACGCCGTTGCACCATCTGAAACCCGCATGTGGAGATAACCAATGACACACACACAGTGTACATCGATGTTGTGAAGAAGCATAGAACAAATGTAGGAGAGTGTGTGGAGTGGTTGGGAAGAAACAAAAGAAAGCGATGATGACGAGGCAACGAGGGTTAGAGTGTGCTCCCAATGCAGTGCATTGCATTTGTCACAACTTTATTATGGTGCACAAATTTTAAGAGATTTAAAAACGATTCCATGTGGTATTTCATTTATTTATTCAACCCACGGTTAAAAAGTCCGTTTTTAAATGGCGTGTGCACATTATGTGCCTTTTGCACCGCATGATGTGACGTTTGTGCCGTGTGATGTGTTTTTCCTGCCTCATCCTTTGTTGCATGCATCTACCGCTGCCTGCAGGTGGCAGTTAAACCGTGTCTGGTTTGAGTGCTTTTGGCCTGAGACTTGCACTGTGCCTCCTGCTGTCCAATCACACATCGTTCCATAGCGCTGAAATTGCATTCAATGGAATTCTCCGCCATGCATAGTTGCCTCTTTATGTTCTTTGTATTTATTTTCTGTTTTTGTTTCATTACTTGTTAATTTTACCTTTATTTATCAAAAGGCAACATTATTGATGTAATTGTCATTCTAAACGTCAAGTACAGGAGACACTGGGCAGATGTGGCACCATGAGGTACGTTTTGAAGATTTTTATTGTTTAATGATTGCAAGACTCTCCATCAAAATTGCTTGTTAGTTTTCCCTTCTTCCCCACACTCCTGTTTCGTATAAGTATTGATGCATAGCATCTCTGCAAATTAAAAACACATTTGTTTATGTATTTGTTTTTAGTCAGAACTTGCTTTTGTGTTTTGTGATAGATGAAAGGTGATGAATCTGATTCGGGATCAGACTTTGAGGATGTACCTGAAAAGGATGGTTATGAACCTTTCATACCGGAACATCTTCGTGCGGAGTATGGTATGATGCTCCACATTGATTTGCAACATATGTCCTCTTTATCTTAAATTCTGTTACCCCACCCCCTCCAATTTATTAGTCCCCTACCCGGAGGGGATTATAGGTTTGCTCTCTGTCTGTCTGTCTGTCTGTCTGTCCCACCTATGGTTTTCTGCACTTTTTTCCATATCCTTCAACAAATTCAACTGAAACTTGGTACATGGCTTTATTATGATATGTTACAGAAGAAGTCTGAGTTTCGGGGCGTTTCACCAATTTTTCACGGAGTTATGGCCATTTTGCTTGGAACAAGAACACTCATAGGGACCCGTAGGGGTCACATATTGCAAAGCAATTCTCCCTCTTGTTTATTTTGTAATCTCATCTGTCCCTCACATGTAACAATAATTTTAGAATATTGTATTACCTTAACACCCAGAAAGTGATTTGTGATGCATTTTATTGTGCACTGACAGAATAAAACCCCAAAAAAATACCGACAGCGATCAAGTAAATGTCTATTAGTCTTGCATGTTTGTGCTGGTGGAAATCCAAATCATTGTAGCTGAACATGTGCAAACAGCTGAAATGTTTGTACGTGATGTATGCATTACCTCCGCCAATGATGGTGGACGGAGTTTGTTGTCACCCGTTTGTCTGTTTATTTGTTTCTTTCTGTCCTTGAGCAGGATAGCTCAAAGTTATGGACGGATTCAGACGAAACTTGGTGGACATGTTGGGTGTGTGATGAGAACGAATTGATCAGATTTTGGTGAAGATTCGGATCCAGATAGGAGAATTTTTTTATTTTTCTAAGTGATTCTTCACTATTGAGAGATGGGGCCAAAAACGATACATAGCATGATATTTAAAAACGTTGTGGATGGATTATGACAAAACTTGATAGATGAGTTAGGTCGGTGACAAGAACAAGCCGATTCCATTTTGGCTCAGCCTATCATTGGGATACAAAATCCAGCCCATCAGTTGGATACAAGAATAAACTTCATTCTGGTGGAGGTATGTGCTCTACCGAGTGCCATTCTAGTTCCATTCATTCGTTTATGAACCATGCTGTACATACAGAGCATCGGTTCCGCTGAAGCAGTTTCTCTATCAAGGGTTACAGTCCAGGACGGGTCGTCATTCCCACAGATTATACTCGACCAAGATTGCAGGAATTTGGAGGTTAGCTGTTGTGCTGGCCTTCTCTACAATATCTGGCCTACTCCACAAAGGACACTATGGGATCTTTCATGTCCACTAATTAATGTCGGCAAATGGGACACCATGCTCAATCTTCTGAGGGATAGTGCACACATTGATGTATCATTCTGCATGTGAGACGTCAGCGTGACAGGTTGTGGCTTGGCGGAGATTTGAACACAAACTATACTCAAAGGCAAGTGTGCATACCTTCAGGATATTCTGACATGTTGTGTGTGCCACTTTTAATTTTATTAACAGTTAAATTGGTGTAATTCTGGTAATTTCATTGTTGCAGGGCTCAAGAGATTATTGTGGCTTTTCAATTTTTCATCTTGCAAATAAGCCTTTCGCATTCCTAATTCTTTATTCCTGCTTGCATCTTCTAAATAGCTGTTGCTTTTTATTGCTTTAATTGCTATCCACTGGGGGTTATATGAATCCCAGTGCTCATCCCATCGGTAGTCACTTCATCTCAGCCATTGATGCTTCCAAATTAGAATTGAATATGAAATAGACATTGTTTGTACCATTGGTGCCATTAGCTGTGTAGCCAGTATTGTACCTGAACATGCAATGGCAGGCAAGCGGCAGCAGGTACGAACAAGGTGCCAAAACCAATCCACTGCACAGGAATTTCGCACAGGGTCATGAAACCGAACGTCACATTCCTGTGGCATTACTCTGCCATCATTGCAGTTTAGATCAAGGTCCATGCCAATCTCCTTTAATGAGGCTCCTGTTTCCGAGTCTACCAAGGTTTTTGCTGCACTGTGCCTTCATTTAACTTGGTGCCCTGAGCAGACCCTTGGCCTACATGCAGGAAACCTGTCTGCAGCTCATCCCCTTTGGGAGGTTACACCATTTCCGACATGACTTCCAGTGTTCTATGCCGTTTGCACCACAGTCAACCAAAAATATCACGAGTGGAATGTTGTTGGCGCTTGAGAAGCGTGCGACCCAGCTTCCAGAAGCTATTTCCACATATTTATTTTCTGTAGCTTTGTCTTATTTTTATGCATTCTTGTATTTTTTAAAGAAGCAAAAATTCAAAAATTGTTGATTAGCACAGAGTTAGGCCATTGCATTGAACTTGTTTTGCAATGCTTTTACTGGCACTGCACACTCTATTTAGTGGAATACTTAGTTGTTCAAGTCTTCCACAAGCTTTTCCACGAGCCTCAATTATGTATAAAAAATAAATAACAACTAGAAAGCATGTGAAAATGCAAAGCCCGTCTGCATCCGTTTGTATTCAGTCATCATCTTCTTCTTATGTATGATCAAAATAATGAAAACAGTTCTAAAAAAATAAAATGTTAAATGAAAATTGATGATTTTATGCAGCCTTGCCCTTTGAGCTTTAGATCTAAAATAAAAAAATAATCAGCTTCTAGCTTTTGATTGGTGACCCAATATGCAAATTCTTAAAATTTCAGGTAATTGGACAAAAATTGATGATTTTATGCAACCTTGACCTTTGACCTTTTGATCTTAAAACAATCGATTCCTACCTTTTCATTCATGGACCAATTCAGTGACCCAATATGCAAATTCCTGAAATTTCAGGTCAATTGGGTGAAAATTGGTGATTTTAAACAACTTTGACCTTTTGATCTAAAAAAAACAACAATTGGCTTGTTGCTTTTCACTTCTGAATCAACTCAGTGACCCAATATGCAACTTAAAATTTCAGGTCAATCGGATGAAAATTGATGATTTTACGTGATTCTGACCTTTAACCTTTTGACAAAATTATTGATTGGCCTTCTTCATATTATCATAATAAAGGTTAGGTGAAAATTTGATGACAAAAGCACAAATGGTTAAAAAAAAAAAGTTACGGCCCGGACAGACAGACACACAGAAGTGATTACAATACCCCATCTCCTGCTGTGCAGGGGATGGGCTAACAAGGTGTCCTAAGTGATTTTCATGTCTATTTTGTTCATGTCAGCCTAGAACCTTGCAGGTGAAATAATTTTTTGGGGATCTTTTTCCAATGTTTTGGAATTCATGGAGTAATCTATACAGTATATACACAAGTCAAAAAAAAAAACGACGTTTTTTAAAAAAATTAAAAAACATGAGATGGAATCTCCCAAAAACAAACAAGGTAGGAAGGAATGACAAGGTAGGAGTGACACCACAAAACAACACCACAACCTTTTTACAGATTGCCATCACCACATATTTTGACATTTTTTATCAGAGGTGCCAATATTAACAATTGGTTTGGATCTCGCGAGATCTCGGAGACGGTGGGAGGGATTTTCGAAGCTCCACACGGTCTCCACGTTTTTCGAAGTTAAGTCTGTTCACAATTGTATTTTGTCGAAACTGTATTTATCTTTCAGTGTGTGAAGTTATTGTGTGCAACTTTGGTTGTTTCTCGGTGTTTATCTTTCATAAATTGATCGTCTGTTTGCCGTGTCGCGAGCAAGGCCTTTGCCGCGTCGCGAACGATTTGAAATCGAAGTTAAGTGATTGTTCCCATTTGTATTTTCGTTAAAACTGTATTTATTTATGGTGTTGTACGTATATTGTGTCCCGACGAAGATTTTTCGGTGCAAATCTTTCATACCTGTATTGAAAATCGTGTTAATTCGTGTCGTGTCTTGAGGCCTTGTACAGTGTGCACTGTACAACCTTGAGGCTTTGTTTTTCTCTCAGCGGTCCGTCGTTTGTGATCCAATAACTTTCGTTCTCTGTATTCCCAGTCTTTTCACCCATAACCTACTTCCTTGTGTAAATCTCAACTCAAAAAAAAAAACAAACAAAACAAAAAAAAAACACAACATTTCCTTCTCTGTTCTCATTCGTTTTTTCATTCTTATTCGTTCGTATTCGTTCGTTCGTTCTTCGACCACGTGTTTCTCCCCCATTTCCCCAGATAGTTTTCACTCATTAACCTTCAATGTTTACACTTTCCCCTCAAGTTATGTATTCCGTCATATTTTATAACACCTTTTTCTTCTTCTTCTTTAAAAGGCTGCTTTCGACTTGCTCACCAAATCAATTCATCCCAAATAAATATCCATCTCCTATAGTGCCTTTTTTCTACATTCCCTAAACTCTCCTGCACTCCATCCTCCATCCAGCGTCCTTAAACGTATTTTTAACTCAAAGGTCACAAGAAACTCATTTTGCAATAAATGTTCGTTTCCCATAAATCGTACACTTTCAAAAATCCAATCTCACCCCTCCCCTCCAAATCTTCCCCATAACCCCTCCCCTCCAAATCTTCCCCATCACCCCTCCCCTCCAAATCTTCCCCATCACCCATCCCTTTCAAATCTCCCCCCTTGCCCCCTCCCTCCTAAACTACCCCCTCACCCCTCCCCGCCAAGACGCCCCCTCGCCCCTCCCCTCCTAGACTCCTGCCTCACCCCTCCCCTCCAAATCTCCCCCATATCCCATCCCTTTCAAATCCCTCCCCTTGTCCCTTCCCTCCCAAACTCCCCCCTCACCCCTCCCCTTCAAATCTCCCCACCCTCATTGCTTCTCAATTTCCCCCCTCTCACCCCCCCTCCTCAAAGCGTCCTCCCCGCTTCTTCCCCCTTCAAACTCTCACCTCCATCTCCCCCAACCTTCTGCCTCGCTCTTCCCCCTCCTCAAATAACACCTCATTGTGGCTCACCCAATCACCATCAAACCTTTTGTCCGCCCCATCCTTCCCTTTCTCCGAGCTATTCTGAAATCTCTGACACACCTTCAACAGCTCTCCCTACCTCTTCCACCTCTTCCACATCTTACCCTACCCCTCCTCCCCCCTGTTCTGTATCTGATGCTGCCCCTTCCTCTTCATTAACGGTATGGACCTCAAACATCCGGGGCCTTCGTTCAAACTTAACTGATCTCTCCATACAGGTTGCTTCTGTCAAACCAGACGTGATCTGCTTAACAGAAACTTTCCTCCTTTATGATGTCTGATTCCATAGTATCTCTCCCGGGCTACTCCCTCCTCCGGTATGATAGACCTGAGCCTCGTCCTGGAGGCGGGGTTGCTATCTTTATCAAAAACTCTCTTCCTCACTCGCCCTGCACTGCACTCTCTCCACCTCACCCCCAGGAATACCTCTGGCTACGGCTTCCCCTTCGCTCCCACCTCTTGTTCATATGTGTGTTGTACCGTCCACCAAACAGTGATGACTCCATCTACATCTCGCTGTCTGATGATATGGACCAACTTCTATCTACTCATCCCAACTCTCTCTTCCTCATATGTGGTGATTTCAACTGTCATCATGCCAGTTGGCTGGGTGTGGGTACCTCTCTCACCAGCCATGGCTCCTCAGCAAAGGACTTCTGCGACTCACTGGGACTGACACAATCTGTCAATTTCCCGACCCGGATCTCAGTCAACGGAACATCTTCTCTTCTGGACTTGGTTATGACTAACTTCCCTGAAAATGTCTGCTGCTCTTCTTCTGCTCCGATCGGATCATCTGATCATGTCCTTGTTAAAGTGGACATCTCTCTGACCATCCTCAGGGAGCCTGCTCAGCGTCGACGAGTCTGGCATTTCACTCAGGCCAACTGGCACTGTCTTCAAGCAGCCATCAATCATCTGGACTGGTCTCCCATCTCTACCACCTCTGACATCAACTCATCCTGGGAATTCTTCCAAAGTAAATTGCTCTCTCTCATGCACAGATTTATCCCATCCCGTCTTCAGTTGTCATACCCTTCCTCCCGTCCATGGTACACGGAATCTTGTGGTGAGGCTGTTGCCCAGAAACAACTTGCCTTCGTCTCCTGGAAAGCAAATCCAACGGAAGGAAATCTCATTTCCTTTCACAAAGCCCGAAACAAGTGTGTGTCCACCCTCAGGAGAGCCAGGAAACAATATCTCTCCGTTCTCAAGACCGAACTCTCTTATCTGTCTCCCTCTTCCAAATCCTGGTGGCGTCTGGTCAAATCCGTTTCTGGTGTTTGTTCCCCCTCCATCCCCTCCCTTACCTCAAACGGCTGCACAGCTGACTCCGCACGTGAAAAAGCTGAATGCCTCAACTCTGTGTTTGCCTCTAAATCTTGTGTCCCAAACCCATCCCTCTCTGTACCCACCATACCCAGTCGTACCCTGCTGCTCCTGGACTCCGTGTCCTTTCCTCCTGACAAGGTGGAAAAGTTTGTCAACCCTCGACTCTGATTCTGCAACTGGACCCGACGGCATCAGCCCACAGGTCCTAAAATCCTGCTCTGCTGCTCTATCTCACCCTCTCTCTGTTCTCTTCACCCTCTCTTTTGCTCAAGGTAAACTGCCATCTGCTTGGAAATCAGCCAACATCACCGCTTTGCACAAAAAAGGTGCAAAAACAGATCCTAGCAACTACAGACCAATCAGCCTTCTCCCAATTATCAGCAAAGTCATGGAATCCATCATTGCTTCGGATATGAAATCTTTCCTCTTCTCCAATGGCTTGATCTCTGATCATCAATTTGGTTTCAGACCAGGTCACTCTACTCTGGACATGCTGCTTCTGCTGTCTCAACAATGGATGGAGGTCCTCAATGCCAAACAGGAAATTAGAGCTGTCTCCCTCGACATATCACGTGCCTTCGACACGGTCTGGCACCCCGCTCTGCTCACCAAACTCTCCTCCTTTGGTATCCATGGAAATCTCCACGCATGGCTGGCGGACTTCCTCTCTAGTCGTCGTCAACGTGTGGCCCTGAATGGGTTTCTCTCATCTCCTCTTCCTGTTCAGGCTGGAGTTCCCCAAGGCAGTGTTCTGGGCCCCGTGCTTTTTCTGGTCTTCATCAATGATCTCTCTGACTCTCTCGAAAATCCTCTCTATCAAAGAGATGGGTGATGGGGAAGATTTGGAGGGGAGGGGTGATGGGGAAGATTTGGAGGGGAGGGGTTATGGGGAAGATTTGGAGGGGAGGGGTGATTTCCATGGATACCAAAGGAGGAGAGTTTGGTGAGCAGAGCGGGGTGCCAGACCGTGTCGAAGGCACGTGATATGTCGAGGGAGACAGCTCTAATTTCCTGACTCCACTCTCTGCCGCTCCATTCCTCTTCCCTCAGATCGGCAGTCTGCTGCCTCCTCACTCTCTGAAGACCTGGACAAAATCACAGACTGGTCAAACAAGTGGAACATGTCTTTCAATCCTGACAAATCTCACACTCTTACTATGTCTCTCCGAAAAGATCGACTGGACAACCCTCCCATCTACTTTCTCAACAATCCTCTCCAAGAAGTTCTGTCGCTCAAGATTTTGGGTCTCGCTATCTGCCATGATCTTTCTTGGGAAAACCACATTTCCAAGCTGGCCTCCAAAGCCAGTCGCCGACTGGGCATCCTCCGTCGTGCGAAGTCCTTCCTCGGCACACCTGAGCTCCTCACCACATACAAGGCTTTCATCCGCAGCTCAATGGAATACTGTTCTCCCCTATGGGCCGGTGCTCCTGCCTCACACCTAGCTCGGCTTCACGCTGTTGAAACCAAAGCTTTCAGAATTATTGGAATCTCCCGCGATGAAGCTATCTCTGAGGGCCTTTCACTCACTCACCGCAGGCAGGTAGGTGGTCTTTCTGTCTTCTACCGACTCCTCTCCGGCCTTGCACCCCCAGCTCTCTCTGTGCTCTGTCCCCCAAATATTCCTACAGGTCGCACAAGATCTGCCAGCAACCCTCTGATGGTTAAACTGCCGAAATCTCGGCTCTCTGCTCACCTTC
The DNA here is from genome assembly GCF_964187855.1 of Myxine glutinosa. Taxonomy (NCBI): domain Eukaryota; kingdom Metazoa; phylum Chordata; class Myxini; order Myxiniformes; family Myxinidae; genus Myxine; species Myxine glutinosa. The sequence continues at coordinate 241,003,687 of NC_136262.1, read as the reverse complement.
ACTCTTTCATTCCTCTTTTCTCCCGCCTCTGGAACAAACTCCCTCGCTCCCTTCAATCCCACTCCTCCCTCCAGGTCTTTAAAACAGCTCTTCACCACCATCTCTTATCTTCCCCCATCCAAAACCTTGATCTTTTCTATCCCCGCTAATTCACCCCAGATCCACCTTGTTTGAAATTCCAACTTTTTTCCTGGAAGTCCTGGCAGTGTCCATATGTTTTATACCTCTCCCACCGCCCCCTTCCCATGCCCCCCCCCCCAAAGCCCTCGCCCTCTCTCAGATCTCTCGATGTCTCCATGTCTCTCGGTCCCTGCTCTCAAATGTTGTGTTTTGTGTCCTTCCCCCTCTCTCCCCATCTTGTCTACCGCTCCCGATGTTGTATGTTTTATGTGTCGGTTTGTCTTTCTGTGTGATTAATGTTCGCTCTTTCACGAGCCTCGACCTTGTATACAAAAAAAAAAAAAAAAAAAAAAAAAAAAATTGTATGAAGATGCAGCTGATGCTGTCTGCCTGTTTGTTCAACCCTCAAACACGGAAAAGCTCCTCGGAGAGAAAAATAATTATGAAAGGTTGCTTCAAATTAATCCAAACCTATAGGAAAACTATTTTTTTTCAATCGGACAAAAAAAAAAAATACCGCCACCAGAGGTGGCCGGAGGTTATTTTTTCACCCTGGTCTGTTTGTCTGTCTGTATGCAGGATATCTGAAAAAGTTATGGACAAAAGGACGAATTGATTAGATTTTGGTGAAGATCCAGATACTATAATTTTTAAAGTGATTCTTCTCCGTTAAGTGAAAGGGCCAAAAATTATACATAGCAAAAACTATATTTTAAAAAGTTATGAATGGATTTGGATGAAATTTAATGGACAGGTTGGGTGTCTACCAAGGATGAATGAATCTGTTTTGGTGAATATCCGGATCTGAATATGAGAATTTTTATTTTTATTTTTTAAGTGATTCTTAACCATTGAAGGATGGAGCCAAAACAATATGTAGCATGAAATTTCAAAAAGTTGTGATTGGATTATGACAAAACTAGGTGGATGAGTTGGTTTGATGACAAGTACAAGCCGATTAGATTTTGGTTCAGGTCCGGATGCAGATCCGGCCTATCAGTGGGATACAAAACATAAACTCTTTATTTTAGTGGAGGTATGTGCTCTACCGAGTGCCATCCTTGTTACTAAGTGTGTTGAGTTAACGTTCGGTCTCGCCCAAATTGGTTGGCTGTTTTTGCCCCAACACTCTTGCAGAGCAATGTTGCTAATTTCAGCTGTGTAAGATATTCAAAGGAGGCAGTGCAACCATCTTTAATACTCAATAAAGGATTTAGCCTCCTGAATATTGAGCACTTGATGCTCAATATGCAGGTAACAAATCCTGCAGGACAGCATTTTCACTTGGAATTGGAATCAACGATTTCATTGCATAAACATTGTTAGCCACATTATCCTGTACGTTTCATGTACAGTACTTTAGGGCAAACAAGGGAAGGGTTTAACTCTGTTCTGTACAGTAGTGTTAAAAATATACACGTTTGTTTCTTTGTAGGAATGATGGGTGGTATTTCATGGTTCATGTGAACTTTTTAATTCTCAAAACTATAAAAGTACAGGGAAGTTGATAATTTCACGATTTGTCAAGGTATTCCTCTAGTACATGTTCACACTCGTCCCATAGCGCCTTGTTGCCCCCATATATTACATTTAATATGTCAAAATTAACAAAATGTTGAGAATGAGGAAAATGAATACAATGAAAAGAAATTTATTTTAAATGAAAAGAGTAAATTAAACTGGATAGTGTAAGCTCTAGGGGGGAGTTCGTGGCCATCTCAAATGTACAAAGTCACCCATGATTTTATTGTTGTCCATACCAAGACTTTTCAAAAATTTTTGGGTGACAAGCCCAAATCTGTGTAGATTTTGCTACAGAGGGCGCTTTTCAAAATGGCCGCCATAAGTATTACTTTTGACCATATCTTGGTCTGTGAGACTCATAGAGACATGCTATTGGTGCCTAAACCTATGTTTTCAGGGTCAAGGAACTCAATAAGACCAATAACAATTACATTGGCTCCTTCGTTTTGGGTAGCCATCTTGAATTTCAAAATGGCCGGCATTCAAAATCGCAGTTGTCCATATATCAGTCATCAAAACACATAGACGCTTGATGTTGGTGGCTATACTCATGCATTTAAGGCCAAGGAATCCAATGATAAGAGTATAATAATACAGTGGTTCACTGAGACCAGCAAAAATCTTCTTGAGTATATTCAGGTAACCTCTAAATCCTCTAAAGTATATTCAGGCCCATAACTATTATCACCCAAATCATAGGTGACTTTGTACTTTTGCGATGGCCACGAACTCCCCATAGAGCCAGTAGTATATGGTGTCCATCACAAAATTGAAGATTTTCTGCTTTCTGTAATCATTACATTTAAAGATCTTCATTTAACAAATCAACTCGCTGTAATCCACTTCTCTTTTATTTCAGATAAATTCTGAAGACAAGCCCTAATACAAGACCTAATACAAGCCCTAATCTACAATCAGCAATGGAATTTGTACAGCTTTCGGGGACAGGAGTTGGTGATTTTGACCGGACAAAGTGTGTAATTTGTCAAGACCAACGCAGGGAAAACTGATCAGCACACTCAATGGGTGTAAACGAATACGGGAAGCTAGTGACATACGAAACGACTCTGTAACAAAACGCATAAAGTTGATGCCAGCCGAGAGTGACTTCTTCTATCATGTTTCCAACCAGTGCTACAAGAAGTACACCAATGCGAATCTGCTCAGACGCATCCAGGAAGGAGGGAAATCACAGAAAGCATCGCTATCCTCAGAAGAATCTGGCAGTCCACATGGGGTTGCCACTCGTGCTCACTCCGCTGTACGTCCACCTCCAAATCCTACAGATGCATATAGTGTCAACTACTCGATGAACTGCATCATTTGTAACAAGAAGTCACACAAACGGGACTTCACGAAATATCGTATATCTGAGTCGAACCGTGCTACTTCACTTTTACAAGCAGCATACTTCTTCCAGGATGACATTTTCAGTCGAATGTGTGACCTCCAGGATGAGCATGCAGTTTTTGGAGCTGACTTGCATTATCATAAACAGTGCATGACATCATACATCCAAAAGTTTGAGAATGCTCAACGTTCAACTGGCGATACACCAGAGCTGAACCCCAAGCAGCGTGCATGGAGTGATATTGTTTCTGAGTTAGAAGAGGGACTGAAAAGTGGCAATGGCTATGAACTAAGTATAAATCAGAGACCGATTGAATAGACTTGTGGAGGACGAGCATCAATTTCGCAATAGAGATGTGAAGATATTTTTTTTGAGACACTTTGGTAGTAGCATTGATTTTACATATCCTGACCAGTTGCGAAAGTCTTTGATGGTTTATAGTGTGCCATGTAATAGAGCAGATGTTTTGGCAGAGTGTATTCGCTCCATTGATCCTGTACAGGTTTGCGCCAGTGTGCTCCGTCAAAGTCTTGATAGTCATGATTTTAACCCAGATGATAGATTCTGTGATGCTCAAGATCTAAAACATGCATGCTCCAGTATGAGAATGCCAGAACCAATACTTAGGTTTTTAGGATATTTATACAATTTCAACCCCGAGACATACCCCAAGGCAGCTGAAGCTGTAATGATGGAAACGGATCATACAGCAGAAGATGTAGATGATGAAGAGTTAGATGACGATGCATGTGAAACAGAGAATAGTGAGGGTCGGAATAACAGTGATTCCAAACAGACTGCTGATGGTTGCCTCTCTGCTCAACGTTGCCTCACAGGGTGTGATATCACCAGCAAGATTGGCACCAAGAAAGCAGCCCTCAAGGCTGACCCTGAGATCCACTTGCGAGGATTTGGCACAACCGCTCCACTAACTTCTGCAGTGATTCAGAATGCAGAACAATATTTGGTCAAAGTAGCAGATGCTGGGAGCAAATCCGGTAATTTCCAGGAGCTTCGAGCTTATCAATTCCATTTCTCAAAATCAACATTGCATCAAAATCTGCCACCGACAAGTCAAGGCCTTGAACCTCGCATTTATCGTGCATTCATCAATGCATACACCACTATGCATGCTCTAGATAGGCAACTCAACGTTAGAATAGGAGACCTTGATCCAGTGGATTACGGATTTACCCTCGAGAATGGCCATCTTTTGCCATCAACATCATGGAAAACCCTCGAGCCACGTTGGTCCCTGGTGTGTCATTGTGGCAAATGCGCTCGTGTAACGTGTCCTTGTCGAGAAGCTTCGGTAAAATGTTCTGTGTTCTGCAAGTGCCAGGAGACTGAAAACTGTAAAAATCCTTACAACTGAGATGAAACATTAGACTCTGATATGCACCGAAATTACAACTTTGAGGGAAATAATCATTGATTTAGAGTCATTTCAAGTATAGCCGTTAGGTTTTGGTGGCCATTTTGGACGCCATTGTGGATTTTTCGGTTACATGATAACTCGACCAAATGAACCACTTTATTATCATACTCTTATCATTGGATTCCTTGGCCTTAAATGCATGAGTATAACCACAAACATCAAGCGTTTATGTGTTTTGATGACTGACATATGGACAACTGCGATTTTGAATGGCGGCCATTTTGAAATTCAAGGTGGCTGCCCCAAACGAAGGAGCCAATGTAATTGTTATTGGTCTTATTGAGTTCCTTGACCCTGAAAACATAGGTTTAGGCACCAATGTCATGTCTCTGAGTCTCACAGACCAAGATATGGTCAAAAGTAATACTTATGGTGGCCATTTTGAAAAGCGCCCTCTGTAGCAAAATCTATACAGATTTGGGCTTGTAACCCAATTTTTTCTTGAAAGGTCTTGGTATGTACAATAATAAAATCATGCCTGACTTTGTACTTTTGGGATGGCCACGAACTCCCCCCTAGAGCCAGGAGGAGGACAAAAACACCGAGGGCACGTGGAGAATCAAAATGACTATTCAGTTTGGTACCAATTCAACAATGAGGGTTTTAACATACATTTGAAAGTATGGAAGCCTGTAGTTAATACAACAACAACAACAACAACAGGCATTTTAAGGCCATTTTCCCTGCTAGAGCGGGGGTTAGCCTTGCGGTCCCCATGACAATCTTCTCTATTTTGCCCTATTTTCTGCATCTCCCCTTGTTAACCCCCTTGCCCGCATTTCTACTTCCACCACCTTTAGCCAAGTTTCTCGGTCTTCCCCATCCTCTACTTCCTTCTACATTCATTTCCATCACTCTTCTCAACCAGTCACTTTCATCCTTCCTCAAAACATGACCAAACCATCTCAACCTGTTCCTCTTCACAGCATCAATCACAGGCTCTATTCCCATCATCTTTCACAATTCATCATTTGGCTTTCTCTCTCAACGATACTCCGCACATCCACCGAACCATTTGCCTTTCCAGCCTTCGTTGCTGCTCTACGTAGTTAATCTTATATTTAAATCAAGTAAATTCCAAAAAGAAGGTCCAGTAAAATGTTTTTTTGTTTTTTTTTGAAAAGGTTGTTCTTGGGAATGGAAGGTGAAACATGTTCAAATGTGTTTTAGGATAGCTATGAAGTTCATGGTTTTTTTTGTGAAGAATTGTGCAAGTGCATTTGGTAGATAGTTTCTGTCTAAATGATACATAAAGGAATGAAGGTTATATAAATAAAATTCCTATATCTTGAGAATTTTATTTTTGTAAAATAAAACATTAGTGTGTTCCCTATAACCTCTATTAGTGGGGCAACTTAGCATAACAATTGTGCATTTTGTGAGGAAAGCACCAAATTTGGCACACTAGTAGACTATCATATTATGAAAAGATCTGGATATTGGGCCACCTCAGATTCAGAGATTTGATTTTCGCAATATTTCGATTCGATTGGGATCGAAGAGAACACCTTCTAGCCCAGGAGCATTAGGTTAGGACCTAGAAGAAATTAGTAGAAAGCTGATTTTTTGCATAGAGCTTCAGAATACCATATGGATGCCCACAATATAAAGTCCCACGAGTCCCACCTTGTGGCATTTTCAAAATTCAAGATGGCCGCCGGTTGGATGGAAAATACATAAATATGGATAACTTCTGCCTAGAACCTCATAAAAGTGTACTTTTCGTGGCTAAATATATGTTTTAGCACACTAGGATTTCAATAGAATATATTTCAGTGACCTCAGATAATGATATGTAGATATAATCCAAGATGGCTGACAAAATTGCCACTGCTGTAATGCAAAAAAACATCAAAATCATGATAAGTTTAATTTGCTATTATTTTATTTAATGCAAAATGTTTCACATTGTGACCACAAGGCCTGCAAGAGGTAAACAACACATGGGGATTTGACATTTAATTACAATACGACACAAAAGCAGACCAACTCTTTGATCCCAGTCATCCCAACCTGATTCTCGTGTTTTGGACAGTACCGTGTTAACTGAATGTCACTTTTCTTATTCCTGACTTAAACACTGTTAGCACCCTCTAAATCAATGTCCCGAGAGTTTTTGCAATTATGGCCATTACAAACAGTACACAAGAGGGTACACTCCAGACCAGACTTGTAGCAAGTGCATCGTTTTCCACACCCCGCCTTGCATCCACAAGATATCATTTTCAGCACTTTCTCAGGGGCGACAGGCCTATCAGTCTCGATTGGAACAAGTAGTCCCTCTCTGTACTGCCACCCCCACTCAGTTGGCAGCAGTTCATTCCCCTGCCACTGCTGAACAGCATGGTATGCTCTGTAGCTGTGGAATTTGGTAGTTGCCGAAGTAGGTGGGAGTGATTCCAGCTTGAAACCAGATGACGTCAAAGATGTTCTATGTATTGTTCGGAAGTACATGAGATATCGGTGTTTGTCCAGTGACTTCGATCGAGCTGTTCCATACAGCTTCAGCAGAAACAGCTCTCCCACTCTCGCTATTTCTTGTTGAGTGCTTTTAGATCGAGAGAAAACATTCAGGCAATCCCAGTTGTCACCATTATCCAACACTGCAAGAGCCTTCTTCTTCCCTTGATTGTAGAGGGCAGAGACGGTATCACATCCTGTTATTGAATGCACAAACATCAGGTGTTGCTTGATGTTCTGGAAGGCTGCCTGAATTGCCCCTATAGAGTACACTTGCAATGGGTTCCATCCAAAGAGCATATGGAGGTCCATGTCTGTGGTAGCTTGTGCTACCAGCATCACAAGCAAATCGGTATCGGTCCCCACAACAACCGGTGCTGTATCTGCTTTGGCAGTGTCCATGGCCATTGATACAATCAGGCAATCTGCATCTGCAGTGCTCTGCTTGACATTCACACCTTTGGCTGCAAATTTTTCCATCATCTTTTTAATCAGTCGATCCTGATTATCCTAAAAATCTATTTTAATCATTATCTGAGGTCACTGAAAGATATTCTATTAAAATACTAGTGTGCTAAAACATATATTTAGACATAAAAAGTATACTTTTATGAGGTTCTAGGCTGAAGTTATCGCAATTTATGCATTTTCCGTCTAACCGGCGGACATCTTGAATTTTGAAAATGCCACAAGGTAGGACTCGTGGGACTTTGTACTGTGGGTATCCACATGACATTCTGGAGCTCTGTGCAAAAAATCAGCTTTCTACTAATTTCTTCTAGGTTTCCCCTTCATTTTTGGCTTATGCTCCTGGGCTATTCTTCGTCTTCTGTACAGTGAAGTTGCCAGCCCTGAATTCTCTGGCTACATCTGGGTGCTTCATTGGGAGTGCAACCATGTCCCTCAGGTGAACAGGAACCCACCTGGCATAGTGTGTGTGGTCTAAGGCATGGAACCATGGGACCAGTTCCGTCAGGGCATCAAGGTACATCGTGAATGAAGCCTGCCGCAGAGAACGCACGCAGACCAGTACCAACATCTCTAGTTCCAGCACAGTTGCCCAGTACTGAAAGTTGGGAATGTCTTCTCCTCTCTGGTGACACCAGTCTTCGAACTCAGGCAGGTCTTCTGCATCATCAGCATATGTCATACAGTGGCGTTCATACGCACGGTGTTGCAGGATGTGCAGTGCCTCTGCAGTGATTTGATGAGCTCTTCTTGTGCGGGTGACGTGGGCAGCTCGCAGGAAGGAGTCGGCCGTCCCTGACGTTGCAATCTCAGCTTGCATATCTGCAAAATCTGCAAATCTTGCAAAAATCAAATCTCTGAATCTGAGATGGCCCAATATCCAGATCTTTTCATAATATGATAGTCTACTAGTGTGCCAAATTTGGTGCTTTCCTCACAAAATGCACAATTGTTATGCTATATTTAGCTTAGCTGCCGGACTATATTGTAAACTCCTCTCTTGGCTCTTTTTTTGTAATAATTTTTTGTTCATTTGTAATTTGGAGGAATTTCCCCAGGTAAGTAAGCGATAATTTAACTGAGACAAAATAAGAGTGGAATATAACATTAAAAGTGTCGATTTAGGAAAGAAATTCTTTAATCTATTGATGAATTTAATCCACATTCTTTTACACTTTTCTTTATACAGAGATACTCTTTTGCACAACTCATTTACATGGATTCTCCAGGACAGTTGGCAGCGTTAGAAAAATAGATTAGAATAATTGGCAAACAATATAAAAGACAAAATTTTAGATGATTTGTAAAAATCATTAATATAAATTATAAATACTAGCTGTCCTAAAATGGAATCCTGTGGTACTCTGTACGTCACTACTTTTATACTCGATTGACAGTCATTGAGAGCAACAAATTGTTTCCTTTTAATTAAGTAATTCCTGAACCATTCCAAGGCTTTTACCCTAATTCCATAAAAATAATAATTTATGCAAAATAATTTCATGGTCTACTGTGTCAAAAGCCTTGGGAAAAGTCCAGAAAATGCCAACTGTATTTGCCACTGCGGATATTCTCCTGTGGATTTCATCTGGTTTGATGTTCCTCATGAATAATTTGATGACACACATGCACATGTGATTCCACAGCACATGTGATTGTTGGCTGCCATAGAGGTTTTGCCAAAAATGCTTTGCTTTGACCGGTGTTGATGTAACTTGCTGGGGAGAGAGGGGGGAGAACGATATCGGAGCACAAATTGTCATCTTAACTCTTGGTGCTGCATGTTCTCCAATAAGAAGTTCTTGGCACTCCCTCGACGCACTCTCATACCTACATATTTTTTGTACCACTTGTGCATTTTTGCAAACAGGATTTTTTTCCCCCCAAAACATGTTCTTCATGGTACAGGTCATTGCTTGAAGTGGAGTGATTTATATTTTATTGTGATACCTCAGGTCTGGACCCCAAAGAGGAAGACCCGCTTAAGGCAGATGTGGCACAGACAAGCAGTGGTGCCAAAGATAAACGCCAGCAAGATGAAGAGGATGAACTTGACCCCACTACAGCAGCCTCTAGTTTGAAGGCGTTTCGGCTGCACCAGATGCGTTCTGGTGCTGTGTAAGTAGACAATGTTTGTGCTCATTGATTTCTCTCCAGATATCCAGTAGATGCATTCGACTATGTAACATACTCTTGCACATTTACCGTCCAATTGGGGCCACCACAGGAGTGTCATGGCTTATAGGCATTAGAGTGTCATGACATTAGTCATGACGTGTCATGACAGGAGTGTCATGTCATTGCTTGTCGGAGACACATGATGGTTTATCGGTTTAGATTGAAACTTGCAAACCTGTGCTTTCGCTATCATCATTATATGGAGTAAAAATGGAATGCTGTTGTCAATTGACTGTTTGACTCACTTGTTATCTTGAATTATATTGACTTGATACGACAATGTCTGTCAGTTTAGCAGCAATTTTTGTCCTTCTTTATATGACTTTTGAAATTCGTTTCTACTCTTACCCCGACTTGTTCTTTCCAGTATGTCTTAACAACGACATTCAATAATAATGCATTTTCAAACTCGATGATTATTTATAATTAAATGCTGAACTCCCTTTGTGTTTAAACAATTTTTTAAATTTTTTAAATTTATCTGTGCATTTGTTATTGAGTGTTTCAAATGCAGAGAACATCTTTTAAATTACAATTCAAAGAATAGGCTTTGTTACCTCCACCACCAAAGGTAGACGGAGGTTATGTTTTCACCCCTGTCTGTCTGTTTGTCTGTCTGTCTGTCTGTCTGTCTGTGCATAAAATATCTCAAAAAGTTGTGGACGGATTCAGACAATTTGGCATTGAGGCAGCGTATGTGATGAGGACAAAATGATTAGACTTTGGTGAAGATCCGGATTCGGATCAGGCTACAAGAATTTTTCAAGTGATTCTTCACCATTGAGTGATAGGGTTAAAACCGACATATAGCAGGATATCTCAAAAAGTTTTGGACGGATTTCGACGAAACTTTGTGGACAGGTTGGGTGTGTGACAAGACCGAATTGATTCGATTTTGGTCAAGATATGAATATGGATACGGATACGAGAATTATTTAATTTTAAGTGATTCTTCACCATTGAGAGATCGGGCAAAAAGTGAGTGATATATCGTGTGATATTTGAAAAAGTTGTGGACGAGTTATGACTAAACCTGGGGGCGAGTTAGTTAGGTGACAAGAACAAGCGATTAGATTTTGTTTCAGGTCCGAATCCAGATCGGGCCCATCAGTGGGATAAGAAACAAACTGTTCAGCCTGGCGGAGGTATGCGCTCTACTGAGTGCCATTCTAGTTTACTTTCTGCTATTGCAGACTGGGCCAAATAAATCCAGCCAATTCCTTTAACTGGGTAATATGTAGGTGTGCAGAACACTTTAGCACACCTACAATGAACACCATTTCTCAGAATTGAAAAGATTTTGACTTGGCATTGAAAAGTCCGCTCAAGGCAGTCGGTGTCCTCAACTTGCCCCGAGCCTTTGTTAATCCTCTGCCCATTGCTTTGTCAAGCATTACATGTATCAATTATTTTGTCACCATTATCTTTATCATGTGGATCTTGTTGACCTTCAGGAATTTTCAATCAAACTTTTTCTTTGTATCCCATGTGAGGGCAAATCTTGACCTTGGGGAATTTTGTTTTGGCATTTATGTATGAGGGTTTTTAAAAAAGCTTTCCAACTCAGGTATATAGAAATAAGAGGACATGTTTTCAACTTTATTTTGCTCAATGTAATTACTTTATCTTGACACAATTATTTGTGACACACCCACTTAAATAAAAAATTGGATACAAAATCTCGGCTGACAGGGTAAGAGGCAGTGGGGGCAGTGGAGTAACACTTACTCAACAAGCAAATGAATGAACGTATAGGAAGAGAAGAGAAGAGAAGAGAGGAGAGAGAGAGGAGGAAAGAAAACAAGGTAGCTTGGTGGTAAGAGGGTCTGGTTAGGATGGATTAATGATTGCAAGTAAGGATGGTGGATGATATAATATTGTGATGCACTGCTTGCTGAAGAAAACCCTGGAAGGAAGAATGCGATTGGTCCATTTCTAGAAGGCAGTTCCACAAACAGGAGAAAAAAGAGGAGCAAAGGAGTGGATGTAGGCTAAAGGCCAAGACTTTGAGTTTAACTAGGAGGTTGTTACTGTAAGATTATGTACATCCTGGAGGAACTAAAGAGGGTTGGAGAACTGAGACAGAAAATTGAACTCGACTGGAGGAGGAGCAGTAAAAAACAGATGTCTACGATGTAACAAAAACAGGCCTTGCTTGTGCTTTGGCCCCATTGCAGGAGATTCCAGAGGTGACGAAAACCCTGCTGGATCAGCATTGAAGAGCTCCAGCAACTCTTTACTGGACCCTGTTGATGATCTTGCACTCTGAGGTTTTGAGGCACCTATTTGGCGGAAACCTTTAGCATGCCAAGATGTTCATGGATAATAATTTGTGCTTGAAACAGACATGCCAAACTCTTTTGCAAGTTCCTTAACTCGGCAATCATGGCATGATCATGCTTTCCACAGTAGAGATTGTTTCTGGACTGGTCTCATCCGTGGGTCATCCAGACCTAGGCTTACCTTCGATGGATTCTCTATGTTTAAACTCCTTTGCCCATCATGTTATTGTGGTATAACAATGGACATCCAACCCCTAAAACAGCAAACATGTGTCCATGGATTTGTTTTGCAGTGTATCTTTTATTGTACAAAAATTTGATTACCTTCACCCTTGAGAGAGGTCCATCATTCAATGACTTAAAATATCAGAGGAGCATTAGTCATCTACAGATAGTAATATTATATAGATGTTAAATTGGGCATTAATTATAGGAAGATGTGCAACTTTCAACAACGCATATAAACCGCACAATGAGCATATAAGTACTGGTAATGATCAGTTTAAGTCGTGGTTATGTTCCTGGAAAATACGACATGAACGGATCAACTATTTCCCATACGAATTAACTAAAATACAGGAGATACGTTCCAGCACTCCAATACTCTATATGTAAAGTCTTAATAAATCACAAATTGTACAATTTCATGAGGAAGAATAATACAAAATAATAGAGTAAAGTAAGCACAAGATATATTTACACACAAATAAAAATTATATACAGTATTGCATCAAATGATAAAACAAGAAATATGTCGTGCATAGCACGGTACTTGTGAAATCCCTAAAATAAGTTGTTGGCCTATGATGACCTCACAAATAATTGGTGGTTGAATTCAGTGACCTTTAGCATGCTTTAGTGACCTTTAGTAAATCCTCTTAAAATTTCAAGTCAATCGAATGAAAATTGAGGATTTTAGAAATTCAGCCTATGTTGACCTTTTGACCTATGTTGACCTCAAAAATAGTTGATGGGTGAATTGACTGACCATATATGCAAATCCTCTTCAAATTTCAAGTCAATCAGATGAAAATTGAGGATTTTAGAAATTTGACAAAGCTGGTGACCTTTGGCCTATGTTGACCTAAAATATAATCCGTGGTTGAATGCAGTGACCATATATGCAAATCCTCCTAAAATCTAAAGTCAATCAGATGAAAATTGAGGATTTTAGAAATTTGACAAAGCTGGTGACCTTTGGCCTATGTTGACCTATTGACCTTTTGACCCCAAAAACAATAGGCTTCTTGCTTATGACCAACTCTACCATTTGGTGAAGTTTTGTGAAGATCGGTTGAAAATTGTGACTTGTAGGCGACAGACGGACAGACAGAATAACACACAAGACCAACCAATATACTTGAAAAATCTTCGAATTTCGCAAGTAATAAGATTCGTAATAGGTACTTGTAGTTTCATGGAAGTGGGGTGATGTGGCTTGAGTGAGTCGACATAGGTGGAGGAGTTATGGAGAAGAAGAGGTAGTCAGCGTCCGCCTCGTTATCTGATGGTACGTCTTCTGTAGGTCGGCTAGAGCATAAAGGAGGATCATCTTACAGCCTCCACATCGGAACATGAAATGGCCTGCTCCTGTCTTGCTACTCTCCAGTCCTTTCACAAATGACACGGCAGCTGCAGCTTTGCTCTCCTTGCTCCTTTCCACATTCCTACAACCTATCATTCTCCCTTGTCCCTCAATGTGTTGACCTTAAAGATCCGAGGTCTCCACTCCGAGCTGACATCTCTCATCCCAGGCCACTGCTGGTTAAACTGGACATCATCTGCTTAACAGAATCCTTCCTCCCACAGGACGTTCTTGACTCCTTAGCCTCACTCCCTGGCTATTGCCATTTGATCGACTTGAACCCCATCCCAGTGGCGGAGTCACGCTGTACATCAATAACTCCATTTATCATTCTCCGTGTACTGCTTTTACACCTCCCAAACCCCTGGAGTAAACTTGACAAACGACAGTTAAAAAATATTGTGCATTTTATTAATTTGTGTTCTCTGTACTCTCAATAAAGGTTTGTTGAAGATTTGATGACAAAAGCTCAAATGGTAAAAATGTCATGACCTGGGCACGCACACTGCAGCTCAATGGTAAATAAATAAATAAATAAAGACGGAAGCGATTTAAAAACGAAACAAAAAAGAACGTCTCAAACTCAAACGTCTCAAACTTGACATGCTGCGGCGGGGTTGATAAGGGCTTTTCTCCGTAATTTATTATTAATTATTTTCTCCATATTCTAATAATATATTTTTTTATCAACGTTGTCGAACATATCGACGACTTAAACTGATAATAATGTCCCCTCTTTGCCAACGACGTTAAAATGATAAGATGGAAACTGATACAACTTAAACTGACCATTACTTGTATGCAAATTCCAAAGTTTTTTTTGAACCTTCCTTGTACGTTTGTCCAGATTATTTAAAATTATATATATATTTTAAAATAAATTTCTAGGAGATGTCATCTTTTCTTTGGTTGAAGAGGTGGTGTTTTCATTTGCTCATTAATTTTCTTTAGTCAAAGAAAAAAAGTAAAATTTATTGTGTTATGCATAAGCATAGAATAAAAATCATATTTGTATTCTTAAAATACAATTTTTTTAAAAATCGGGATTGCAAATCTTGTTTAATCCAAGGATTGCTGTTTGATATGAACTAATGGCCAAATCTATATTATAAAAGGAGCCATGCCTGTCTGTTTGTCGTGTTATAACTTGAGAACGGATTAACAGATTTCAATTTCAACTACAGTGGATTCGGATAACTCCCAGGAAAGTTTGTGATCCCCCCAAAAAAAAAAAAAAGTAATTTGTTTTTATGGGTACATTGACACGCATGTCAAAACTGCAAATGCCAACACGTGACGTTGGTTATCCCTGCACAGAGAGCAGGATCTCCCAGGAATCCTTTTTTTTTTTTCCCCCATGGATTAGCCATCCCAGCAAAGATTGGTATTTCCGTCAGCGAAGCGACGGGTCTTGTATTCTAGTATTGTTAAAGACAGACGAGTCCCTCTCTGCAGGTTGGCCGGACAGTCCATTTCCAAGGGTGATGATCAGGGTGGTGATTCCCATTGTTGCATGAGCCAGGCTGCTCCGACTGTTTCATATGGGTTTGACCTTGCAAACTGGGGCCAGGAAAGCAGCATAGCTCTCCCGACTGTGGTTCAGTGAGTCGAACCATTTCTGTTTTTCTCCTTTTTGATCCATATTAATTTTTCAATGTGGCTTAGATTTTGTTATCATTTGACTGTTTTGTTTGTTAGCATTGTCTATATCAGTAAGATCTCTTCTTACATTAGCAAACACAATCCCTACAAAGCATTGTATTCCTTTTTGATGTTTTCCTGCCTTGGCACCATGGACAGTATTCCAATTGACCTTTCATCCCAATCTTGCTGTGTGTCTGTATATCAACCTCTATATTGAGAAGTCCTGGATCATTGCACCGTTTCTGGGCTCCACTTGAACAAGTGGAGGAGATGGTGTTGACCCCAGAGGCAGCTGATCTCCTCAAAGCTCGTACAATCCCATTTCCTGGGTCATTCCAACCTGTGGCTCACCAATGTCTAGCACCACGGCCTGATGGTTCCTTCTGCTCACGGCAGGATCGATTCAAGGTATCCAGTGTCGAGCATGTTCCACTGTGCAGTGTTCTCACAAAGCAGATCCCATGAAAGACCTTTTTTGCCATGTGTGCATGTTGTGTGCATCAGCAATATAGAAAGTGAATGGACAAGGTAAAATATCAACACAGTATATGGCAACGTCAAAGGGAAATTTGGAAGACGTAATCAATCGTTTTATTGTTTCTGTCCAATCATGAATAGCAGAGTACACTGAAATCTGCATGCACATTGCACATGCACCTCACATAAACCAGTTGATGAATCAATCAGCCAGTCTTCAATCGTTGTGGAAATTGCAGTTTTGAACAGTCATCAATGAACAGTGCCTTAAAGATATTTAAGTGAACATAGCTTCACAGTGATTTTGCACATATAGATAACATATTTAGCACATGCTGGAAAGTTCTCAAGTTGTGTGAGAATTAGAATCAAAGCATATGACTTGAAATAAGTGATTGAGGCAGTTACAGCAATATGTTCATTTGTCCTGCATGTTCTTCCCTCTCCATGGTAGTGTCCTTTCCATGGCAAGATTGTGCCCAGGGACGATCAAGGGAACCCGACGAATCCCGAGGACAGAGCACGGATCGAAAAGGAACAGCAGAAGAAAGAGGCCAATAAACTACCTGGTAAGTGTTTGTGCAGGAGGATTAGTCAGATATTTGTTGGCGTTGTGGAAGTATATTGTCATGATCTTTGTTAAATGCATGTAGGCAGATAAGTGATAAATACAAAAGATACTGGCAGTAAGCACATATATATATATACAATTAAGCCCCCAAGCACGCACGCCAAAGGCAATGCTCATGCCAAAGCCTGAGCGAGCACTCACAAGCCAAAGCCTAAGTGTATGCAGGCACACACGCCAAAGCCCAAGTGCACACGCCAAAACTCGGGGGAGCGCAGGTACGCTCGCCAAAACCCGGGTTTGCGCCCTCTCCAAAGTCTGGGGGAGCGCGCACGTACCCGCACCAAAGCCCAGGGGAGCATGCACGTACCTGCTCCAAAGCCCAGGGAACCTCGCACGCACCTGCTCCAAAGCCCGAGCGCATGCACGCACCCACTCCAAAGGTAAAATATTGGACAGGCACCTAAGCCTAAGCATGCACGAGCACACACACACACCTAAGCGGACGTACACCTACAACAGGAATTGTCCAAAAAGGAATTGTCCAAAGAAACCAAGCGCTCAACAAAATGCTCTTCCTTGCCAGAGTTTGCAAAATTCTGCTGAGCAAAACGAAATTATCCAACAAGAAATGGCTAAATCGTCCAATAATTACCCAAATTAAATCCAACTGTCCAATTAAAATTTGATTTTGAACACGGCCAAACCTACCTCTGTGATTTCACTGTAAATGCTATTTTTCACTTTGTGTCACATTATTTTGATGTAGATGTAATATGCTTATTTGCTGAACTGAATGAGCTGGAATGGTTTTGCCTGAGCAAATATCCAAATAGTTAATGCTGAAACACAATTATTAACATATAACAATTTATTAACTATTAGGAGCATTAGGTTAGGACCTAGAAGAAATTAGTAGAAAGCTGATTTTTTGCACAGAGCTTCAGAATACCATGTGGATGCCCACAATATAAAGTCCCACGAGTCCCACCTTGTGGCATTTTCAAAATTCAAGATGGCCGCCGGTTGGATGGAAAATACATAAATATGGATAACTTCTGCCTAGAACCTCATAAAAGTGTACTTTTCATGGCTAAATATATGTTTTAGCACACTAGGATTTTAATAGAATATATTTCAGTGACCTCAGATAATGATATGTAGATATAATCCAAGATGGCTGACAAAATTGCCGCTGCTGTAATGCAAAAAAACATCAAAATCATGATGTTTAATTTGCTATTATTTTATTTAATGCAAAATGTTTCACATTGTGACCACAAGGCCTGCAAGAGGTAAACAACACATGGGGATTTGACATTTAATTACAATACGACACAAAAGCAGACCAACTCTTTGATCCCAGTCATCCCAACCTGAGTCTAGTGTTTTGGACAGTACCGTGTTAACTGAATGTCACTTTTCTTATTCCTGACTTAAACACTGTTATCACCCTCTAAATCAATGTCCCGAGAGTTTTTGCAATTATGGCCATTACAAACAGTACACAAGAGGGTACACTCCAGACCAGACTTGTAGCAAGTGCATCGTTTTCCACACCCCGCCTTGCATCCACAAGATATCATTTTCAGCACTTTCTCAGGGGCGACAGGCCTATCAGTCTCGATTGGAACAAGTAGTCCCTCTCTGTACTGCCACCCCCACTCAGTTGGCAGCAGTTCATTCCCCTGCCACTGCTGAACAGCATGGTATGCTCTGTAGCTGTGGAATTTGGTAGCTGCCGAAGTAGGTGGGAGTGATTCCAGCTTGAAACCAGATGATGTCAAAGATGTTCTATGGATTGATCGGAAGTACATGAGATGTCGGTGTTTGTCCAGTGACTTGGATTATCTCTGCATATCATTATCTGAGGTCACTGAAAGATATTCTATTGAAATCCTAGGATGCTAAAAAATATATTTAGACATAAAAAGTATACTTTTATGAGGTTCTAGGCTGAAGTTATCGCAATTTATGCATTTTAAGTCTAACCGGTGGACATCTTGAATTTTGAAAATGCCACAAGGTGGGACTCGTGGGACTTTGTACTGTGGGTATCCACATGACATTCTGGAGCTCTGTGCAAAAAATCAGCTTTCTACTAATTTCTTCTAGGCTTCCCCTTCATTTTTGGCTAATGCTCCTGGGCTAATAGTTCCTGTTTGGCAAATAATGTTATAATGTAGCGGTTACCGCTGGATGTACATAATCGCCTTGCACCGGCCAGAACACGGCCAGACGCGCCTCTCCCGGGCATGCCCGGACTCACTGTTCCCGGGCACGCCCGAACCTCCCGGGCACGCCCGGTCTCGTCTTTCCCGGGCATGCCCGCTCTCGCCTTTCCAGGGCTCGCCCAGAGCGTCCGGGCATGCCCGCTATCGCCTTTCCAGGGCTCGCCCAGAGCGTCCGGGCATGCCCGCTATCGCCTTTCCAGGGCACGCCCAGAGCGTCCGGGCATGCCCGCTATCGCCTTTCCAGGGCTCGCCCAGAGCGTCCGGGCATGCCCGCTATCGCCTTTCCAGTGCTCGCCCAGAGCGCCCGGGCACGCCCAGCCTCGACTTGCCAGGCCGCAGCCAAACACGCCCGGGCAGGTCCAGACTCGCCTTTCCAAGGCTCGCCCTTGATACCCGGGCATGCCCGGTATAGCTTTTGCCGGGCAAACTTCCCGACATAAATGTGTATATATATTGTTGCCCGAAAAACGGGCTGGTCAGAATACCTGAGCTGTTTTGTTTCAATAAAGCAACTCGGACGAATTCCGTCTTTGGTCGCGTCAATTCTTTCGACTCGCGTTGGAGCGCAGTTCCTTCATTGGTGACCTACCGACATGGATACGGCAGTGACGCTTAAACTGCCTACCTTCTGGGAGACTCACGCGGCTGTTTGGTTCGCCCAGGCGGACTCCCAGTTCGCCCTGCGAGGCATCACCGCGGACGACACCCGCTACCACCATGTTGTGGCGGCGCTCGGTTCCACCACCGCGGCCCGCGCCTTGAGCCTCCTCCAGCACCCGCCGGCTGCTGACAAATACGACGCGCTGAAGACGCTCCTCCTCGGCGCTTTCGCCCTCTCACCGGCAGCACGCGCACGGCGCCTGCTTGACCTGCCCGAGCTCGGCGACACGCGCCCGTCCGAGCGCATGGACTATATGCTCTCGTTGCTCGGCGAGCACTCTCCGGCATTCCTGTTCCGGGAGCTGTTCCTCCGTCAGCTGCCTAACCCGGTACGCCTCGCCCTGGCTGGCACGTTGATCACGGATTCCCGCGCCCTCGCCAGGGAAGCCGATAAGATCTCCTCGGCGGGCCAGCACATCGGCGCGGTTACCTGGAGCCCGCCGCCGTCCGAGGCGACGCCCACGACGCCCGAGCGCCCTGTGCGGTTGGAGGCCGAACTGCCGGTGCAACTGGCGGCCGCCACGCCGCACCGCCCGCTTCCGACACGACGGCCGGGGCCTCCACCTGAGCGGGCGTGGTGTTATTACCACGCCAGGTTCGGACACAAGGCTCGGACGTGCCGGCCCCCGTGCACTTTCGGCAAGTCGGGAAACGGCCAGGCCGGCGTTCATTCCCAGCCATGAGCGCCGGCCACTCGGGCAACTTGCTGTTTATTCGGGACAAAGCGTCTGGACGGCGTTTCCTGTGCGACACCGGCGCCCAACTGAGCGTCATACCTGCCTCCGAGCAGGACAGGCTGGACGCAGTTTGCGGCCCCTCTTTGGTCGCTGCTAATGGCTCGGCCATACGCACTTTCGGCCCACGCGTCGTCACCCTCTGCTTCGGCAGCCAGCGCTTTCAATGGACTTTTGTTACCGCCAGCGTCCCCGTGGCTTTGCTGGGCGCCGACTTCCTCTGCGCGCACGGGCTGCTGGTCGACGTCAAACGACGTCGCCTTGTCCACGCCGAGACCTTCAGCTCCCTGGCGTGCACAATGAGCAGCTCCGCGCCGACCGAACTGGCGTGCGCCCTCCCGGCAACGAACGAGTTCGCTCGCCTGCTCGTGGAATTCCCGGCCCTCACGCGGCCGACGTTTTCGGCCGTCGCGGTGCGGCACGGGATCGAGCACCACATACCCACTACGGGCCCGCCGGTCTACGCCAGGGCCTGCCGCCTCGACCCAGCCAAGCTCGCCGTGGCAAAGGCCGAATTCGACGCGTTGGAGCACCTCGGCATCGTGCGGCGCTCCGATAGCGCGTGGGCCTCGCCACTGCACATCGTGCCAAAGCCGGGGGGTGGATGGCGCCCGTGTGGCGACTACCGCCGTCTCAATGACGCTACCACCCCCGACAGGTACCCGATCCCGCATATTCAGGACTTTTCCGCCCGTTTGGCGGGACGGGTCATCTTTTCGAAAATTGACCTGATACGGGGCTACCACCAGGTACCTGTCCGGGCGGCCGACGTCCCGAAGACGGCCGTCATCACGCCGTTCGGCCTGTTCGAATTTTTGCGGATGCCGTTTGGCCTCAAGAACGCGGCCCAGGCGTTCCAGCGCTTGATGGACGGCGTGCTGCGCGACCTGCCGTTTCTTTTTGTCTATCTGGACGACATCCTCGTCGCCAGCACGTCCCGCGCCGAGCACCTCCTCCACCTCCGAACACTGTTCGGTCGCCTCAGCGAGCACGGCTTAATTGTCAACCCGGTCAAATGCCACTTCGGCGCGACGACCGTTGACTTTTTGGGCCACCGCATCACCAAGACCGGGGCCGTGCCGCTGCCGACCAAGGTCGAGGCCATCACCACGTTCCAGCGTCCCCGTTCCATCAAGGCCCTCCAAGAGTTCCTCGGCATGGTGAATTTTTATCACCGATTCGTGCCCCGCGCTGCTCAGCTCATGCGGCCCCTTTACGAGGCCCTCCGGGGCAAGCCGGCCAAGCATGACATTGTTTGGTCCGTGGCCATGGACGCGGCCTTCGCCAGTGCCAAACGGGCCCTCGCCGACGCAACGCTGCTGGCTCACCCGGTGCTCAACGCGCCCATCGCCCTCACTACGGACGCCTCCAACTACGCGGTGGGCGCCGTCCATGAGCAATGGGTGGACGGGGTTTGGCAGCCACTCGCTTTTTTCAGCCGGCAACTCCGGCCGAACGAGTTAAACTACAGCACGTTCGACCGCGAGCTGCTCGGGCTATTCCTGGCCGTTCGCCATTTCCGACACCTCCTGGAGGGCCGCCCGTTCACGGCTTTCGTCGACCACAAGCCATTGGTCTACGCAATGGCTAAGGTCACGGAGCCGTGGTCGGCCCGCCAGCAGCGCCACCTCTCCGCCGTGTCGGAGTTCACCACGGACATCCAGCACGTCGCCGGCAAAGACAACGCCGTGGCCGACTGCCTTTCGCGGGCCAGCGCGAACGCGGTCCACCTCGGCGTGGACTTCACGCTCATGGCGGCCGACCAGACCACCGACGCCTCGGTGCAGGCACTCCGCGTGGCGGACACGGGCCTCCGCCTGGCCGACATCCCCTTCGCGGGCACCGTCCTGCTCTGCGACGTCTCCCAGGGCCAGCCTCGCCCCATCGTGCCCGTTTCCTGGCAGCGCCGCATCTTCGCCTCCATCCACGGCCTTTCTCACCCGGGCCGGAAAGCTTCTCAGAAGCTGGTGTCGGCGCGTTTCGTCTGGCACGGCCTTCGACGAAACATCCGCGACTGGGCCAACGCCTGCACGGCCTGCCAGCGAGCCAAGGTCCAGCGCCACACCCAGGCCCCGCTGGCACCTTTCGCCGTGCCTGAACGGCGTTTCGACCACGTCCACGTGGACCTGGTGGGTCCCCTGCCCCCCTCGCGGGGGTTCACCCACCTGCTCACCATGGTGGACAGGACCACCAGGTGGCCGGAGGCCGTGCCCCTCACCTCCACCACCACCGCCGACGTGGCGCAGGCGTTCATCCCCACCTGGGTCGCGCGCTTCGGCGCACCAGCGGACATCTCATCCGACCGCGGCCCACAGTTCACGTCTGAGCTTTGGGGCGCGGTCGCCCGTTCGTTGGGGGTCACGCTGCACCGCACCACGGCCTACCACCCCCAAGCCAATGGGTTGTGCGAGCGGTTTCACCGCTCCATGAAGGCCGCACTCATGGCCGGCCTTCAGGACGACGGTTGGGCCGACCGGCTGCCGTGGGTCCTTTTGGGCCTTCGCACGGCCCCCAAGGAAGACCTCCAGGCGTCCGCCGCCGAGCTCGTCTACGGCCAGCCACTCCGCGTCCCGGGCGAATTCGTGCCTGACGCTACCAGTCCCTGGTCCGCCGCTCGCCAGCGCTCGGACCTCCAGGAGGCCGCCCGACGATTTGCCCCCGTGCCGACGTCCCGCCACGGTGGCCCCCAGTCCTACGTCCCCCCGGCGCTTCGCACAGCGGAGTACGTCTTTGTGCGTCATGACGCGCACCGGGGGCCACTCCGGCCGCCGTACGACGGGCCCTTCCGGGTCCTGCGACGGGGCGACAAGTCTTTCATCGTCGACTACGGCGGCCGGCCGGACCGGATTTCTGTGGACCGCCTCAAACCGGCGCACATGGACGTCGACCGACCACCACGGTTGGCCCTTCCTCCGCGGCGAGGCCGCCCCCCGTCCACAGTTCCCCCCGCTCGACCACCCACCACCACGTCAGACCCCTCCCCACGACCCTCCAGGGGTCGCTTCAGCCGGGTCATCCGGACCCCCCTTAAATTGACCCTGCCGGTGCAGGTCGATTCTGGAGGGGCGTGTGTAGCGGTTACCGCTGGATGTACATAATCGCCTTGCACCGGCCAGAACACGGCCAGACGCGCCTCTCCCGGGCATGCCCGGACTCACTGTTCCCGGGCACGCCCGAACCTCCCGGGCACGCCCGGTCTCGTCTTTCCCGGGCATGCCCGCTCTCGCCTTTCCAGGGCTCGCCCAGAGCGTCCGGGCATGCCCGCTATCGCCTTTCCAGGGCTCGCCCAGAGCGTCCGGGCATGCCCGCTATCGCCTTTCCAGGGCACGCCCAGAGCGTCCGGGCATGCCCGCTATCGCCTTTCCAGGGCTCGCCCAGAGCGTCCGGGCATGCCCGCTATCGCCTTTCCAGTGCTCGCCCAGAGCGCCCGGGCACGCCCAGCCTCGACTTGCCAGGCCGCAGCCAAACACGCCCGGGCAGGTCCAGACTCGCCTTTCCAAGGCTCGCCCTTGATACCCGGGCATGCCCGGTATAGCTTTTGCCGGGCAAACTTCCCGACATAAATGTGTATATATATTGTTGCCCGAAAAACGGGCTGGTCAGAATACCTGAGCTGTTTTGTTTCAATAAAGCAACTCGGACGAATTCCGTCTTTGGTCGCGTCAATTCTTTCGACTCGCGTTGGAGCGCAGTTCCTTCAATAATCAGTTATTTCAGTGTGGCATCTCAGAATTACAATAATACCTTTAAAGTAGGTTGGTAAAACTGCAATGTATTGTTTTGGTGTTACAATCACCATTTGCATCTTTGTACAGCAAGTCGCCAATTTACTTTGTGGATACGTTCCTAAAGATTTAGACGTTATACGAAATTTTGGTCACCCTAACTTAACTTGGCCTTCACGTAAATACATGTTAGACATGCTTAAGTACACTTCACCACAGGGCATAACACGTGAGACTGGGAGATAAAGTGACATGACATCCACTGAGCGCTTGCCATGTTGTCGTTTCTCCACTAGCGGGCGACACGACGTTGTCACTTCTATACTGGCAGATGGCGGGCCACTGTATGGAATTTTTAAAATTTCGCAAGCTGCACTACAATACTATCGTGTATTTTAAAATATTTTAACAACGTTATATCGGACTAACTTGATTTAAAATGACTATGCAAATAGACTCACCATAAATCTGTGACTTATTGTGCAAAGTTTAATCAGGAAAGTCATTAATTTTAGACTGATGGAGTAAACCATGGTATGGTAATTGCTAATAATTATACTCTTTCAGGTTTGAATCTTCGATTGCAATTGAATGCAAGCTTGTGTTTTGCAGGCAGTCTGTTGCACCATGCGCTATTTGGTCATATTCGGTCCTTTTTCTCATATTGTGTACTTGTAGGGTCAGCAGCATTGTTTTTTTTCATGGATGAATATCAAGAAGAATTTTTTTTTTCTTAAGATTCAATTACTATATCAGGAGCATTTGAAGAGAATTTGGAACAGATGCTCACAAGTAGTCCAAGACATACCTTTTTTTTTTTTTTTTTTTTTTTGTCTTTAACTAGTATCCCTTGCCTTCAGTGCATTTTCTCCATTTGTCCTTCAAAAACAGTCTATACCAGGAAAATGGAAATTTTCTGATTTCTTCTTCAGCCATGTCGTTGGTAACCTCATTATTTCCTCTTCATCCACAAAATGGTACCTATGTAGGTGGGACTTAAAATCTCAAAATGTGTAATCGTCACTCTTAGGTTCAGGTTGTACAGGGAGGTATTCCAGCTGTTCAAATCTGCAGTCATGAATAACAGAACATGACACAGACTTTGTGCTTTGCTTGATGGAGGAGCATACCTTTGCTCAGCATTCCTCAGCATTTGTCCTTGATGGCCTGCCACAACTTTTCCATACGGCTGGCGTAATATTCTCTTGTGATTTTAGTTTGTAAGACAATCGGCAATCAGCAGGATTCTCTTGGCGTCCCAGTAAATTGAACACATGATTTTTCTGGTTGATAGTTGTTTAAAAATGAAGTAAAATGCAGGAATATGATTCCCATTATTAAAAAAAAAAAAAACTTGAATACTTTGTGCTTATATGGTAATTTTCCTCTTTTTTTTTTTTTGCAAACTTATCACTCATATCCCTGCATATTTGACATTCCCAATTGTCTGTGGATGATGAGGAAAACGTTGCTTTGAGAGGTCTGTGGATATTTCTGTGACCTTGATGAAGAATAATGAGGATGTATAATGTCTTCATTATCAGGATGTCAACATATGTAAAACACTCAATTATTACCTCCGCCACTGAAGGTTATTACGGCGTAGCCCATAGGGCAAAGCAGTCCAGAACAGTGTTTGTCCGTATGTTTGTATGTATGTACCCTCAAATGTATACCAATCAGAGCTGAGGATCTGGTCACATGACAGCGTGATGTGATGACGTCTGATGTCATTATGGCGTCCAACGGCCGACTCCACACTGGCATTTTGATTCCAATGTCGTTCAGGCTGAACATATCATCGAAACTGTCATATATCACAATCGCCATGCTCTACATTTGTTTTTCATTCAGTGTGAAACATAAACCGATTGTTAAAATGATCATCAAATATCGAAAGTATAGACTTTACAGATCTTCCAGCAACACAGTACGTATAGGCCTTAGGCTTCATGCCTTCATGCCTCACCTTTAGGTCGCTTCGGACAAATTAGCCCAGGTTTCTTAATACAGTAGTGTTGTTTTCGTAATAATAATAACAACAGTGTTAAAACTGATAATATAGTTTCCGCCTCTGGCACAAACTCCCTCACTCTCTTCAATCCCACTCCTCCCTCGAGGTTTTTAAAACAGCTGTTCACCACCATCTCTTATCTTCCCCCATCCAAAACCTTGATCTTTTCTACCCCCATTAATTCACCCCAGATCCACTTTTTTGAAATACCAACTTCTTTCCTGGAAGTCCTAGCAGTGTCCTTGTGTTTTATACCTCTCCCACCACCCCCCCCCCCCTTCCCATGCCTCTACCCCCTAAGCCCCCTCCCTCCCACAGATCTCCCGATGTCCCTGTTCTCTGCTGTTGTACTTGTGTGCTTCCCTCTCTCTCCCCATCTTGTCCCCCGCTCCCTTTATTATATGTTTTGTGTGTCGGTTTTTTTTTTGGTGTGATTAATGTTAACTCTTACATGAGCCTCGATCTTGGATACCAAAAAAAAAAAGTAAATATAATCGTAACTCTGCAATCCCTTTGTCGTTATTGCAAAGTTTCTAGGTTGAAGAGGTGTATGGTTCATGAATCGATGATAAGCGGTGTACGGTAATAATAACGCGGAAGTAAGGAATTATCCTCGTTTTTTATTGTAATATCATTTTCATAATAATAACGTAACGTTAATATTGTTGTGGTTTTGAAATAAAGGTTAATTTCCCCTCTTAGTTAATTGCACCACAACATGTAGCCTCGCGATAGTTCAGTTATTTCTTAGTAAATGTAAGCGTAGGCCTTTTCTGTGTTTAGTTTTGCGTTGAGTAGGCCAGTGAGATTAGGTGTTCTTTTGGCGCTTTGCTTTGATGCTTTTGGTTTAGCGCTGAAATACCACGCGGCAGGCCTGAACAAGTCGACCGAGGCCGAAGGAAGGCGGGGCAGGAGGAGCCATCGGTAAGCAACGAGCCGCCAATCAGGGCTCGAGGGGAGTGGCTAACCACAACGATCAGAGGCGGGGTTTGGAACATTTGAGTCGGGCCGGGGAGGGGCCATATAACCCTGCTCCGAGCCCCCCACCTCAGTCCAGAGTTCCGAGTTCCGAGACGGCAGTTCAGAAGCAGATGGGTTGCGCAGCCCTTGAGTTGAGAAAGAGAAGTTCTTGGTCAGAGTCGTGTGCAAGTTACAGTTCCCTGTGAGACGATTTACAGGTTGTTTTTGGGGTTTTTTTGAAAACTGAATCAAGGCTCGTGAAAGAGCTAACATTTACTTCACAAACAAATCAACCAGACAAACAAAATATATAAAAAGAGGGAGCGGAAGACAAGATGGGGAGAGAAGGGGAAGCACACAAACACAACATTTGAGAGCAGGGAGATGTGTGGGAGGGAGAGCGCTTGGGGGGAGGAGGCGTGGGAAGGGGGGAGGGGGGGGGTGGGAGAAGTATAAAACACAAGGATACCAAGGACTTCCAGGACAGAAGTTGGTATTTAAAAAAAGTGGAATTGGGGTGAAATTAGCGGGGGTAGAAAAGATCAAGGTTTTGGATGGGGGAAGATAAGAGATGGTGGTGAACAGCTGTTTTAAAGACCTGGAGGGTGGAGTGGGATTGAAGAGAGTGAGGGAGTTTGTTCCAGAGGTGGGAGAAAAGAGGAGTGAAGGTGAGCAGAGAGTCTTGATTTTGGCAGTTTAACCATAAGAGGGTTGCAGGCAGATCTTGTGCGACCTGTAGGAATATTTGCGGGACAGAGCCCAGAGAGAGCTGGGGGGGGGGGGGGGGCAAGGCCAGAGAGGAGTCGGTAGCAGACGGAAAGCCCACCAACCTGCCTGCGGTGAGTGAGTGAGAGGCCCTTGGAGTTAGCTTCATCGCGGGAGATTCCAATGATTCTGAACGCTTTGGTTTCAACAGCGTGAAGACGAGCTAGGTGTGAGGCAGGAGCACCAGCCCAGAGGGGAGAGCAGTATTCCATTGAGCTACGGATGAAAGCCCTTTATGTGGTGAGGAGCTCAGGTGTGCCAAGGAAGGACTAAGCACGACGGAGGATGCCCAGTCGGCGACTGGCTTTGGAGGCCAGATTTGAAATGTGGTTTTCCCAGGAAAGATCATGGCAGATAGTGAGACCCAAAAGCTTGAGTGACAGAACTTCTTGGAGTGGATTATTCAGAAAGTGGATGGGAGGGTTGTCCAGTCGGTCTTTTCGGAGAGACCGTAAGAGTGTGAGATTTGTCAGGATTGAAAGACATGTTCCACTTG
The DNA here is from genome assembly GCF_964187855.1 of Myxine glutinosa. Taxonomy (NCBI): domain Eukaryota; kingdom Metazoa; phylum Chordata; class Myxini; order Myxiniformes; family Myxinidae; genus Myxine; species Myxine glutinosa. The sequence goes on along the minus strand of NC_136262.1, from coordinate 240,976,004 downwards.
TTTGCCCAGTCTGTGATTTTGTCCAGGTCTGCAGAGAGTGAGGAGGCTGCAGACTGCTGATCTGAGGGATGAAGAATGGAGCGACAGAGAGTAGAGTCATCAGCAAAGAGATAGAGAGGATTTTCAAGAGAGTCAGAGAGATCATTGATGAAGACCAGAAAAAGCACAGGGCCCAGAACACTGCCTTGGGGAACTCCAGCCTGAACAGGAAGAGGAGATGAGAGAAACACATTCAGGGCCACACATTGACTACGACTAGAGAGGAAGTCCGCCAGCCATGCGTGGAGATTTCCATGGATACCATAGGAGGAGAGTTTGGTGAGCAGAGCGGGGTGCCAGACCGTATCGAAGGCACGTGATATGTCAAGGGAGACGGCTCTAATTTCCTGTTTGGCATTGAGGACCTCCATCCATTGTTGAGAAAGCAGAAGCAGCATGTCCAGAGTAGAGTGACCAGGTCTGAAACCAAATTGATGATCAGAGATCAAGCCATTGGAGAAGAGGAAAGATTTCATATCTGAAGCAATGATGGATTCCATGACTTTGCTGATAATTGGGAGAAGGCTGATTGGTCTGTAGTTGCTGGGATCTGTTTTTGCACCTTTTTGTGCAAAGCGGTGATGTTGGCAGATTTCTAAGCAGATGGCAGATGACCTTGAGCAAAAGAGGGAGAAGAGAACAAAGAGAGGGAGTGAAAGAGCGGAAGAACAGGATTTTAGGACCCGTGGGCTGATGCCGTCAGGTCCAGTTGCAGAATCGGAGTCGAGGGTTGACAGAAACTTTTCCACCTTGTCAGGAGGAAAGGACACAGAGTCCAGGAGCAGCTGGGTACGACTGGGTACGGTGGGTACAGAGAGGGATGGGTTTGGGACACAAGATTTAGAGGCAAACACAGAGTTGAGGCATTCAGCTTTTTCACGTGCGGAGTCAGCCGTGTGGCCATTTGAGGTGAGGGAGGGGATGGAGGGGGAACAAACACCAGAAACAGATTTGACCAGACGCCACCAGGATTTGGAAGAGGGAGACAGATAAGAGAGTTTGGTCCTGAGAATGGAAAGATATTGTTTCCTGGCTCTCCTGAGGGTGGACATACACTTGTTTCGGGCTTTGTGAAAGGAAATTCGATTTCCTTCCGTTGGATTTGCTTTTCAGGAGACGAAAGCAAGTTGTTTCTGGGCAATAGCCTCACCACAAGATTCCGTGTACCATGGACGGGAGGAAGGGTATGACAACAGAAGACGAGATGGGATAAATCTGTGCATGAGAGAGAGCAGTTTGCTTTGGAAGAATTCCCAGGAAGAATTTATGTCAGAGGCAGTAGAGATGGGAGACCAGTCCAGATGATTGATGGCTGCTTGAAGACCGTGCCAGTTGGCCTGAGTGAAATGCCAGACTCGTCGACGCTGAGGAGGCTCTCTGAGAATGGTCAGAGAGATGTCCACTTTAACAAGCACATGATCAGAAGAGCCGATTGGAGCAGAAGAAGAGCAGCAGACATTTTCAAGGAAGTTAGTCATAACCAAGTCCAGAAGAGAAGATGCTCCGTTGACTGAAATCCGGGTCGGGAAATTGACAGATTGTGTCAGTCCCAGTGAGTCACAGAAGTCCTTTGCTGAAGAGCCATGGCTGGTGAGAGAGGTACCCACACCCAGCCAACTGGCATGGTGACAGTTGAAATCACCACATATGAGGAAGAGAGAGTTGGGATGGGTAGATAGAAGTTGGTCCATATTATCAGACAGCGAGATGTAGATAGAGTCATCACTGTCTGGTGGACGGTACAACACACATATGAACAAAAGGTGGGAGCGAAGGGGAAGCCGTAGCCAAAGGTATTCCTGGGGGTGAGGTGGAGAGAGGGCAATGCAGGGCGAGTGAGGAAGAGTTTTTTTTATAAAGATAGCAACCCCACCTCCAGGACGAGGCTCAGGTCTATCATACCGGAGGAGGGAGTAACCTGGGAGAGATACCAAGGAATCAGAGACATCATGAAGGAGGAAAGTTTCTGTTGAGCAGATCACGTCTGGTTTGTCAGAAGCAACCTGTATGGAGAGATCAGTCAAGTTTGAGCGAAGGCCCCGGATATTTGAGGTCCATACTGTTAAAGAAGAGGAAGGTGGAGCATCGGATACAGAAGGGGGGGGGGGGGGGGGAGCGGTAGGGTAAGATGTGGAAGAGGTAGGGAGAGCTGTTGAAGTTGTGTCAGACATTTCAGAATAGCTTGGAGAAAGGGAAAAATGGGGCGGACAAAAGGTTTGATGGTGATTGGGTGAGGCGCAGTGAGGTGTTATTTGAGGAGGGGGAAGAGTGAGGCAGAAGGTTGGGGGAGATGAAGGTGAAAGTTGGAAGGGGGAAGAAGCGGGGAGGACGCTTTGAGGAGGAGGGGTGAGAGGGGAGTCTAGGAGGGGAGGAGCGAGGGAGAGTCTCGGAGGGGAGGGGTGTGGGGGGAGTTTAGGAGGGAAGGGGCAAGGGGGGAGATTTGAAAGGGATGGGTGATGGGGAAGATTTGGAGGGGGAGGGGCAAGGGGGAAGATTTGAAAGAGATGGGTGATGGGGATGATTTGGATGGGAGGGGCAAGGGGGTAGATTTAGAGGGGAGGGTTGATGGGGAAGTTTTGGAGGGAAGGGGTGATGGGGAAGATCTGGAGGGGAGGGCTAAGGGGGAGGATTTGAAAGGGATGGTTGATGGGGAAGATTTGGAAGGGAGGGGCAAGGGGGAATATTTGAAAGAGATGGGTGATGGGGAAGATTTGGAGGGGAGGGGCAAGGGGGTAGATTTGGAGGGGAGGGGTGATGGGGAAGTTTTGAAGGGGAGGGGTGATGGGGAAATTTTGGAGGGAAGGGGTGATGGGGAAGATTTGGAGGGGAGGGGTGAGATTGGATTTTGAAAAGTGTACGATTAATGGGAAACGCAAAATTGAGTTTCCGTGAGAGTGAGTTGGGTTGAGCTGGAGAACGCGAGTGGAGCTGCAGGACGAACGAATTGAACTGCCGATTGTACACGAACTTTCCCCGTTCCCCGTGTTCTGCGCTGTATTAATCGCGCGCTCGAAAGGACGACCCGCGCCGGGCCACAGACGCGCGATTTCCTCCTGCCTGCCTTCGCCTGCCTTCGCCTGCATACGCGCCACAAAGATTTCCTCCTGCCTGCCTTCACCTGGATACGTGCCGTGAACATCGGAGAGCCACGCCGGATGAGCTGCCCCGGGGCGACCGACGGCAAAGCACGCTTGATGCGCGAACCTGCTCTTCTTCCATTACCCCGTGTGAGTGATTGGGCCCATTTGTCTGGGTATAAGTTAAACTGATTAAGCTCTGCTCTGTGTCCCTTTCCTTTCATTCTGGATCATTGTAAATAATAATAAATTGTGTTCTTCCTCTGATTTGACCGGCCTGTCTTTTCCATCCATTGGCTTCGCATGGTATGAATAAAACCGCTCGAATCGGGTTCCAATAAAAGTAACAGCACGAGTCACGTGATACGCATTACGCTCGGGCGTACTCGATTAAGCGTGGCTTGTGCGAGGCTTGGTCCCCGCTTTCGTGGCACCGTGGGTACCAAAGGTACATGTGAATTTGTCCCGATACCCTTTTTCACGTTTGCCCGGAAGTGGTGATTCGGTCTCGCGGACCCGAAGACCCAGGGGGAAAAAAGGGGTTTAATCCCCCCTTGGGAACGGGCTTCGGGAGATCCGCAACAATATTATTGTAAATCTAATCGTAACACTAATCCCTTCATAGTGACTGCAAAGTTACTGGAGCTTAAATACAGACTTGGCATTTAATATGGAATATTTTTTTGTGGGGGTGAACTTACTTTTCAAGATGACTTAGAACCAAAAGTTCATTGGAATTATGTTGAAATTATTCTAGATTTTGTTAAGGTGACCTTTAAAAGAAACAAAAACCACATTTGACATTTCGAAACAAATAAATTGATCCTTGAAAGTGATGTAAACTGATATCAAACTAAATTCACGTACAGTACTGTGTTGAACTTCTGTACGTTTTCCAGAAGTATCTCTTTATTTTGCACATTAGCCAAAAATAATTTCAACAAAAACAAAAGCTAAATTATGACTGGGATTACGGACAGTAAAATTACAGTTCAGTACTTCGTGTAACCCCCACGAGCATTCAGGAGAGCACGTACACGTCAAGGCATGCTGTTCACGAGATTTGCCAAGGTTTGGACAGGAATCGCTTGCCATGCAGTGACAATAGCCTGCTGCAATTCATGCACAGTGGTGGGCTGCTGGACCAAGTTGTCAATTTGACCCGTTAATTCTGCCCACAAGTTCTCTATCGGATTCATATCCGGGGACATGGCAGGCCACTCCATATGCTCTACACCACGGTCAGCAAGAAAGTGTTGGATCATGCGAGCATGATGAGGCCGTGCATTGTCATCTTGGAAGACAAAGTTTCCTCGAAAGGCTGCATGAGCAAATGGAAGCAATGTTTCTTCCAGAATGACCCTGTACTTGAACTGGTTCAGGTTTCCATTCAGAACAACCAGGTCAGTTTTGCCCCCTGCATGAAAAGCAGCCCAAACGGTCACCCCACCACCTCCAGCTTGGACTCTTGGCACTATACAATCTTTGTTGTGGGCTTCATGCACTTGTCTGCGCACTCGGACGCGGCCATCTTGACGATAGACCAGAAATCTAGACTCGTCACTGAAGGTCACGTGATTCCAGTGTCCTGGCTGCCATTGGCGGTGCTCTCTGACCCACTGCAATCGGCGCTGGCTGTGTTGTCTGGTCAGGCGTGGCTTTCTCAGGGGACGCCTGGCACGATAGCCTGCTTGAACCAGTCATTGGTTGACTCGCCTTTTGGATACAGGCACATTTGTCAGTTGCTGCCACTCGGCCCTAAGCCGATTAGCTGACTTGGTACGGCCATTGCAGACTAACCGGTGCAGCTGGCGATCATCTCTCCTTGTGGTTTTGCGTGGACGTCCTGGCCTCGGTATTGGAGTAGGCACACCCCTCTGAGCATTTCGTTTCAGGATCTTTGACACCTGACCTTGAGTGATGGCATACTGCCGAGCAATAGCACGCTGTTTTATGCCAGAATTTCTTAAAGCCACCACTCCATGACAAACAGCATTGTCAAGTTGATGGACCATCTCCAGAGGAAGCGGCAATAACTGTTGTAGACGTGCAGCAGTTGTTTTCCACTAATACAGAACGCAACAACCCTTATATACCCGATTGTGAAGCCAATCATCAAATGTACCTGTCCTTACATTTTGTCACGCCACCTGTGATATAATCCTGTTATTGACTTCTTGCTGCGAAAGACAATCAGTGACATGGTTCTTTCAACAAAGACATCACCGAAGGGTAAAAGAAACTCACCAGATTGATATACTGAGTTCAGAAAGTAAACCCAAGTCAAGAAAAAAAATATATTCCATTTTAAATGCCAAGTCTGTATATCATCTATATCTATCTATAATTCCAGCAATCTCTGTGTGTGTGTGTGTGTGTGTGTGTCTGTGTGTGTGTGTGTGTGTCTGTGTGTGTGTTTGTTTGTCTGTGACCGCTGTTTCTCGACAACCACGGGTCCGATATACTTGAAACTTGCCAGGTATATTGCTGGGGACCCGAGGATGTGCCTTTTCAAGGTTTTAAATTAATCGCAGAAGTAGTTACCGAGCTATGTCCAAAAAACGATTCAACCAATCAGAGAGCAGCGAGCTATCGCGTGTGCCGAACGTGGCGAACACACTCTGCCTCGGACGGCACATTTGAGAGCGTATTCATTTATTTCACGTTGGCAAACTATGTTGCCGCTATGTTAGCGTTAAACTATGTTTTAAAACTAATTAAAACCATTTCATGTAAATAGAGGGGGGGGGGGGGGATTGTCACTGTACTCGCAAGCCGTTCGCCGTTCGCTTTGGCGTTGCGAATGGACCAAAACATTTCATGAACCAAACCATTTCATGTAAAGCGTTCGCCGTTCGCTTTGGCGTTGCGAATGGACCAAAACATTTCATGGACCAAACCATTTCATGTAAATAGAGGGGGGGGGGGGGATATAATTTTAGATATATATATAGTACGGGCATGCCCTAGTATATAAAACACAGTTTGTGTGTGTGTGTGTGTGTGTGTGTGTGTGTGTGTAATGTTACCGATAGACTCCTAAACGGAGAGGCTTACGTGCTTGATATTTGACATAGACATGGCCATTGAGCGTGGGACGAACATGGCCGAACTCAAAATATTTGACGATCCATATTTTTTATTCATATTTACCTCAGCGCATTTCAGCGCACGGAATCAATGGAATCAGAGCAGGTGGGCGCTGATTCGCTCAGAGCGATCACGTGATGACGCTATGAACGCTATGACGCTATGAACTATATGACGCTATGAACTATATGACGCTATGAACTATATGACGCTATGAACGATATGACGCTATGACGCTATGACGCTATGAAAAAAAAAATCGCTATGACGCTATGAATCGCTATGACGCTATGACCGCTATGACCGCTATGACGCTATGACGCTATGAAAAAAAAAATCGCTCGCTTTGCCAAGGGGCTCGCTCCCCCCCCCCCCCCAGTTCCCCTCCCCTCCCCCTCCCCTCCCCCGTCCGGCAATGCCGGGTACTTCTGCTAGTCTTCTATATATTAAAGTAGCGGCAGTTTTGTGTCGGTCCATCCCCCTACGTCATTACGTCTATGATGTCATTACGATGGCTGACTCCTCCAACTGACATTTTTATTTGCTAGTACACCCGCTCACTACGGGAGCAGCAGGAAGGGTCATTCCTCTTTTGGGTATATAGATTACAGTTTATCTATGGTCGGGTCTCAAGAACATTGGGTGTGTGTTCGTTTACCAAGTTTCTTGTGGAGAGATCGCCAAGTGGTTTAAGCATTCGAGCAAGCACTCCATTCAAAACCATTAAGGAAAGGCTGGCTTGGCAAGTGTTAGCTAGATGCTTGGTAAATGAGCACACCCTGGTCTTCCTCCCTTTCAGTTTTGTGTTAAACAGCAGGAAAAGTGTGTTTCATTGGTGGTTTTCAAAACAAAACCTTAATTGGTGGGTTGGCCGCTACGAAAAACGCCACTTTAGTGGCAGGAAGGGTCGGTCGCGTTATTTACCCAACGCTTGTGGGGTGTTTGGATTACAGTAGATCTTCGCTCAGTTCTGTAAGTAAAACTTACTTCACGGATGTCCGGATTCCTCCAAATTTCTTTGTTTAATGTTACGAATAGCATTAACGACTGTTAAAAATGCTAATCATATGTGTTTGTGGTTTATAATATTTTACAAGCCCAGCTATGCCACTGTTAGACTTCCGGTCTTGTTGTTCAACCACTGTCTGTTTTTCTGTCTGTGAGCAGGATGTCTCAAAGTTATGGATGCACTTGGACAACATTTGGTGGACAGGTTGTGCATGTCACACGGACAAATGTATTAAATTTTGGTGAAGATCCGATTCCGGATCCAAGAGTTATTTAATTTTTCAAATAATTCTTCACCATTGAGAGACAGCCACAAACTACATATATTATGATATCTCAAAATAATGCACGAATTCGGACAAAATTTGGTGGGAAGGTTAGATATGTGACATGGAAGAATTGATTTGATTGTAGTTCGGATCAGGATCCAGATCAGTTATTTTTCTTTTTCAAGTGATTCTTCACCATTGAGAGATGGGACCAAAAACGATTATATAGTATGATAATAGCCGTAGATGATTCTGTCTGTCTGTCTGTCTGTTGGGTGTCTGTCCGGGGTGTGGCTTACTCGGTTTGCAGAGTAGCTCCACCCATAGCTCCACCCATTCTGGGAGTGGCTTCATATAATTATAAACAAATATCCACCATTTTATTAACTCGCATAGCTTTGAGGCCTGTTTTGTAGGCCCGTGGTGTCTTGCTCTCTCTCCCAGTTTTATTTCAAATCAAATTCGATATATCATTTCATTTTTCACAGTCGCTAACATAGTTTTAGACTCGGTTGAAAAAAACCGGGAAGAAAATCCGATGAAAGTTGCCGTTTATAGAACGAAATGAATTCTCAAACGCCTGTAACTTCAAGGCCATTGAGTCTCTCTCACGCCTTTATCTCCAATCTAACTCACCATATGATTTCATTTTTATCGATGGTTTTGGACTCGGTGTCAACAATAATTGAGAACATTCCACACACGCGGGAAAATGCAGAGATATATTTTTTAAAATGGCGTCATGGTGTATCATACACCGCCCAACATGACACCAACGGCAACGTGTCGATATATATTAAAAATTCGATTTTGCTTTTCCGTTAAGATATATTACTTTTTCGTTTGATGACAGTCGTCACCAAAACGTCAACAATGATGCCGACATATATTTCTTCGTTTTTATTTCGTTCAACATTATTAGCCGGAAGTAAAATATGTTTCAGGAAATTACCGAGAGATATTTCTTCGTTTTTTTTATTAGTTATGTGCGCATACACTTTAAATAGGTTTATTTGAAATCTTTCATTTTCCACAATATAATTTACTTGCCATTTATCATTTGATGATTACGAGACACTTCCTCTTGAGGAACGTGACAATTCATGCGCTGCGTGGAAACTTCTATTTTCAAAATGAATGAGACGATCGATGAAGAACGCAGACTTGAACAGGATGTAGCAAGAAAACGAATGAGACGGGCGAACGAGTCCATCGACTAACGTCAATGCAAACTTGCGGGGTCACCCGTGGGATTCCCACGGGTGACCCCGCTAGTATAGTATGATATTTCAAAACGTTGTGGAAGGATTATGACAAAACTAGTTGGAGGGGTTGCATCGGTGACAAGAATAAGCTGATTAGATTTTGGTACAGGTGTGATGCAAATCTGGCCTAAAAGTGGGATACAGAAGGTAAACTGTTCATCCTGGCAGAGGTATGCTTGCTCTGTACCAAGTGCCGTTCTAGTTATTAATGCCTTTATCTGGGAAACATTTAGTCGGTCAGTAGGATCTGCTAACCTTCCCGACATGGTTGTCTTCAAGTGGCCCACATCCACACTTGAAGTCAGCCCCCATTTGGCTGCTTCAGAATATGGGGGCAGACTCTCACTGTACACGTCCCACCATGTATTCATGGATTTCTTATTGTACCCTCTTATCATAGAAGTTCGATGCGACTATTAATGTATGTTCGATGATACATGCTCAGTTTTAGCAAGATCCATAATTGTATGATGTAGCATGCTTGTGGATCTTACTCTGACAATGAACGATGCTCGATAAAACTAATGCCTTATAAAAAGCCGAACCATCCTCTCCCCCTCTTCCCTCCCCCCTCTCCTCACATGCTCGTTCACTCAAAAACACCATAGGGTTGCACGGAGGACCAAACAAGCTTTAACACTCCAAGGCTTTCAGTTCAATGGTGGAGATAATACGCGTGGGGAGCAAACGGGGAAGAAACCGGAGAGCTTACCATCACGGATCCCCCGGAAGCCCTCAAACCTGTAATAAATAAACACACGAAATGGAATTAAAATGTACAAAAATAAACAGGTTTATTTAATAAAATGCCGGTACAAAGAAAATGCGTGATCAACTAAATTTTAAACGGGACGTCCCCACAAACAGACCCAAAGACAGACGAAAGGGAAAGATAACTGAAAATACAGACTTGGCATTTAATATGGAATATTTTTTTTGTGGGGGTGAACTTACTTTTCAAGATGACTTAGAACCAAAAGTTAATTGGAATTATGTTGAAATTATTCCAGATTTTGTTAATGTGACCTTTAAAAGAAACAAAAACCACATTTGACATTTCGAAGCAAATAAATTGATCCTTGAAAGTGATGTAAACTGATATCGAACTCAATTCACGGACAGTACTGTGTTAAACTTCTGTACGTTTTCCAGAAGTATCTCTTTATTTTGCACATTAGCCAAAAAAATTTTTCAACAAAAACAAAAGCTAAATTATGACTGGGATTACGGACAGTAAAATTACAGTTCAGTACTTCGTGTAACCCCCACGAGCATTCAGGAGAGCACATACACGTCGAGGCATGCTGTTCACGAGATTTGCCAAGGTTTGGACAGGAATCGCTTGCCATGCAGTGACAATAGTCTGCTGCAATTCACGCACAGAGGTAGGCTGCTGGTCCAAGTTGTCGATTTGACGCGTTAATTCTGCCCACAAGTTCTCTATCGGATTCATATCCGGGGACATGGCAGGCCACTCCATATGCTCTACACCACGGTCAGCAAGAAAGTGTTGGATCATGCGAGCACGATGAGGCCGTGCATTGTCATCTTGGAAGACAAAGTTTCCTCGAAAGGCTGCACGAGCAAATGGAAGCAATGTTTCTTCCAGAATGGCCCTGTACTTTAACTGGTACAGGTTTCCATTCAGAACAACCAGGTCAGTTTTGCCCCCTGCATGAAAAGCAGCCCAAACGGTCACCCCACCACCTCCAGCTTGGACTCTTGGCACTATACAATCTTCGTTGTGGGCTTCATGCACTTGTCTGCGCACTCGGACGTGGCCATCTTGACGATAGACCAGAAATCTAGACTTGTCACTGAAGGTCACGTGATTCCAGTGTCCTGGCTGCCATTGACGGTGCTCTCTGGCCCACTGCAATCGGCGCTGGCTGTGTTGTCTGGTCAGGCGTGGCTTTCTCAGGGGACACCTGACCCGAGGGCCTGCTTGAACCAGTCGTTGGTTGACTAGCCTTCTGGATACAGGCACATTTGTCAGTTGCTGCCACTCAGCCCTGAGCCGATTAGCTGACTTGGTACGGCCATTGCAGACTAACCGGTGCAGCTGGCGATCATCTCTCCTTGTGGTTCTGCGTGGACGTCCTGGCCTCGGTATTGGAGTAGGGACACCCCTCTGAGCATTTCGTTTCAGGATATTTGACACCTGACCATGAGTGATGCCATACTGCCGAGCAATAGCACGCTGTTTCATGCCAGAATTTCGTAAAGCCACCACTCCATGACAAACAGCATTGTCAAGTTGACGGACCATCTCCAGAGGAAGCGGCAATAACTTTTGTAGACGTGCTGCAGTTGTTGTCGACTTATACAGAACACAACAACCCTTATATACCCGATTGTGAAGCCAATCGTCAAATGTACGTGTCCTTACATTTTGTCACGCCACCTGTGATATAATCCTGTTATTGACTTCTTGCTGCGAAAGACGATCAGTGACATGGTTCTTTCAACAAAGACATCACCGAAGGGTAAAAGAAACTCACCAGATTGATATACTGAGTTCAGAAAGTAAACCCATGTCAAGAAAAAAAAAATTCCATATTAAATGCCAAGTCTGTAAATATGTGTCTGTGTGCACTTAACTTTGAGCGTCTCCGAAACCTCATCAGGATCGTCCAGGCCCTCCCCGAGCACGCAGTCCGGACGCGGCTCTGGTGTTGGTGGGAAAAAGGCCTCTCTACAGCCTCCTTCACTAGGCCGCGCTCGCTGGCATGAAACAGGCCTTCCTTGCGAAGCTAACGGCAGGCGTGCAGCCCGCTCTTCCACACCGTGCTCATCCACCCGTCCTTTGCACGGAAAACCGCAGTTCCCGGGACGCGTCTCTTCCTCCGCACAGCCACCAGCAAGATGTCCCAACACGGCCGCTCGTGACGGCATCCAAATCAGAAGGGGCAAGAGCGGCAACAACGACCCTTCGCTGTTGGTGTCCAGAACGAGAAGGAGAGATGCACAACCGTTCACTATGACATCCAGCACGAGAAGGAAAAATGTCCGACGCTCCAACTATTTTGTCCCCGCGGCTCTGACGTCATCTGTGCCTGCTTCACCAATCAGTGTGTGCCACCTCTTTGTAGTCCATCTCTGCTCCTATCAGCAAGTCCCATCTTACCCCAGGCTTGTGCCAATCAAATCCCACCCAATCACTGCTCCTCGAGGTATGGCCTCACGGATCTTTCGTCCTGTGTGTTTCCAAAGTCGGGGTAATCTGCGGTAGGGCTTGATCTGAGTTTCCAGTGGTTTTATTAATTTGTGGTGTTTAATGGGCGATTTTGACTCGTGTCTAGTGCGGTGTCAAAAGGAACAAAGGTATAGATTACAGAGGCATCGACACACACGGGATTAATTAACAAAATCCCGAAACTAATTAACATGACCCCACCCCTCGTGATGGGAACAAAGATACACCTGACACGACATCCCGGCTAAACAAGTACTTATTACTTCTTCTTCTTCATCGCGACATACGGTGCATGCTAATTTATGCAAATCTACCTGGTTCTAAGTTATCACAACCCCCTACAAACATAACACAGCCGCCCCCCCCCCCCCCTGGAACCGTAGCCTCCGCAAGGTCCATTGCAGGCGCTACCATCCCTGTCTTAACACTTACCGACTCACACTTAATTTGCCTATGCAATAGATCAAGAGGGCTGTGGGAGGTGAGCCGTAGCTCCTTACCTATTCTCCTTAACGTTCTACCCCTTTAAGCAAAAATTCACGTTTCAAATATTTACAATCATTAGAATCCTCGTTCCTAACTCCTCGGGAGGAAAAGAAAAACAGCAACACACGAAAACCTACCTTAACCACAAAACTTAACCAAAACTGCAAAAATTCATGAAAACCTTTATACAACCCCAGTCCAAAGACCACGTCCCTTGGTGGATTCCACAACACTCAACATTACCTGTGGGGCCATCCTAATGTACCCCAAATTTCCACGGGCCCTCTCCTGGTGTTACAGGTGAGTGACATGGCTCGGTGGATTTCTCCCCCATTCACTCACACAAATTCTATAACCATTCTGTTATGGTCCGACCCTCCAACTCCTTGCTATTCAGATCCTTTTCTGCATCTCTGGCGTCCTTTGAGTTTTCAAACGTGACAAAGCCAAACCCTCTTGACTTTTGTGTCTCCCTGTCTTTTATCAGCAGCACTTCCAAAAGTGGTCCATATTTGCTGAAGGCAGACTCCAGAACATCTTCCTTTGTTTTGAAGTTCAGTCCACCTACAAATAACTTGCTAAATTTGTCGCCATCCCTAACTGGGGTGGTGTTATTTTCCCCTACTGGGCTTTTTAACAACCATCGAGTTACCATAAACTTGACCACCGGCCAAATCGTTCCCGATAACAACAGATACTCCCTCTACAGGAAGAGTGGCTTGTAAACCTACGGTGACCGGTCCTGACACCACATCAGACTCCAAATGGATGGCATGAAGTGGAGCTCTAACACAGCCACCAATCCCCTGTAAACGAACACTATCACCAGTTGCCGTCTCTTCTGACAATGGCAAGATGCCTTCAAGCATTAAAGATTGATGTGCTCCGGTGTCCCTCAATACCCTAACAGGTCTCCAGTTAGTCGGGTCTCCACCCAGTGACAATTTCTGTTACGTGTTCCTCCCCGACCTTCTGGTTTCGGTATACCCCCAAACCCCGAGAGGAGTCACGGCAGAAAGAATAGTTATTCAGCTTCAAAATCAATCACTAATGAAACCATCCATGAAACCATCAAATGAAACAATCAAATCAATAAGGAAACCACACCAATGGTTGTCAACGAACAAATAATATATTACAAGCACACAAGAAGAACCATACAACAATGGTGGCAATCAACCATTCAATCAAGATCTTAAGATGGTAACCTAGCTCAAACTCACGGCACCCCTAGGGACTAAAACAGAGACCTTCTCAATGTCTCTAGAACACAATGGTGCTCCCGGCGAGGAGGAGGGTAAGGAGATGTAGGCAAGGCGGGGACCGTTACGTGGTCCCAGCCAACCCCAGTTGGCGGTGGAAAGAGGAATCCCAAATACGCGATCCAAACGTGCACATACACCGTGCAGTCGCGAACCGCACCGTATTCTTCAAAGGCCGCTGTCGCGCACCCACATCCTCGGCAAACCACCGGAAGGCGGGACCAGCGGACGCGGCTAAACAAGGTTCCGCGAACGACGCGCGATGTCCCCGAAATGGCGGACGGCTCTTCCTCGAGCCGCAGCCTCTAGGCGAAGATTCTCCGGAATCTCACACCTGTACCTGGCTTCGCAGGCTTTTCTACAACTCCAGCGATAACAACAATCGCACGAGATTCCTTTCAAGGACTCAAAGTTCACTCGCCATGTACGCTCGACCACGCTAGGTACGGAGCTTTTACAAAACGCCTCGTTTCACCTCTGCCTCATGCCCTCTTCCTCTTCGCTCGACCTCTTCCGGTGCCCTATCCGATTTCCGGCATCATTTTTATCATGAGCGCTTTTAAACCTTTTAACCACAATAACCCTTTCCCTTAAACCACAATAACCATAATACTTAGAACCAACAATAATAATAATAACAACAATAATTAGTGCCGAATCCGTAACAATTCACACACATTTCAAGAATCATCAAAGCACAAAATCATCAAAGCATGTATTTCACTCCCCTGCAGGACCACGGCATAGATGTCATTACACGTGTGTGCATTTCTACTAGGCAGCGGGGAGGTACCGTACAAGCAAGATGGTGGGGGCACTTCAGGCTGTGGTGCCCGCAGTCCAAAACAAGTCGCCCGACTTGCAACTTCTTCACCCCCCCCCCCCCCCTCCCTTTAACTCTTGGCCCCCTGACAGCCAAAACAGCACCTTACTGTCGTGCCGTCGGGGAGGTCTCCACACCAGGCTCCGTCGCCTCAGGCATACCGCAGGGAGGTCACCTCTCTTACCAAGGCCCTTCTCCCCACCCCTTCATCAGAGAGAATGGTTTTGTGGGTGGTTCTGTGCAGAAGGCAGGAATACCAGGATCACCAGGATGCATTGAACACTCGGCAATGGTCTGGCAAGTGTTACGGGAGGCAAAGAGGCAAAGGAAGGATGTTGCGGTGGTATGGCTGGATTTGGAGAATGCATCAGTGAGTGCCGCATGCCTTGATCAGGTATGCCTTGGATTTATTTTGGGTGCCACAGAGATTTAGGGGTTTTTTGATGGCATATTATGATCAGTTTTGGATGTGGTTTGCAACACAGTCCTATGTAACAGAGTGGCAGAAGTTGGAAGTGGGGATCCCGATGGGATGTACCATCTCCCCTATTTTGTTTGTGCTGGTTATGGAGTTGTTGATAGGTGCGTTGAGTGGACATGGGAAAGCAGTGGAGCTAGCCCCTGGTCAGAGTTTGCCAGCGATGTTTGCATTCATGGATGACCTGACAGTTGTCCAACAGTCGGCTGATGCAGCAGTGGAGGTACTGGGACGACTGGAAGGGTTGATGCGGTGGGCAAGAATGGGCTTTAAAGCAAGAAAGTCGAGGAGTGTGGTAGTGAGACGAGGAGTGGTGGATAACATGCACAGGTTTGAGCTGGGTGGGGAGATGGTTCCATCATTGACAGAGGACCCCTGTGAAGAGTTTGGGAAGATGGTATACAGTGGAGTTGAATGATGTGGGAAGGGTGGAGGAGGTGAGGAACAAGCCTTTGAGAGGTTTGAAGAGGATTGGTGGATGTGGTTTGCCAGGTAAGTTGTGAAGGTATGGTGTTTGAAGTTTGGATTGATGCCACGAGTATTGTGGCCATTGATATGAATGATCGTTTAAAGGCCATTTTTCCCCGCTAGAGCGGGGGTTAGCCTTGTGGGCCCCACGACAATCATGGTTCCCTATTTGAGGCAATGTTTTTATGGCCGGATTCCCTTCCTGACGCCAACCCTTGGTCACGCTCTTACGATGCACAGGGATACGGTGTACCGATTCTAAACTGGGGTACACACCGGGATCATTCATCCCAGCAAGCTGATACTCAATTTGCCGACCTCGGAAGGATGACAGGCTGAGTCAACCCCCCTGGCGTTAATTCAGCGATCGACCGGGATTCGAACCCAGGATCCTAGGATCCCAAGCCGGCACCCTAACCGCTAAGCCAACACCAGGCCATTGATGATGTATGATATTGCGATTGGGCATGTAGAGAGGATGGAGGTTGTGGTGAGCGGGTTTGTGAGGAGGTGGTTGGGAGTGCCACGCTGTTTGATGAACATTGCCCTTCATGGTCAGGGTGGAAATTACGGTTTCCCTTGACATCATTAACCGAGGAGTTTAAGGTGGTGAGGGTGCGGAAGTTCATGATGTTGCGGGATCCGAGTGATTCAGTGGTGAAGAATGTTCTCCCAGAGAAGAAGGGAAGTCAGAAGTGGGATGCAAGAGCAGAGGTGGGTGAAATTGAGGAGCTGTTGCAACAGGAGGAGGTCGTGGGAATGGTACAGCACGGGAAGCATGGCTTGGGGTGGATGAAGCATGAGCGATAGGGAAAGGCATGTGTGAAAGAGAGGAGGAAGTCGGTGGTTGAGGGGGAGGTGAGAAGAAAGGAGGAGGAGGGGAGATATGTGAAAGCCGTCAGACAGGCACAGCAAGGTGCTTGGACTAGTAGTCTAGGGCGATTAGTAATTTCGTGTTTTTTGTTTGTTAAAATTGATTTAGCAATGGATTCTGCTTCAGAATATTATAGAGATGTAAAAAAAATAGGGTTCCATTTTTTCTTTTACGTCTAATAGGTAGTAATTCGAAGAAATCCAAGATGGCCGCCATAAAATTTGGAAAATACACTTTTGTGCATATCTTTGTATCTAGATATCATATAAACATGAATAATATGTCCTTTTATATGTTTTCAGACCCAAGGAAGCCATATCTGCCATTGTTTTTACAGAAAAATGCAAGGAAATTAAAATAGTGGGCAATATACCAGCCAAAATGGAGACGGCCGTCGTGAAATCGGATCGTATAATTTCCCAATTAGAATCGATTCAATAAACAATCTTCACTGATAACATTTATTTTGAATACACACACACGCACACGCACACACACACACACACACACACACACACGCACACACATACACACACACCTAAACATAAACGATGAATGAACATAAACGATCACATAAACGAATGCCTCATTCATCCTCATCCATATCTATCACACGCGGTTCATTGATGTTTGCTTTGTTGTTACAACTGTAACCCACACACCCACAAACTTCAGTACAAGGAATATTGTTATTGCGACAGCTACATCTTCCCATACACCCTTTCTTGCACCCACAGTTCACGAGATTCATTATTGCTTCTGGGGCTGGAGGATTCAGGCATCGACTTGGGGCATAAACCCCATCATCCGAAAGTAACTGCCAACCATACTCGACAGGTGATGGAAGGGACGGATGGCTTTCTGCTGCCTTTCTCCATATCATTGCGATATAATGTGCTCGCTGAACGTGTAACTTTAGCGAACCAGTGGTAGGTGGAAGACTCTCTCCCTCAGCAGCACGGTTGGAGAATAAGAACCAGCGAAGCTCGTTTACTTTCGTGTGAACTTTAGACTTGTACAGCAGACAGACGAAGCGTTCCAGCTGGGAACACACTTCTGGTGACGGATCAGTTTGTCCCAAAGACTCCAGAGCCTCCCATATCTTGTTGTCACATGTCATGAAGACCTTAAAGCACCAGTCCTTGCTCCTGCCAGCGAACCTTCCAGACATGTCACTTCCCGTGAATGCGTGGAATCCAAGTATTGCAGACGCACGTTTCTCTCCTAGCATGCCATGAATAGGTTGGACTGCAATGCTCCTCCTCAACTTTCCCTTCCCAGTGAGAAACCTCGTAGCAGGTGGTAGATCGTGAAATCTCTGAATCAGTAGGAGGAAGATATCGGTATCTGGCGAATCAATGATAACTTCTGCATCTTTGTCGACTGTGAGAGCATGCAGAATTAAGAGTGTATCGGCCTCTTCTTGGCTGTGCGTGAGTAGACTGTCTGGAACTTCAGTGTTGCCCGTGGTCTTAGTTCCTGATGTCACCATGAACTTCTTCAACTTGTTTGGATGAGCCTTGCTGTAAGATAGACACTTCACAGCCAAGTACTCTGTAAGCTCTGCCTTGGTCTTCACATTGGAAAGGAAATCTTTGAGTGAAATCTTCTGGATCAATGTACTATCCCTGACGTGATAGTATGTTGATTTCCCCTTTGTCCTCTTTAGGCGCATTTTGTCTTTCAGTGAGTTATCGATGTATCGGTCGAATACCAACCTCACGTCATCATAATGCACGGCAATATTTTCGAGGCGTTCAATGAACGATTGAGCAAAGTCACTGCATGTAATCATTTGTTCTGTTTTGGAGATCCCGTTAACAAGAGCCATGCCATCAATGATTTATCACTCTATGGCGAGAAGTAGTCTCGTTTTCATTGATCACTCCTGATCTTGTGGTTGTGTCTGGGTTTTGGCTGATCTGAGAGGGTTCCTGCAAATTTTGGCTTGAGATTTCATAGTCAGTTGATGGGTCATTAGTTTCTTCCCCAGCGTGTGCTGCTGCATCATTCAAAGCGGCAATTCCCGCGTCTTGATGCTCATTGATTTCTGTCGAAATAGGTTCTCCTGGTGGATCATGTACATCCTGCTCTTCAGGCTCAGCCAGATGCTCAAGTTGACGAAGGATTTTTGCCTTGTCGTATGCCAACAAGAGGGATCCATCAGATGCAAATAAAGAACGTGGAACGATGCCAAATTCATAGGTGCCAATACATTCTTTCAGGTCGAGCTCTGGTCGGCTCCGTGAGATAACGATGAACCTCTGCAACAATCCTCGCTCTTCTTTGACTTTGATCAGCTTGTCGCCCGATCTCACTTCTGTTGTGGCATTCGAACTCTTGAATGTTCGAAGTTTTCTTTTCGTCATTTTGTCCCACACAGAAAGTTTTCCCTCAGCTAAACGATCTGTGGCAAATTGCTGGAACATCTGTTGTCCGATCTCGTCGCGCTCTAAGATGTCGCTGGACACTTTTTCATTCATGACTTCTTTGGTGAGCAGGTTGTAGACCTCGTCTACTTCCTCTTCCATAAATGGATCGCCATGTTCACGGAACACCCTAGAAAGCTTGGAGGCATGGCTCATCACCCGGGAAAGCTTTCCCCCCGTGATTTCGTGGTGTTGTTTTCTGCTCTGGTTTTCACCAAGACCATATCCCTCCGCAAACTCGTGCAGTGACTTTGACAGCTCAGGTGCAATGAGGAAGAACTTGTCAAGCGCCTTCTCATTTTGAGTTATCCCTACGATTCCTCCAATCACCTTCAGTGTACGGTTTTCTTGCTCAATGCCATGGTCTGGGGTATTGATGTGAAGCCTGCCAATCCTTTTGTCACACAGAAGTTCCCTTTCATGAATTCCCTCCACAGTTCTGGGTGCTGCTTTTCAGTCTCCTGCATTGTTGAAATGTAGAGAGGGAGCAACCGAGCATAGTTTAGATGATCGTGAGCGAAGAAGTACTTCGTGAGAGACTCGATGCTCTCCATATGCAGCAGCAGATCACGTTGTCTTGTACTTCTAATGAACAGAAGGATAGTCTCAAACTGTTTCATGTAGTTCAGGATGAAGCGCTGTATCTTGTTTGTGCTGACCTCAAATTGTTCCAGTTTTTTGGTCATATCTCTGGACTCCATCATGGCCAATGTTTTTTTGAGAATGTCGCATAGATTCTTCTCTGGCTCCATGCTCCCGCTGATGTCTCTCTGATATGCCTCTCCCAGACGAACAGATGACTCGTTCAGATAGGCCCTTTCTTCAGGTTCCATTGCCAGGAATCTCTGGAAGTACAGGTTGTACAAAGCGATCAGTGTTACCATGTGTGCCTCCAGAGCTCGATACAAGTGCCTCCCATTTAGTATTTGGCTCACTGTGGTTGGCGAGAAAAGTCCAGCCTCGACCCATGCCTGATCAATTCCACTCCCTTCCACGTATTTTCCTAATGCAGCTAAGGCCCAAAACACAACATGTAGCTCACCAGGTCGGAAGAGGAATTGCTTCCTGATGTCCTCGCGTTCCACCCACAGCTTCATCGCCAGGTCGTATAGCTGCAAATCGAGAGTCATGACTGTGATTGCCTCACTCCCCATAACACGAGTTGTGATGTTGTGAGCTCTCATCAGACCCGTGTACAGTGTATCATAGTCTGTAGGAGGCGACCTTATCAACGGAGGAACGAGAGCAACATTGGTCTTCTCACTGGACGAAGATAGCAAGGAATTGAAGGCTCCCCACGTCCCCGGAGCTGTGAGTTTGACGTCAACTTCTCCTTCTTCCTCGAAGTTCAGGCATCCAATCATCCAGGTCATATCGGTTTTCTTGTTCTTGTCTGTCTCGGGTTTTGATGTGAGCAGCTTGCAGTCGCTCTTTCTCTTCTCGGGTGCTGGCTTCTTGCAGGTCAACGTTTTGCAGCCAACTGCATCATGTATCGTTTGAGCTTTTGATGACCGGTCAAGTTCAATTGGTGGTATCATGGGTGATTTCTCCGGTGATACAGGCTGGTAGATCGCAATTGCTGTACCATGAAGGGTATTCATCCCGCAAGGAGTTGACTCTAGAAAATCGATGTTGTCCATGGCAAACCAGACGAACGTGTCCTGAACCAACCATGGTGGTAGACAGATGCCTCCGGTGGACTCCATTTGCTTCAGTACGGAGTTGGCAATGCTGGTCTCAATCTCCATGACCTTTTTGTAGGAGATGGCGAGGTCCAGATGTGCAAGTTTCTCTACAAGCGCCTTGGATCGTGTGTTTTTGTGTATGTCGAGAGCTAAGCCCACACTCAATGGAGTTTCAAATCGTTGTTTGAATGATCCATCCTCGCTTCTTGGTTCGTACGATACCTGTCGGTCAGATTTATAAGCACCGACAAAGTGCTGCGCCAACAATGATGCACTCACACCAATGGAGTCCTCCCTGTTGCTATTTCCTACTTTCCTTGTTCCCATGACTGCATGCTTGCAGAAGATGTTGAGCATCGGGGGTGGCTTGTAATCAGCAAAGGTTCCATTAAATTTCCATGCTGGGGAAGATGCGATGTCTTTCCTCAATATTTTCGCAGCTCGCAAAAGTACTTTAAAATCGTCTTTGATGCTGTCTGCTGTAATTGTGCTTGATATCATGTGGTCTTTGAGCTTTGTGGAAAGAATCTGCTCTGGCTTTGTTTTGTTTGAGGGCCGGCTGAAATGAACATCGGCAATGTTGTCTAGGATCAATTGTTTCAGGTATGGCTTATAACTATGGTTGTCTGAGACCGGAAAGTCGTGCTCCTTAAGTAAATTGACATAGGTTACATGAATTTCATTCATATTCAGCACAGCATTTTCAGTAGTATCATTCAACGCAGTTTCAACAATTTCAATGAGTTCAAGGTCTGATAACACCTGACCAAAGTTAACATTGGTTGTTTCTGTTTGTTTTTCCGTCTTAACTATAGCACGTTTGGCCTTAACTACACATGGTAAATGATATTTCATGTCCTCAGCCATTGCTTGCAATGGGTCAGGCGAACTTATGACACTGTTCAGTCTCACTTTCAGATTGTCATTACTTGTTTCTTGGCCAATGTTTCTGATCTGGAGTCCCATGTTCTTTGTTGACACATTGTGTAGTTCACTTCCTCTGTCTTCCTGGCATATGACACATCTGAGCGCGTCAAATGTCTGTTCTCGGGAACACCTTCTGGATGTTGACGTGCTTTCCCCTAGATCACTAGAACTTGGTCGTCCTCTCTTTTTCAGTCGGATTTCTGCGGCACTGCCTGATGTTGTTCCTTTCTCAAACCTAGCCTTTGCTCGATCAATGTGCATCTTATTGGTAACATCTTTGTAACAAGCTTTATGGTAGCGGAGACCTTTTGCGAGCAATTCTTCAGCAGAGGAATATTGCAAACGTCTATTCAATGATGCAAACTTTGTTTCACCATACGTGTACTGTTCCTCAGCACCTGCCATCAGTTTCTCGACAGAGGAGAGTTTTGGTTTCGTTACAAAGGTTGTATAGTCTGTTTGCCCTATGGCCATTTGGCATACAAAACAAAGTCCGAAATCTACTGACTTCTCAATCTTCCTGGGTGGTGAGTCACTCATCTTGAAGGTAGGTGTAATTTTCTAGACACTCTTGAACTGTCGTCGGTCCTGCAAAGATAGATACTACTATTCAGATTCACATTTCGTCAACACAGTCAAAACCAGACCTTAACTAGATGGTGGAAACTTAATTAACCGATTTCATGCCGGCCGACCCCACTTTGGCTGGTATATGTCCACTATTTTATTTTCCTTGCATTTTTCTGTAAAAACAATGGCAGAAATGGCTTCCTTGGGTCTGAAAACATATAAAAGGACATATTATTCATGTTTATATGATATCTAGATACAAAGATATGCACAAAAGTGTATTTTCCAAATTTTATGGCGGCCATCTTGGATTTCTTCGAATTACTACCTATTAGACGTAAAAGAAAAAATGGAACCCTATTTTTTTTACATCTCTATAATATTCTGAAGCAGAATCCATTGCTAAATCAATTTTAACAAACAAAAAACACAAACAATATTGTTATGACATATGGGCCTGCACTATAGGTGGGAACGTGTGCAGGCAAGGACATTGAAAAGGCAAGTGATTTGGAGGATGGAGCCAATATTATTGAGTTTCCTGTTGTGGACAACGTGTGATGTGCTTCGATCACCAGTAAACTTGACATTGTGGGGGTTATTGCAGGAGGAGAGATGTTCTTTGTGTGGAAGTTTGGGAACAGTGCAGCATGCACTGAGTGCATGCTCAGTAGCATTGCTAGCAGGAAGATACAAGTGGCAGCACGATCAGGTGCTGGCGGTGGTAGTGCAGATGGGGCAACAAGAGGTGCTGAGATTGAGAGACAGAAGAGTGGAGAAAGAGACCGATTGGGGAGAGGTGTTGTTTGTCAAAGAGGGCTAAGTGGTAAGAGCTGGAAAGAGGAGGTGGAAAGCAAGAGGGCTGTCAGATGCTTGTGCTTGGCAGGTGGTGGCAGACCGATAGCCACAATTGGTATTCCCAGAGGAGGTCTGTGTGATAAGGTTTTTGGGGGGTTTTTTTGTATGGAAGATCGAGGCGTGTGTAAGAGCTAACATTAATCACAAAAAAACAAACAGACACATCAAACATATAATAAAGGGAGTGGGAGATGAGATGGGGAGAGAGAGAGAGGGAAGCACACAATTACAACATTTGAGAGCAGGGACCTCGGGAGATCTGTGGGAGGGAGAGGGCATGGGAAGGGGCTGTGGGGGGGGGGGGGGGGTGAGAGGTAGAAAACACATGGACACTGCGAGGACTTCCAGGAAAGAAGTCGGTATTTCAAAAAAGTGGATCTGGTGTCAATTAATGGGGGTAGAAAAGATCAAGGTTTTGGATGGGTGAAGATAAGAGATGGTGGTGAACATCTGTTTCAAAGACCCAGAGGGAGGAGTGGGATTGAAGAGAGTGAGGGAGTTTGTTCCAGAGGCAGGAGAAAAAGGAATGAAAGAGTGAAGCTGAGCAGAGAGTTTTAATTTTGGTAATTGCACCAGAAGAGGGTTACTGGCAGATCTTGTGCGACCTGTCGGAATAATTGGGGGACAGAGCATCGACAGAGCTGAGGGATCTAGGCCATAAAGACCACCTACCTGCCTGCGGTGAGTGAGTGAAAGGCCCTCAGACTTAGCTTCATCGCCGGAGATTCCAATGATTCTGAAAGCTTTGGTTTCAACAGCGTGAAGCCGAGCTAGGTGTCAGACAGGAACACCAGCCCAGAGGGGAGAGCAGTATTCCATTGAGCTGCGGATGAAAGCCTTGTATGTGGTGAGGAGCTCTGGTGTGCCAAATAAGGACTTTGCACGATGGAGGATGCCCAGTCGGCGACTGGCTTTGGAGGCCAGTTTGGAAATGTGGTTTTCCCAGGAAAGATCATGGCAGATAGTGAGACCCAAAAGCTTGAGTGATAGAACTTCTTGGAGAGGATTGTTGAGAAAGTAGATGGGAGGGTTGTCCAGTCGGTCTTTTCCAAGAGACATAGTAAGAGTGTGAGATTTGTCAGGATTGAAAGACATGTTTCACTTGTTTGACCAGTCTGATTTTGACCAGGTCTGCAGAGAGTGAGGAGGCTGCAGAATGCCGATCTGAGGGATGAGGTATGGAGCGGTAGAGAGTGGAGTCATCAGCAAAGAGATAGAGAGGATTTTCCAGAGAGTCGGGGAGATCATTGATGAAGACCAGAAAAAGCACAGGGCCCAGAACACTGCCTTGGGGAACTCCAGCCTGAACAGGAAGGGGAGATGAGAGAAAGCCATTCAGGGCCACACATTGACTACGATCAGAGAGGAATTCCGCAACCCATACGTGGAGATTTCCATGGATACCATAGGAGGAGAGTTTGGTGAGCAGAGCGGGGTGCCAGACTGTATCGAGGGCACGTGATATGTCAAGGGAGAAAGCTGTGATTTCCTGTTTGGCATTAAGGACCTCCATCCATTGTTGAGACAGCAGAAGCAGCATGTCCAGAGTCGAGTGACCTGGTCTGAAACCAAATTTATGATCAGAGATCAAGCCATTGGAGAAGAGGAAGGATTTGATATCCGAAGCAATGATGGATTCCATGACTTTGCTGATAATTGGTAGCAGGCTGATTGGTCTGTAGTTGCTGGGATCTGTTTTTGCACCTTTTCTGTGTGCCAAACGACTTGGTGCTGGTGCGCGGCGGCTCTGAGATCATAGTGTCGTCGCTTGAACGAAGCCGTCGCCGAGGTTCATAGAGAGTGAGCAAATTGGAGAGATAGTGAGGTCCCGTTCCACACAATGATTTATAACATAGTGTGCAAATTTTGTATTGCACACGAGCAGAGACAGGCCGCTAGTGTAAAGATTCAAGAAGCGGAGTAACATGGTCAGACTTCTTCGCCTTACAGACAAGACGAGCGGCAGAGTTTTGAACCTTTTGTATCTTATCCAAGAGAAACTGAGGGCAGCCAGCATACAAAGAATTACAATAGTCTAGCCTTGAGAGGACAAGGGCACAGACCAGAGTTAGAGCAGCTTGAGGAGTAAGAAAGTGGCGAATGGATGCGATCGTACGCAGCTGAAAGTATGCTGATTTGCAAGTTTGAAGTACTTGCTTGGAAAATGTCATGTTCCAGTCAAAAACCACACCAAGGTTCTTGGCCGATGAAACAAAGTTTACATCGGTTTCACCAACATGAATAGTGGTAGGAAGTGAACATTGTAGAGGACATCTTTGCGATCTTACAATCATCGACTCTGTTTTAGCATCGTTCAGCTGAAGTTTGTTTTGGGTCATCCACGCTTTCACGTCGGCAATACAGCCTTCTAACACTTCAACAGTGGGCATGATTTGTTGAATCGTGCTGCCTTTGTACAGCTGATTGTCGTCCGCAAAGGCGTGGTGATCAACTGAATGTCTGGCAACAAGATCAAATTGAGGCTGAGTGTACAAAAGAAAAAGGGTAGGTCCCAGGACTGAGCCCTGGGGAACGCCAAAGGAAAGCGGAGAAGAGACTGATTTCTGGCCATTGACAACAACTGTTTGCACTATATCAGTAAGATAGGACATCAGCCAAGAAAGGGGAGTACCAGTTATACCAAATGTGATTTCAAGACGCTGAATTAAGACACTATGGTCAATCGTGTCAAAGGCGGCAGACAAGTCCAAAAGAGCAAGAACGGAAACCTTACCACAGTCAAGAGAGGTCAGAAGATCATTGGTTATTCTTAGGAGAGCGGTCTCGGTGCTATGGCCTGGTCTATATGCTGACTGGCGAGAATTGTAAAGATTATTTGAAACTCGATGGTCATTCATCTGTGATTGCACAATTCTTTCTGTGATCTTTGACAGGAAAGACAGGTTGGAGATAGGACGGTAATTTTTCATGTCATTAAGGTCAAGGGTCAAGGATGTGACTTCCGGTCGCTCGAGCGACGAGGCTTGCTTCGATCTCTCCACGGCATCAAAGTTTGAGTGTTTTCCCATTCGTCTCTTTGTCAAATTTCCGCTGGGTATTTTGTTGTGTATGTGTTATTGTGTGTTTCTATTTGGTTTTGGTTTTGTAGTTGTTGCAAATTTGTGTGTAATTAGTCGTTTTTTTGTTCGTGCCGCGTGCGTGGCCTGGTCTCTCCGGGCTCCCTCCCCCCCGTCAGTGTTTTGTGAATATGGGTTCTTTCCTTCATAGTATTTGCTTGTTTCTTTGATTTTCTTTTCTCCCCCTTACCTCTCACGAACATCTTACCCTTTGTCCAGCGTTTTGAAAACAGAACAAACAAATAAACAAACAAACAAAAAAAAAAATTATATATTAATTCTTTCTCGCCTCCCGGACACGTGCTTGTTCGCTCTCCTCCTCGTCTCGACTTGTGCCCTGCCCCCTATATCTCGTTTTTCTTCCACCTCTGCTCCTGCTTTCTCAAATCCACGTTCTCACTTAGAGACTTTCCCAGATTGTTTTTCATGGTTTTGTTTAAATATTATTTAAATATGTTTAAACCGCAGCCGTGATGCTGACGCCCCCCCCCCCCCCCCCCCCCCAGAATTTCCATGTTTTGAACGTTTCCCAGTGTGTACCCTGGATTAGAATAGGTACACTGTATCCCTGCGTGTCGTAAGAGACGACTAAGAGGGTTGGCGTCAGGAAGGGCATCCGGCCATAAAAACATTGCCTCAAAAAGAGAACCATGACAATTACAACTACATATGGGCAGGGTACAGCCCGAAGTGGAGATCGGTTTCTGAGGTTTGGGACATGGAATGTAGGGACAATGACAGGGAGATCAGGAGAAGTGGTGGAAGTATTGGTCAGAAGAAGAGTGGACATATGTTGTGTGCAAGAGACGAGATGGAAGGGAAGTGGTGTGAGAATGGTGAAGGGTAGGCAGGGACAGAAATACAAGTTTATGTGGCAAGGGTGCCTGGAGGGCATGAATGGTGTTGGTGTCCTGTTTCTGAGGAGTTTGTAGACAGTGTGGTGAGTGTGACTAGAGTGAGTGATCGGTTGATGATGGTGAAAATGATGATTGGAAAGCTCTTGGTGAACATCATCTCGGGATATGCTCCGCAGGTTGGTCGGAGCGATGAAGAGAAGGACAAGTTCTGGTGTGCGATAGAGAAGCTGATGGAAAACGTGAAAGATGAGGAAGTTGTTGTGGTAGGAGGAGACCTAAATGGACATGTGGGAAGGAGTATGGATGGTTTTGACGGAGTTCATGGGGTTTACGGATATGATGTGAGAAATGGAGAAGGTGAAAGGATTTTGGAGTTTGCTGATGGAGCTGATTTGTTGATTTGTAATACTCAGTTCCAGAAAGAGGATAATAAGCTTGTTACATACACGTCAGGTGGGTCGACGACAACCGTTGACTACCTGATGGTGCTTAGGCGAGATAGGGGGCACCTCCGGGACACAAAGGTGATCCCGGGGGAGGAGGCTGTTTCACAGCACCACTTGGTTGTCTGCGACATAAGGGTGAAAGGTGCGAGGAGAGCTCGGCGGGTGAAGTACCAACCGAGAATAAAGGTGTGGAGGTTGAAAGAGGTGACAGTAAGGGAGGCATTAAAAGAGAGGCTGAGTAGGGTCGAGGATGATGTGGTTGAGCTTGAAAGTGGTTGGATGTCAATGAAAGCTAGTCTGTTGGGAGCCGTTGGTGAGGTATGTGGATGGACAAAAGGACCACCGAGGCATTCGGAAACATGGTGGTGGGATGATGAAGTTGGAAAGAGGATTGACGAGAAGAGGAAGAAGTTCAAGGAGTGGCAGAAGGTGAAGGGTACGGGAGCAGAAACAGCAGAGCATGAAAGTTATAAGGCAGCCAGGAAGGCTGTAAAGAAAGAGGTGGCAAAGGCGCAGGAGGCATGTAGGAAAATGTTCGGAGAACGCTTGGATTCGGAAGAGGGTCAGAAAGCAGTATTCAGGATTGCAAAGCAGATAGCGAAAGAGAGGTTTGATGTGGTGGGGGTAAGTTGCTTGAAGGATGAAGTGGGACAAATCGTTGTCGACCCAGATGGAATTAAAGGAAGATGGAAAAGATATATGGAAATGCTGTTGAATACAGAGAATGAATGGGATGGCAACATAGAGAGTAACCCAGTTTTAGGACCGGCAGAGAAGATAACTGAGAAGGAAGTTGAGGAAGCGATAAAAGCAATGAAGGGTGGAAAAGCGGGAGGGCCGACGGGAGTTGTGGGAGATATGTTGAAGGCAGCAGGAAGTTGGGGTGTGAAGAGAATGACAGAGATCTGTAATCTGGTGGTGAAAGAAGGCTGCATTCCAGTGGTTTGGGAACTGAGTACCCTCGTCCCTCTATACAAGGGGAAAGGTGACCCTCTGGAGTGTGGCTCGTACCGAGCGATAAAGTTATTGGAGCATGGAATGAAGGTATTGGAAAGGGTGTTGGAGAGGAGGATAAGGAAGAAAGTGAAGATCGACGAAATGCAGTTTGGATTTATGCCAGGAAGAGGAACGACAGATGCGCTTTTCATTGTGAGGCAGTTGCAGGAGAAGTACATGGAGAAGAGGAAGAAGCTGTTTCTTGGGTTTGTTGATCTGGAGAAAGCATTCGATAGGGTTCCACGCAAAGTATTAGGCATTGAGGAAGTTAGGAGTGGAGGAATGGTTGATCAGAGTAGTGATGGCAATGTACAAAAGAGGGCTCACAGCTGTAAGGATGAAGGACGGGAACAGTGGTGAGTTTGAGGTGAAGGTGGGAGTGCATCAGGGGTCGGTACTAAGTCCACTACTATTTGTAGCTGTGATGGAGGTGCTGGCTCAGAACGTAAAGGAGGGTTTACCGTGGGAGTTGTTGTATGCAGATGATCTGGTGTTGATTGCGGAAAGTATGGATGGACTGAAGGAAAAGATGAACAAGTGGAAGGAATGTATGGAGACAAAAGGTCTGAAGGTGAATATCGGAAAGACGAAGGTGATGGCAAGTGGTAAAGCATGTGGTGAGTTGGAAAGAACTGGGAAGTGGCCCTGTGCTGTGTGTAGGAAGGGTGTCGGAGTGAACTCCATTCAATGTACAATGTGCGCTGAGTGGGTTCATCAAAAATGTAGTGGTCTGAGAGGGTCATTAACCAGTGTGGCAGCTACATTCAAATGTAAGGTGTGCACAGAGGGAGCTGCAGATGGAGGAAATGTTGAGTTGGATCTTGGAGACGGCGTGAAGCTGGAAGGTGTGAAAACATTTTGCTACCTCGGAGACATGCTGAATGGAGAAGGTGGATCAGACTCGGCAACGGTTGCTCAAGTGAGATGTGCATGGAAGAAGTTTCGGGAACTGTGTGGCGTGCTGATGATGAGGGGAGTGTCGTTGAAGCTGAAGGGAAAGGTGTATGCTGCATGTGTGAGAAGTGTTATGATTTATGGGAGCGAGACATGGGTAATGAACGTAGAGCAGCAACGAAGGTTGGAAAGGGTAGAAATGCGAATGGTTCGACGGATGTGCGGAGTATCGTTGAGAGAGAGGAAGACAAATGATGAATTGTGAAAGATGATGGGAATAGAGCCTGTGATTGATGCTGTGAAGAGGAACAGGTTGAGATGGTTTGGTCATGTGTTGAGGAAGGATGAAAGTGACTGGTTGAGAAGAGTGATGGAAATGAATGTAGAAGGAAGTAGAGGATGGTGAAGACCGAGAAAGATTTGGCTAAAGATGGTGGAAGAAGAAATGCGGGCAAGGGGGTTAACAAGGGGAGATGCAGAAAATAGGGCAAAATTGAGAAGATTGTCATGGGGACCGCAAGGCTAACCCCCGCTCTAGTAGGGAAAATGGCCTTTAAAATGCATGTTGTTGTTGTTGTATTAAGGTCAAGGGTGGGCTGTTTAAGAAGTGGTTTAACAAGAGCTTGCTTAAAGAGAAGCGGAAATGAACCAGTAGTCAGAGAATCATTGATAACTGCAATAATAAATGGGAGGAGGGTGTCCAAACACTCAATAAACAAATCGGTGGGAAGGGGGTCAAGATCACATGTTTTTGTGTTTGACTTGAGGATTGTACATTTGACAATTTCCTCAGTAACAGGAGTAAACGACCTAAGAGGTCGTCCGTGAAAGCAGTGTTCAGCATCATCGAAGGAAAGGAGTGACTGCTTGTCAAGATTGTTTCTTATTGACTGAATTTTATTGTGAAAGAAATGCAGGAAGCATTGGGGTAGTTCGTTTTGAGGAAATACAGTGGGAAGACAGATTTATTTTTGGTGGCAAACAGGCTGTTGGTAATGCTGAACAGTTGCTTGCAGGAGGAGCTCCTAGTAATCCGATCAGAAATATATGACGTTTTTGCTTTCAGAATGATTTTTATGACAAGTCTTTTAGCTATGTTATACAACTGTTTATGGACTGTGAGGCCAGTCTTCAGCCACTGTCTCTCGGCACGTCGTCGTTCCTTTTTGGCAGCCCTGACCTCGTCGCTGACTGCGCTGAACCACGGAGTACTCCTGCGTCTGGGAACGGCGCGCCGTGTCGCTGGAGCATGACAGTCCAACGCTGTGCGGAGGCAACAGTCGAAGTCTTCTGCAGTGACATAGGAACGGCCAGAGAGACGGGTGTGAAGGTCCTCTTTAAAGGCAGAACGGTCGATGGCACGAATGTTGCGGGCAGTGATGAAGGTGGGCTGAAGACGAGGAACAGCAATACTCAGGTGGCTGGTGACACAGAAGTGGTCCGAGGTGATAGCACAGGTCACTGACGTGGACTGCACCAACTGATCATCGCATCTGTGCACTAACCAATCCAGGATGTGTCCTTTAACGTGTGTAGGTTGGGAGACAGACTGAGACGGACTAAAAGTAGAAAGGACGTCAATGATCTTTGAAGTGAGAGGATGTTGTGGTTGGTCGTAGTGGACGTTGAAATCTCCAAGAATCAAGACGAAACCAGGAAGAGTATTGCAGTGGTCGAGCAGATTAGGAAGCTGGGTCACGAACATAGAGTCAGTAAGCTTGTTTTTCCGGTTAGGTGGAGGTCGGTAGAGGCAGAAGAAATGAAGAGTGTTTTCTGACAGAGTGAAGGTGACATGGGCTAGCTCATAGGATGAATGGTCGAACGAAAAAGTCGTGGTGAAGGAGACAAAGGGAGAGAAGTTGTCTCTGTAAATAACAGCCATGCCCCACCCCTAGAGGAGCGAGGAAATGACTGCAGGGTGTATCCAGGTGGGGTGAGATCAGCACATATCGCTTCGTCGCCACTGGGTCGGAGCCAAGTTTCGGTTAGAAAAAACACGTCGATATCGTTATCTTGAATAAAAGAGGTAATTTCGGTTCGCTTGTCAGGACTACTTCCAGACTGAGCGTTGAATAAGGTGAGATTCAGGTCAGAACGGTATTGTTTTGGTGCTGTGTATGTTCTACAGGGATAGATGAGGTTATTGAAGTTGACAGAGGACACTTTTTCGCAGGAATTATTAAAATGTGGGCCGGACCGTCGCTGGTCGCGAAGAGAAATCACAATCGGTATTTTTCTCTGCTTTCTCCTCCCACCTCGCTTTGCGCGTTTTCTCGGGAGACCAACGCCGATTTCAAATTCTCTGAGGCCTGACACGAGTCCAGGAGTCAATCGAGTGGTGTTGTTTAAAGACAAAAGTTTTTGCCGAGTGTAGCGAATAGGCCTCGGGATAGAGGAGTTAGAGCGGATAGTCGAGCTTGGTACATGCAGCTATGATGGTATATTGCTTATATTGGATGTTATGATGGTTATACACGATGGTATGCATAAGCAGAAGATTTTGTTTTTTAATCCAACCAAAGATGGCTGACTGACGGCCTTTAACTACAGTGCATTCAGAAAGTATTCAGACCCCTTCGCTTTTTTCACATTTTGTTATGTTGCAGCCTTATGCTGAAATCGTTTAAATTCATTTTTTCCCTCATCAATCTACACTCAATACCCCATAATGACAGAGAAAACAGGATTTTAGAAAGTTTTGCAAATTTTTAAAAAGAAAGAACTGAAATATCACATTGACATAAGCATTCATACCCTTTGCTATGACACTTCAAATTTAGCTCAGGTGCCTCCCATTTCTCTTGATCATCTTTGAGATGTTTCTACACCTTGATTGGAGTCCACTTGTGGTAAATTCAATTGATTGGACATGATTTGGAAAGGCACACACCTGTCTATATAAGGTCTCACAGCTGACAATGCATATCAGAGCAAAAACCAAGCCATGAGGTCGAAGGAACTGCCTGCAGAGCTCAGAGACGGGATTGTGTCGAGGCACAGATCTGGGGAAGCCTACAAAAAAATTTCTGCTGCATTGAAGGTTCCCAAGAGCGCAGTGGCCTCCATAATTCGTAAATAGAAGAAGTTTGGAACAACCAGGATTCTTCCTGGAGCTGGCCGCCCAGCCAAACTGAACAATCGGGGGAGAAGGGCCTTGGTAAGAGAGGTGACCAAGAACCCGATGGTCACTCTGGCTGAGCTCCAGAGATCCTGTGTGGAGATGGGAGAAACTTTCAGAAGGACAACCATCACGGCAACACTCCACCGATCTGGGCTTTCTTGTGGAGTGGCCAGACGGAAGCCTCTCCTCAGTGAAAGACACACGAAAGCCTGATTGGAGTTTGCAAAAAAGCACCTAAAGGACTCTCAGACTGTGAGAAACAAGATTCTGTGGTCTGATGAAACCAGGATTGAACTGTTTGGCTTCCGTCTGGCCACTCTGCCATAAAGCCCAGATCGGTGGAGTGTTGCAGTGATGGTTCTCCTTCTGGAAGTTTCTCCCATCTCCACACAGGATCTCTGTAGCTAGGCCAGAGTGACCATCGGGTTCTTGGTCACCTCTCTTAGCAAGGCCCTTCTCCCTCCGATTGTTCAGTTTGGCCGGGCGGCCAGCTCCAGGAAGAATCCTGGTTGTTCCAAACTTCTTCTATTTAAGAATTATGGAGGCCACTGTGCTCTTGGGAACCTTCAATGAAGCAGAAAATTTTTTGTAGGCTTCTCCAGATCTGTACCTCGACACAATCCTGTCTCTGAGCACTGCAGGCAGTTCCTTCGACCTCATGGCTTGGTTTTTGCTCTGATATGCATTGTCAGCTGTGAGACCTTATATTGACAGGCGTGTTCCTTTTGTTACATGCTCCTCCCCAAACCCCGGTCACGGTGTACCTCCGAGCCCCGAGAGGAGTCATGGCAGAAAGATGTGTTATTCTGTGTGTCAAAGATCAATGGTGAAACCACATCAATTGTTACCTTCAAACAAGTATTGTATTAAGGTCACACAAGAATAACAGCACAAAAACAATAGTAATCAATTGTACAACCAATATATCATTCCTATGATGGTACCATCAGTTTCGTACAACATAACTCGCTGTGCTCCAAGTGAGCGAAAAGAACATTCCCAATGTCTCTGTCCCAGCTTCAAACCAAAGTCGATCCACGCTCCAGTGATCGTCAGAACGATGTTGTATCAAGACCAGAATCCCGTTCGGTTGACAGTCACACTGCCAAAGATGAGCAAAGGTACCCTCAAGAGGCGACTGGGAAAACACACCTTCGGGTATGGACGTTCAACGGCTCCCAATCGACGAACCGCAAATTCCCACTCAAAATCCACGTTACACACACACACCAGGTTACGTCTGGATGCGGTGAAATGGTTGAAGCGAGGTGAAAAGCCTGGAGCGATCCGAAATCAGGGGCGAGGCAAAATGGCCAACGGCCCGTACTCGAGACGTAACGGCACTCCAATGATTCTCTTCGGAATCGACCGCAAAACCTGTCACGCAGGTTTAACTGTCACAGCGATAACAACTCTGTCGCAGGAATCCCTTTCCCAGGAAACCCAAAGTTCACTCGTGACCCCGTTCGCCAGCGTTTGCTCAAAACCTCAACGCAGCTCGGCTCCTTCTCCGACCTCACTTGCTCCGCCTCCTCTTCCTCTTATTCTCCCTCTTCTTCTTCGTCTGGTTCCCGATCCGGTTTCCGGTTTCTTTTTAAAACATTAATTTTTTTAACCTTTTAAAAACAGTTATCTCCAATGCACTTAAATGATAACAATAATAGTACATGGAACCAAAAATGTCTACAGTGGATGAGAACCACAACAACGGAAGTGACAAATCCGTAACACTTTCCAAATGATGTCCAATCAATTGAATTTACCACAAGTGGACTCCAATCAAGGTGGAGAAACATCTCAAAGATGATGAAGAGAAATGGGAGGCAGCTGAGCTAAATTTAAAGTGTCATAGCAAAGGGTATGAATACTTATGTCAAAGTGATATTTCAGTTTTTTCTTTTTAATAAATTTGCAAAACTTTCTAAAATCTTATTTTCTCTTTGTCATTATGGGGTATTGAGTGTAGATTGATGAGGGAAAAAATGAATTTTGAATGATTTCAGCATAAGGCTGCAACATAATAAAATGTGAAAAAAGTGAAGGGGTCTGAATACTTTCTGAATGCACTGTAGTTAAAGGCTGCCAGTCAGCCATCTTTGGTTGGATTAAAAAACAAAATCTTCTGCTTACGTATACCATCGTGTATAACCATCATAACATCCAATATAACCAATGAATGAATGAATGAATGATCGTTTTAAGGCCATTTTCCCCGCTAGAGCGGGGTTAGCCTTGCGGGCCCCATGACAATCATGGTTCCCTGTTTGAGGCAATGTTTTTATGGCCGGATGCCCTTCCTGACGCCAACCCTTGGTCGCCTCTTTCGATGCGCAGGGATACGGTGTACCTATAACCAATATACCAATATACCAATCCAATATAACCAATATACCATCATAACAATATAACAATATAACCAATATACCATCATAACAGAGGAAATAGCAACTTTCAGTCTCTCAAAATCCATACTGAGTCCCAATTTATCGCATGTTAACATATAATTTCTCAAACAGTACATTTCAAAGTTTCAAAAAATATATAGTTTCGTTGATTGGTGGGGGTGGGGGTGGGGGTGCCAGGTGGGGCCCTCTAGCTCATGGACGATAACTTTTGACTTGTTTTCTTCTTTTAACAAACAACAAGGTTTTAGCATAAATAAGCTTCCTTTTATCCTCAAAATAATTGAGGGATAGTCCACGTTAATTTTTTTTTCTGGTGAATTTCCACTAATCTTTTCTTTAAGTCCGTCTATCAATGTGAATGCAAATATGGTACACAGTACCACCTTTAGTACCACCTTTAGAGGCCATTTTTCCCCGCAAGCGGGGGTTGGCCTTTTTCGGGGACCGTGGTTGTTGTTGTTTTTCGGTCCCCTTTTTGAA
This sequence comes from Myxine glutinosa, assembly GCF_964187855.1. Lineage (NCBI taxonomy): Eukaryota > Metazoa > Chordata > Myxini > Myxiniformes > Myxinidae > Myxine > Myxine glutinosa. Next base: position 240,940,924 of record NC_136262.1, on the reverse strand, counting down.
GCAATGTTTTACGGCCAGATGCCCTTCCTGCCGCCAACCCTTTTTGTCGCCTTTTACGACAAGCAGGGAATTACCAGTGACCTGGTACTCAATTAGCCGACCTCGGAAGGATGACAGGCTGCGTCAACCCCCCTGGCGTTAATTCAGCGATCGACCGGGATTCGAACCCAGGATCCTAGGATCCTAAGCTGGCACCCTAGCCGCTAGCCCAACACCAGGGACTATGGTGTTGGGCTAGCTTTATATGGTACACAGTATATTAAAAAAAAAAAATTGAGGGTGAGGTGGGAGTGGGTGAGGCAGTTTCAAGAGATATCATGTACTTTCTTACTTCCATATGGTGAATGTCAAACTCTATTACTTTTGTGACGTTTCTGATGAAATTGATAAATAAAATGCATTGCTAATAGTAATAGCAACCATTGCCAGTTTCAAAGTGCACATCCACCAGGTATTTAAGTGCATGTGTCATAAAGAATTGGATGTTGCATCGTGTACAATGTGGCATTTTGAAATGAACACCCATAGCTGTACATTGTTACTTCACGGGATTCAATTTATAAGAAGACCGATTGTCTAACAATGGCGTAGCTGGGCTTGTTTGATACTTTAGTTGAAGAGAATAGTATGACCTGGGTGGATATACCAGTTAGCCAATTATCAAATATTACATTTTTTTGACTTTAGGCAAGGACAGCGGTTCGTGAATGACTTGGATTTTAAAAAACGGTGCAATTATAGTTGCGTTGAGGAATTTTTGGAACCTCCTACCTGCCTTACGACACCCGCTGGGACACCAAAACGTTCCACAGAAGGTTATTATATTTCCTTTTTGTAAAATATGCAACTGTAATGGTTGTGAAACGCGTTACGCTGTCATGTGACCAGATCCTAGAGATCTCGCGAGATCTTGGAGACGGCGGCAGGGATTTTCGAAGCTCCACACGGTCTCCACGTTTTTCGAAGTTAAGTCTGTTCACAATTGTATTTTGTCGAAACTGTATTTATCTTTCGGTGTGTGAAGTTATTGTGTGCAACTTTGGTTGTTTCTCGGTGTTTATCTTTCATAAATTGATCGTCTGTTTGCCGTGTCGCGAGCAAGGCCTTGTACAGTGTGCACTGTACAACCTTGAGGCTTTGTTTTTCTCTCAGTGGTCCGTCGTTTGTGATCCAATAACTTTCGTTCTCTGTATTCCCAGTCTTTTCACCCATAGCCTACTTCCTTGTGTAAATCTCAACTCAAAAAAAAAAAAAAAAAAAAAAAAAAAAAAAACATTTCCTTCTCTGTTCTCATTCGTTTATTCATTCTTATTCGTTCGTTCGTTCTTCGACCACGTGTTTCTCCCCCATTTCCCCAGATAGTTTTCACTCATTAACCTTCAATGTTTACACTTTCCCCTCAAGTTATGTATTCCGTCATATTTTATAACACCTTTTTCTTCTTCTTCTTTAAAAGGCTGCTTTTGACTTGCTCACCAAATCAATTCATCCCAAAAAAAATATCCATCTCCTATAGTGCCTTTGTTCTACATTCCCTAAACTCTCCTGCACTCCATCCTCCATCCAGCGTCCTTAAACGTATTTTTAACTCGAAGGTCACAAGAAACTCATTTTGCAATAAATGTTCGTTTCCCATAAATCGTACACTTTCAAAAATCCAATCTCACCCCTCCCCTCCAAATCTTCCCCATAACCCCTCCCCTCCAAATCTTCCCCATCACCCCTCCCCTCCAAATCTTCCCCATCACCCATCCCTTTCAAATCTCCCCCCTTGCCCCCTCCCTCCTAAACTACTCCCTCACCCCTCCCCGCCAAGACGCCCCCTCGCCCCTCCCCTCCTAGACTCCTGCCTCACCCCTCCCCTCCAAATCTCCCCCATATCCCATCCCTTTCAAATCCCTCCCCTTGTCCCTTCCCTCCCAAACTCCCCCCTCACCCCTCCCCTTCAAATCTCCCCACCCTCATTGCTTCTCAATTTCCCCCCGCTCACTCCCCCTCCTCAAAGCGTCCTCCCCGCTTCTTCCCCCTTCAAACTCTCACCTCCATCTCCCCCAACCTTCTGCCTCGCTCTTCCCCCTCCTCAAATAACACCTCATTGTGGCTCACCCAATCACCATCAAACCTTTTGTCCGCCCCATCCTTCCCTTTCTCCGAGCTATTCTGAAATCTCTGACACACCTTCAACAGCTCTCCCTATCTCTTCCACCTCTTCCACATCTTACCCTACCCCTCCTCCCCCCTGTTCTGTATCTGATGCTCCCCCTTCCTCTTCATTAACGGTATGGACCTCAAACATCCGGGGCCTTCGTTCAAACTTAACTGATCTCTCCATACAGGTTGCTTCTGTCAAACCAGACGTGATCTGCTTAACAGAAACTTTCCTCCTTTATGATGTCTCTGATTCCATAGTATCTCTCCCGGGCTACTCCCTCCTCCGGTATGATAGACCTGAGCCTCGTCCTGGAGGCGGGGTTGCTATCTTTATCAAAAACTCTCTTCCTCACTCGCCCTGCACTGCACTCTCTCCACCTCACCCCCAGGAATACCTCTGGCTACGGCTTCCCCTTCGCTCCCACCTCTTGTTCATATGTGTGTTGTACCGTCCACCAAACAGTGATGACTCCATCTACATCTCGCTGTCTGATGATATGGACCAACTTCGATCTACTCATCCCAACTCTCTCTTCCTCATATGTGGTGATTTCAACTGTCATCATGCCAGTTGGCTGGGTGTGGGTACCTCTCTCACCAGCCATGGCTCCTCAGCAAAGGACTTCTGCGACTCACTGGGACTGACACAATCTGTCAATTTCCCGACCCGGATCTCAGTCAACGGAACATCTTCTCTTCTGGACTTGGTTATGACTAACTTCCCTGAAAATGTCTGCTGCTCTTCTTCTGCTCCGATCGGATCATCTGATCATGTCCTTGTTAAAGTGGACATCTCTCTGACCATCCTCAGGGAGCCTGCTCAGCGTCGACGAGTCTGGCATTTCACTCAGGCCAACTGGCACGGTCTTCAAGCAGCCATCAATCATCTGGACTGGTCTCCCATCTCTACCACCTCTGACATCAACTCATCCTGGGAATTCTTCCAAAGTAAATTGCTCTCTCTCATGCACAGATTTATCCCATCTCGTCTTCAGTTGTCATACCCTTCCTCCCGTCCATGGTACATCTTGTGGTGAGGCTGTTGCCCAGAAACAACTTGCCTTCGTCTCCTGGAAAGCAAATCCAACGGAAGGAAATCTCATTTCCTTTCACAAAGCCCGAAACAAGTGTGTGTCCACCCTCAGGAGAGCCAGGAAACAATATCTCTCCGTTCTCAAGACCGAACTCTCTTATCTGTCTCCCTCTTCCAAATCCTGGTGGCGTCTGGTCAAATCCGTTTCTGGTGTTTGTTCCCCCTCCATACCCTCCCTTACCTCAAACGGCTACACAGCTGACTCCGCACATGAAAAAGCTGAATGCCTCAACTCTGTGTTTGCCTCTAAATCTTGTGTCCCAATCCCATCCCTCTCTGTACCCACCATACCCAGTCGTACGCTGCTGCTCCTGGACTCCGTGTCCTTTCCTCCTGACAAGGTGGAAAAGTTTCTGTCAACCCTCGACTCTGATTCTGCAACTGGACCCGACGGCATCAGCCCACGGGTCCTAAAATCCTGCTCTGCTGCTCTATCTCACCCTCTCTCTGTTCTCTTCACCCTCTCTTTTGCTCAAGGTCAACTGCCATCTGCTTGGAAATCAGCCAACATCACCGCTTTGCACAAAAAAGGTGCAAAAACAGATCCTAGCAACTACAGACCAATCAGCCTTCTCCCAATTATCAGCAAAGTCATGGAATCCATCATTGCTTCGGATATGAAATCTTTCCTCTTCTCCAATGGCTTGATCTCTGATCATCAATTTGGTTTCAGACCAGGTCACTCTACTCTGGACATGCTGCTTCTGCTGTCTCAACAATGGATGGAGGTCCTCAATGCCAAACAGGAAATTAGAGCTGTCTCCCTCGACATATCACGTGCCTTCGACACGGTCTGGCACCCCGCTCTGCTCACCAAACTCTCCTCCTTTGGTATCCATGGAAATCTCCACGCATGGCTGGCGGACTTCCTCTCTAGTCGTCGTCAACGTGTGGCCCTGAATGGGTTTCTCTCATCTCCTCTTCCTGTTCAGGCTGGAGTTCCCCAAGGCAGTGTTCTGGGCCCCGTGCTTTTTCTGGTCTTCATCAATGATCTCTCTGACTCTCTCGAAAATCCTCTCTATCTCTTTGCTGATGACTCCACTCTCTGCCGCTCCATTCCTCTTCCCTCAGATCGGCAGTCTGCTGCCTCCTCACTCTCTGAAGACCTGGACAAAATCACAGACTGGTCAAACAAGTGGAACATGTCTTTCAATCCTGACAAATCTCACACTCTTACTATGTCTCTCCGAAAAGATCGACTGGACAACCCTCCCATCTACTTTCTCAACAATCCTCTCCAAGAAGTTCTGTCGCTCAAGATTTTGGGTCTCACTATCTGCCATGATCTTTCTTGGGAAAACCACATTTCCAAGCTGGCCTCCAAAGCCAGTCGCCGACTGGGCATCCTCCGTCGTGCGAAGTCCTTCCTCGGCACACCTGAGCTCCTCACCACATACAAGGCTTTCATCCGCAGCTCAATGGAATACTGTTCTCCCCTATGGGCCGGTGCTCCTGCCTCACACCTAGCTCGGCTTCACGCTGTTGAAACCAAAGCTTTCAGAATTATTGGAATCTCCCGCGATGAAGCTATCTCTGAGGGCCTTTCACTCACTCACCGCAGGCAGGTAGGTGGTCTTTCTGTCTTCTACCGACTCCTCTCCGGCCTTGCACCCCCAGCTCTCTCTGTGCTCTGTCCCCCAAATATTCCTACAGGTCGCACAAGATCTGCCAGCAACCCTCTGATGGTTAAACTGCCGAAATCTCGGCTCTCCGCTCACCTTCACTCTTTCATTCCTCTTTTCTCCCGCCTCTGGAACAAACTCCCTCACTCCCTTCAATCCCACTCCTCCCTCCAGGTCTTTAAAACAGCTGTTCACCACCATCTCTTATCTTCCCCCATCCAAAACCTTGATCTTTTCTACCCCCGCTAATTCACCCCAGATCCACCTTGTTTGAAATTCCAACTTCTTTCCTGGAAGTCCTGGCAGTGTCCATATGTTTTATACCTCTCCCACTGCCCCCTTCCCAGGCCCCCCCCCCCAAAGCCCTCGCCCTCTCTCAGATCTCTCGATGTCTCCATGTCTCTCGGTCCCTGCTCTCAAATGTTGTGTTTGTGTCCTTCCCCCTCTCTCCCCATCTTGTCTACCGCTCCCTATGTTATATGTTTTATGTGTCGGTTTGTCTTTCTGTGTGATTAATGTTCGCTCTTTCACGAGCCTCGATATTGTATACAAACAAAAAAAAAAAAAAAAAAAAAAAAAAATCCTCGGCTCTGATTGGTTTATGTTTGTGGGGACATACGGTCAGACAAACGCTGTTCTAGATGTCATGTCTCTGTGGGCCATGCCCTAAAAACTGTGATTCTGATGATCTCCAGTCACAAAACCAAAGCCGGACAAAGAGGCATGAAATGTAAAATGCAGGAAATGCATCTTAAGGGACCTTGCTAGTTTGGAGCAAAGCTAAGCTTTCGTTTGAGGGCCAGAGTACCACCATTTCATTTCTTCTGGAGCCAGTGTTAATAGCTATAAAGGATTCCATAAGGAGCCCCTCCACCTTCAAGTGCCCCGAGTCAACTGTCCTTCCAATTTTGCCTTTGTTAGGATAGTGCAGGCCAAGTCTAAAGGCATACTCGAGTGCCTTAAACAGCCCAAGATGAAAGGTCCTTCATTCTAGTGTATCTACAGTGCATTCAGAAAGTATTCAGACCCCTTCACTTTTTTCACATTTTGAATGTCTGAATACTTTATGTTGCAGCCTTATGCTGAAATTGTTTAAATTCGTTTTTTTTCCTCATCAATCTACACTGAATACCCTATAATGACAGAGAAAACAGGATTTTAGAAAGTTTTGCAAATTTATTAAAGAGAAAAAACTGAAATATCACATTGACATAAGTATTCAGACCCTTTGCTATGACACTTGAAATTTAGCTCAGGTGCCTCCCATTTCTCTTGATCATTTTTGAGATGTTTCTACACTTTTATTGGATTCCACCTGTGGTAAATTCAATTGATTGGACATGATTGGGAAAGGCACACACCTGTCTATATAAGGTCTCACAGCTGACAATGCATATCAGAGCCAAAACCAAGCCATGAGATCGAAGGAACTGCCTGCAGAGCTCAGAGACAGGATTGTGTTGAGGCACAGATCTGGGGAAGCCTACAAAAAAATTTCTGCTGCATTGAAGGTTCCCAAGAGCACAGTGGCCTCCATAATTCTTAAATGGAAGAAGTTTGGAACAACCAGGACTCTTCCTAGAGCTGGCTGTCCGGCCAAATCGAGCAATCGGGGGAGAAGGGCCTTGGTAATAGATGTGACCAAGAACCCTATGGTCACTCTGGCTGAGCTCCAGAGATCCTGTGTGGAGATGGGAGAAACTTCCAGAAGGACAACCATCACTGCAACACTCCACCGATCTGGGCTTTATGGCAGAGTGGCCAGACGGAAGCCTCTCCTCAGTGAAAGACACATGAAAGAAAGAAAGACACTTGCTCAGTTTGGCCAGGTGGCCAGCTCCAGGAAGAGTCCTGGTTGTTCCACACTTCTTCCATTTAAGAATTATGGAGGCCACTGTGCTCTTGGTAACCTTCAATGCAGCAGGAATTTTTTTGTAGGCTTCCCCAGATCTGTGCCTCGACACAATCCTGTCTCTGAGCTCTGCAGGCAGTTCCTTCGACCTCATGGCTTGGTTTTTGCTCTGATATGCATCGTCAGCTGTGAGACCTTATATAGACAGGTGTGTGCCTTTCCAAATCATGTCCAATCAATTGAATTTACCACAGGTGGACTCCAATCAAGGTGTAGAAACATCTCAAAGATGATCAAGAGAAATGGGAGGCACCTGAGCTAAATTTCAAGTGTCATAGCAAAGGGTATGAATACTTATGTCAATGTGATATTTCGTTTTTTTCTTTTTAATAAATTTGCAAAACTTTCAAAAATCCTGTTTTCTCTTTGTCATTATGGTGTATTGAGTGTAGATTGATGAGGGAAAAAATGAATTTAAACGATTTCAGCATAAGGCTGCAACATAACAAAATGTGAAAAAAGTGAAGGGGTCTGAATACTTTGTGAATGCACTTTACGAACAGTGGTTCGTAACCACTGTTTGTAGGGGGCCAAAAAAAATCACGTGCTTGCAGTTGTCATCCTTGTATCACACACATGATCAGTTGGAAAAAGTTGTGCCACAGTTCTCCTTTTCTCGGATGTTTTTCACTATATGTGTGCCATTATGTGAAAAACAATCTGACCATTCACAGCAAATCCACCAGCATTGTATCTGGTTCATTATGTAGATTTTTTTTTTAAAATAGTGCTCTCTCTTTTTGTGGAAACGCATCATTTTATTGGTCATCTGAATTTGGAACCGAACTTGAGGAACCTGTTTCTGATTGTTTACTTGTTGACACCCAGCTTTACCTTCATGGAGCCACACAAGAGAAACGGAAGAGGTATGTGGGCTGGTGTTTGTGGTATCTGCGTCCATCTGTAGGGTGACGAGGGCCTCTCCTGTCGGTTTCGGCACGGGTGCTAACTGTCTAGCCACTTGTGAAATGAATCCAGGCGGGTGGTTATTGATTTTTGCCTCGCGGTGTGAAAGCCGGGGGTTTTGCAAGGCCGGTAATGAGAAGGGGGATTGCGGACTGGCCCAATCCTCTTTAAGTTGTGTCGGCTTTTGTGAGGATCGATCATCTGGAAATCCCTTGCTCTGCCTCGGCGATCTCCACGCCTGCCATCGTAATTACTACGAGCTGTGTTCCGGGATGCCCCGTGCACGCTGAGAGGTGTCGCGGAGCAATTGCAAGATCGTTATAACTTTGCCTTTTACTTCAAATGTGTTTCCAGCAGAGCCGTTCCTAATGCCTGCTCTTTACCGCGTGTGCAGATGATATCAGAGTCTTTGGTGCTGTTCTTTGAGCTTCTCCGAGCCAGGACTTTAAGTTTTTGGTGTTTTTCCTCCTTGCTTAGAAACGTAATGGCACAGCAACCTAATGGTGCATTGCTTTCATTTGTTTTCAATAAAATGTTGCATTGAATCCTGGTGTTGGCTTAGCGGTTAGGGTGCCGGCTTGGGATCCTAGGATCCTAGGTTCGAATCCCGGTCGATCGCTGAATTAACGCCAGGGGGGTTGACTCAGCCTGTCATCCTTCCGAGGTCGGCAAATTGAGTACCAGCTTGCTGGGTGAATGATCCCGGTGTGTACCCCGGTTTAGAATAGGTACACCGTATCCCTACGCATCGTAAGAGGCGACTAAGGGTTGGCGTCAGGAAGGGCATCCGGTCATAAAACATTGCCTCAAACAGGGAACCATGATTGTCACGGGGCCCGCAAGGCTAACCCCCGCTTTAGCGGGGAAAATGGCCTTAAAACGATCATTCATTCATTCATTCATTGAATCGCTTGGTTATTGCTGAGCAAAGGAATTGACGTTCTAAATAGCTATTCACAGATTCGGACAGTTTTCCGTTGAACCAAATTAACAAATGAATGAAGCGGTTTGGCAAGTGGAGCAGCACCAAGTTTGTCCAATTTTGTATTAAGTTTTTCTTCAGGTATCTGATTGAATTAAATTACCTTCGGAGAGGTTTAATTACTTTATGCTCAGATTACACTTGTGTGGGGAAAGAAAAGAGTCCAGAAGAAGAGTTGACACTTGACCAACAGCTTTGGGCCGATGATAAAAGCTTTATTAATGTCTCCGTGTTTGCACAGTCGGTGCTTGTGCTGATGCTGTTGTCTATGCTTTAGCCATCCCTCGACACTTCCTACTGAGTCTCCAATAATCTTCATTACCTTTGCTGCTTCGAGCAGCACCCAATTGCAAAACCATGAGAAGAGAGAAAGCTCTTTCCAGCTGGTCTATTTATATGTTGCTATGTTATTGTGCAAATGACAAAAGGTTGAGTAATTGCTGGGTGTGTGGTCCTTGATCAGCCTTGGGAAATTAAGTACCCTTATGGATTGTACATCTATAAACTATGGGATGGTGCAGTTCTGGGATTTAAACATAATGGTTGTTCCAGTTCATAGAACCAGCCATTCATAGCAGACATTAAGATGTCTCCCTTGTACGGTGTTGGACAATAAAGCTCACATGGCTTTTCTCAAGTAGTCGATCATTCAATTTTTTTTACAGTGTGTGGATCAATGTGTGGATCAAGGGAGCGGAAAAAAGGAAGGGAAGGCCTGGCTATAACTTGTCATTCTCCCCTCCCATAGTTCATCCCACTTTTCGTCTATCTCTGTGGATTTTAACTGAGCAAATGACTGTAGTTTGGTTTGGCCTATTTGGCATTCCCATTGGAGTACTTCCCTTCGGATCGCAGGTACAAAGCTCATATATTGTGTTGATTTGTCTCTTGCCTCGTATTGTCCTTGTAATTAATATAATTGTGTACTGATTCCTTGTAATGTCCTTGTCCAAAAATGTGCTTCATGTAAAACATCTTCCGTGAGCTGAGGATTACTGCAAAAAATAAGTAAATGCTTATGATCATCAATGTTTTACATTGTAAAGAACTGTATTTTGTTTACTGCATGGTTTATCTATCTATAATTCCAGTAATCTCTGTGTGTTTGTTTGTACGTTTGTACGTTTGTACGTTTGTTTGTTTGTCTGTGACCGCTGTTTCTCGACAACCACGGGTCCGATATACTTGCAACTTGCCAGGTATATTGCTGGGGACCCGAGGATGTGCCTTTTCAAGGTTTGAAATTAATCGGACAAGTACTTACCGAGCTATGGCGATTTAGCCGTTCGCCGTTCGCTTTGGCGTTGCGAATGGACCAAACCATTGCATGTAAATAGAGGGGGGGGGTTCTGTGGTCGTTGCGAATGGACCAAACCATTCATGTAAATAGAGGGGGGGGGGGGGTTCTGTGGTCATTACTGCCACGTGGTTTCAAAGGTTTTTTTTTGTTGTTGTTGTTTGCACGCATGTTTTTTTGCACCCACGTACGGGCACGCCCTAGGATGTTTACACACACACACCCCTACACAATTTTTTTTTTTTTTTTTTTTGGCAAGGAACGGGCACCCACGTACGGGCACGTCCTAGCTTATATATAGTACGGGCATGCCCTAGTAATATTTAAGACCAGCAAAGGTACCCGGCACTGCTGGGAACGCCAGGTCCCTCCTCCTACCTCTTCCTCTCCCACCCCGTCGCCTGCCTCCTACCACGCCACCCTCTGGGCTCCCATTCCACCCCTTCCCCTCCCTCCTCCCACATCCTTCCACCTACCCAACCCCTCCCTCTTCCCACCTCCTTCCACCCCATTCCCCCTCTTCCCACCTTCCACCCCACCCCCTTCCCTCCAGACTCCTGCCCCGTCCCCTTCCTCTTCCAAATCCTCCCTCCCTCCCCCCCCCCCCCCCACCTCCAGACTGCCACCCCTTCCCCTCCCTCATTCCACCACACTCATTCCCATGACAGGTGGTGACTCGTGTGTCACCTATCATAACTTTCATAAGTTATGAAATGTGACAAAATGATTGTTTAAAACCCCGAATGTAAGGTGCATCGTGGTAAAAAATGTGATTCTGTAAATTTTTGTCACGATTATCCTTGGGAGCTCAGAGGAGTAGCACCACAAACAAAAAAGTCTCATTCACTTTTATATACAAGCTGTAAGTAAAACAAGTTTTAAAAAAAATGGAGGGGGGGTGGAGGAGAGGGAGGGGGAGGGGGGAAGTGGTAGGGGGGAAAGGGAGGGGGAGGAGGGGGTAGGGGGGGAGGGGGAAGGGAGGGGGAAGGGTAGGGGGAGGGGGGTAAGGGAGGGGGAGGGGGAGGAGGGAGAGGGGAGGGGAGGAAGGGGAGGAGAGGAAGGGGAGGGCCAGTCAACAATGATGTTGCAGTTCTCATGGGAGGAGAGCAGCACAACAATCGTGACATCGTCCTGCATCCTCGCAACAACAGCACGAAGCAGATTTTGGAGACTCACCGATCCTGTGACGCCCTCCAGTACCGGCATTGCCGGGCGGGGGGGGGGGGGAGGGAGACCCGTACATTCCCAACCCGTACATTCGCCCTCTCGACTCAAGCTCACTCAGACAAAAGCCTCGCACAAATTATACCGTGAAGGCCCAATGGCCATGTCTATGCCACAAATCAAGTACGTGAGCGAGTCTGGCGCACTGAATTGAAAATATATAGAACGCTCATACTCCGTGAAAAGTGAAGCCGCCGTGTCGCCATCTTGGTTAACACGACTCGACCAACTCGCTTCGCGGATCTCGTTTGTTTTGAACGTGTCCCAGATTTTAAAAGCCAGACAACTGTTAAAATGCCATTTTGTGCGGCAATAAACTGCTCCAATCGGTTAAGGAAGGGTTGTGGAAAGATGTTTCACAGCTGTTTCAAAGACGTTTAATTCATATCGCACAAAATCGACAAAAATCGACACAAAACACGATCGCACAAAAGGTGAAAAAACGCAATCGCTTTTCGCTCTGAATTACGTGCAAACGCGTAACGGAAATCACCATCGCCCAGCATCGAGTGCCAACCAAGATGGCGCCCGGTAGCTGCATCTCCACCTATGTGGTGTGAATGGCAATGGTCATTCTATATATTTTCCGTTCAGTGGTCTGGCAGCGAGGATGGAACATCACGTGATCGGTCTGAGCGAATCAGCGAGCTGCTCTGGCACCGGCTGAGATTCCGTGCATAATGTTCCTCGCTGAAATGCGCTGAGGTAAATATTAATAAAAAATATGGATCTCGTCAAATATTTTTAGGTAGGCCATGTCCTTCCCAGGCTCAATGGCCATGTCTATGCCAAATATCAAGCACGTGAGCCTCTCCGTTTAGGAGTCTATCGGTAACATACACACACACACACACACACACACACACACACACACACACACACACAAACTGTGTTTTATTTATATAGATGGTACTGCCATTGATAAATTAAGGTGCATTTGACTGCAACAAAGGAGACACTGATAACAGCATTTTCTGTTGATATGATCGAACATTTCATAAGATTGATGATCCTTATCCCCTAAATTATGAAATAAATCACATAGTAATGAATTGTGCCATTCTTAGCCTGGTGTGGTTCCTGTGGATAAGTTGTGATCTTGTCTGCAATTTTAACTTTTTCCATGAAATGTATTCATGAATGTCCGTTTGGGGCTTCCTATGCACAATCTGACGCATCATCGATCCCTGTAAATGATGTTTATTTTGCATCTTGAGGACTGTTTACTCTCGGGTGCATTTGCTCACTTTTTACACGACAAATCGACCTGATAGATGCCTTTTTCAGCTTTGCCATGAGGAATAGCAGAGGTTTACAAACCCCTAACATCATACCACTTGTGAATCCTTTTGGATCCTTCTCCTTACTTGGCTTGGTATTCCGTGATTGACATTCACCATTGTGGCTCATCTTTAAATGCAACCTTTCCCAATGACGTGAACACCACGTGGCGTTTTTAGAATGGTAATTGTCTCGTATATTTTTTAGAATGGTAATTTTCATATATTTTTTCATATATTTTTATTTTATAATATAATTATAATTTTTATATTATAATAAAATTTTATAATTATATAATTATTATAATAATATAATTTTATAATTATATAATTATAATATAATTATTATAATATAATTATATTATAATATAATTATATTATAATATAATAATATATTATAATAATTAATATAATATATAATTATATTGTAATATAATTATATATTATATATTATAATAATTATATATTATAATAATTATATATTATAAATTATAATATCATTATATATTATAATATAATTTCATAATTATATAATTATTATTTTATAATTTTATTTTATAATATAATTATTTATTATAATATAATTAATATTTTCATATATTAATTCATATATTTTTTAGAATAGTAATTGTCTCATGTATTTTTAAATTCTGTAACATTGTTGTTGCTATCTTCTTCCCCTCATCCCTCTCCTAAGGTAATGTATAAATGACTAGGTTAGGTAAAGTGTAGGGAAAATAAAAAAAATGGCTTGTTAGGATATAGAAAAGACAGAAGGTTAAAACAAGAAGTATGAAGCTTTGATATTTATTTTCACTCAAACATAACTAATTCTCATGAATTTACTTTCCCCAAAATGATGCGACTTCTTCGTTTGTATGCAGCACAAGGGTGCAGGATAGCATCATTGGCTGAGGGCACAGCTGTGCCGCTGATGCAGTGTCCTCTGCTGGTTAGAGCAGGAATTTGTAATTTGTTCATGGTGCCATTGATAGGTCTCCTACTCTTCATGAAGGACACCGTGGGATCTTTAATGTCCACCAACAAATGCTGGCAGACATGACACCCAGTTTAACATCAATTCGAGGGACAGCCCACAAATTGAGGAATCTCCATGCCTGTGAAACACCAGAATGACAGTTTATAGCTGGGTCGGGATTCAAACCAGGGTTAGAAAGCTTGGAAATGAGTGTGTGAACATGATTTGCCTGAAAATGGTATAACACAGGATAAACAAACAAATGGTGAGACATTCAAAGCTGGACCTTCTATATCTGGAACAGAGACATGAAATGCCAGGCTATCTGAACTACTGTCTTCTCCCCTCCCCCCCCCCCCCCCCCCCCCCCAAAAAAAAAATCCCATGAGACCTAATTAGAAGTAATGAGGCAGGTACAGCTTTTTACATTGACAAAATGACATTCCCTCAGAAGCGGAAGTAATTGTACAAACCATGTGACTAATGTCAGCACAAATCCTGAAAATCGCATTAAACACAGCAATCAGCGAAAGGTACATTGTTTTTACGGCGTAGCCCACCGGGCAGAGCCGTCTAGAACAGTGTTTATCCATATATATGTATGTATGTATGTATGTGTGTGTGTGTGTGTATGTATGTGTGTGTGTGTGTGTGTGTGTGTGTGTGTGTGTGTGTGTGTGTATGTGTATGTGTATGTATGTCCCCTCAAACGTATACCAATCAGAGCTGAGAATCTAGTCACATGACACGGTGATGTGATTACGTCTGATGTCATTACAGCGGTGCTGCGGCTGACTCTCCTCGCATCGCAATTTTGATTTATATGCAGTTCTTGCCGAACATATTGTCGAACCTGTCATATATCACAAATGTTATGCTCTACCTTGAGGTTTTTCATTCAGTGTGAAACACAAACAAACCGATTGTTAAAATGACCATCAAATATCGAAAGCATCGGCGTTGCGTCTCTTCCAACAATACGGTATGTATAGGCCTTAGGCGTGATGACTCACCTGCCGCTTCCGACAAATTAAACCCAGGTTTCTTAATACAGTGGTATCGTTTCAGTAGTATCGTTTTCGTAGTAATAATAATATTATAGTAAATATAACCATAACACTTTAATCCCAATGTCATGACTGCAACGTTACTGGAGGTTAAATATATATCCTATATATATTAAAGTAGCGGAAGTTTTGTGTCCGGCCGTCATGCTACGTCATTACGTACAGTCACGTGAAAAGTAAGTACACCCCATGTAAAGTTTTGACTTTTTCAACATATTTCAACATACAGCTATTTGATCTTCATTTCAACAACATTGATAGGTAAAGGTGATATAATATAACAAATATCATGAAACATTTACATTTTGTCGTCCATTGTATAATTTAAATAAACATAAATGCAAATTTCACATGTGGAAAAAGTAAGTACACCCCTACATTTATCACGACTTCAAATACCTAAAATTACAATCAGGTGCACCAGCTCAGGTGCAAATGATCAGAACATCATTAGAGAAGATCTTGGAGGAACCTGTCTTATTTAAACCTCAGACATTTAGTTTGGTTTGCTCTTTGTTGTTGAAGTGTGCGGCATCACCATGCCGAGATCAAAAGAGCTCTCTGAGGCCTTCAGAAAGAAGGTTATAGATGCCTACGAGTCTGGGAAGGGATTTAAAAAGATCTCCAAACAATTTGAAATCGATCATTCGACTGTCCGGAAGATCATCTACAAGTGGAGAAGATTCCAAACAACTGCCAACTTATTCAGGCCAAGCCGCCCCAGCAAGTTCAGCCCAAGAGCAAACCGCAAGATGCTGAAATAAGTCTCGAAGAACCCCAGAATGTCATCATGGGACCGACACGAAGCTCTTGCCACTGTTGACGTCAAAGTGCACGAGGCTACCATAAGAAAGGCTGCACAAATTTGATCTACATGGGAGGTGTGCCAGGAGGAAACCTTTGCTGTCCAGAAAGAACATCAGGGCAAGACTAAAGTTTGCCAATGAACACCAACCCAAAGACCAGCACTTCTGGAACAATGTGCTCTGGACAGACGAGTCAAAGGTAGAGCTATTTGGCCACAGTACCAGAAGACGTGTTAGGCGAAAACCAAAGACAGCATTTGACAACAAGAACCTGATACCAACTGTAAAGCATGGTGGTGGAAATATTATGGTTTGGGGCAGCTTTGCTGCATCAGGGTCTGGGCAGCTCACCATCATAGAATCCACTATGAATTCTTCATTGTACCAGA